>NC_090652.1:80166027-80479212 GCF_040937935.1 Hyperolius riggenbachi | reverse complement strand
AGAGCGACCTGGAGGTACTGCGCCTGCGCGACCATGAAGGAGAACTCTGCTTCATGTGTGTGAAGCAGGAGATGCTCAATCCTAAGGACGTATGCATGCTGATTCTAGTAGAATTGTGTGGTGGATAGAATCAGTGTTAATTGATGTTGTGCTTCAAGAAGGTCCGTCCCTCTTGATTGGTCCAGCCCCCTGAGGTTTTAAATAAAAGGACTATCTGAACTATACCATGTAACCCTCCATTGCTTTGATAAAGCCCCGTGGGCGGGTGAAATGCATCAGCGGGAGGAGCCTGGACTGCAGTGAGCGCTCACGTGACCCGGACGCTGGAAGACGAATCCCACGACATGACTGGGAGCCGCACACGGAAGTGAGAGTACACGCTAATGCCAGGCCAGCGCAAACAGAGGCTCGCTCTTAGGAGCCGAAGCTCTGCAAACTAGGCAGCGGCCAAGTGACGTGGAGATCCTCTCCGGAAGCACAACACTGAGGGAGCCGTGAGTTACACCACAAAGCCCTGCAGGGAATTGCATGTCATACACTGTGACCGTGGACTCTTGCCTTATTCCTGGATTCACACCATTATCTCTCAACAAGATCAGAAACAGATTATGTAAGGGACATTGTGCCAATTGAGTCAGGAGTAAGCAATTGTTTGAGATTGTTATTGCCACGCAGATTGGTCTGCAAAACCAGAGGGCAGTCGCCCACGGACTTTTGAAGTGCATTGATATCAGTGTAGCTGCAGCTCCATAAAGGACTCAGGGTGTGCGTCGGTGGTGGGTCCACCTATACACTCACTATATCGGTGGCAGACACGGTTGGCATAGGCTTTGGCTGAGCGACCAGTTGTCTGCAATAAACTGATAGTGAGAGGTGGAAATATAATGGGAAGGAGTGCTCCCTCCAGTTCTGAACTTGATTTTAAGTTTTTTTTTAATAGGGGAACCCAGCTGCTGTGTGGTCTGTTCAATTTTTGTATAAATAAAGTTTTTCTAAGCACATGAAGGGCCGTCCAGGGTTTATATATGCATCGGATTGTTAATTCCTTGTCTATCTCAGTACAACTAATGAATTGCACGCGTTCCCGTCCGCATTTCGGGAACGCGTGCGGGAGGCCGACACGCACGACATCAGACAGTGCATAGAGTGCACTGTCTGATGTTCACACTGCATGCGTTCCGGACCTGTGCGGGCTGCACGCGTTTCCTAGCAAAACGCGCGGCTGTCCCATTCACTTTCAGTGAATGGGATCAGCCACGCAACGCACAGAGACGCACATGACGTGCGTTCCTGTGCTTTGTGTTCTGAACGGAACGCGCCTGCGTTCTGTGATGTGAACGGGGCCTAATAAATAATATAAGTCACAACCGAAGCAAAATAGTACACATTTATTTTTGTAATGTCTTGGCTAGGTGCCAAGGCTTAGCAATAAATACGGTACCTTCACTGTTGAGGCTAAGATCTGGAGGTCATCCGACTGAGCATGTCCTGCAACCGGGCCTTTTCCTCTGTACTCATGTGCAGGACATACACATATGAAAGGTTCTCCTGCAACTGGAAGAGACAACCAATACATTGTAAGGACAGTGGCAACTGGATATAAAAAAGAAACCAAATATATACAAACATGTAGGGATACACACTGCAGCTAGTTTATGGTCAGTAAAAGCACCGTCCAAAAAGTAAAACACATATTAATGAATGCATGTATACTGCCCATTCCATATTAAAGAAACCTAAAGAGAGCTATACATGGAAGCTGTAATATTTATTTCCTTTTAAACAATACCAGTTACCTGGCTATCCTGCTGATCCTCTGCCTCTAACACTTTTAGCCATTGTTTAAAAGCCTCCATATACCTCTCGCTTAGACAATACAATTATCAAAAGATTTTCCAATCAATCAATATTACCAAATTTAACCACTTCTCAACCACAGGGTTTTTCACCTAAAAACCACAGCAATTTTCACATTTAAGGGAGGCAAGGGTTAATGGGCTTAATGGGGGTATAATTTTTTTTTTTTTTTTTAAAAACCTCACTGATGCTGATCACTCACTAATGCTGTATTAGTTATCTGAGATCCTCTCAGGAGAGATCTCAGTAACTGTAACAGCATAGAGACTGATGCAATGTTTACACACATTCTGAATGAATGAGCACTGTCATTGGCTTTGGCAGTGCTCAATCAAACTTGCAAGCACTTTGATTGGCTGATCTGAACACATGTTCACATCAGCCAATCACGGACCAGCGGGTGCCCGACGCGTACGCACACAGCAGGAAAATAAACAGGAGTTGCCTATCTACGCCCCTGTGACTCAGGTGAATTTTAAAGGGGCGTAGATAAGCGTGGCAGAGGTTGCCAAGTGGTTAAAACACATACATAAAAACAGGTGCATCAACATTGTAACACTGCTATAAAAGACGAAATCGGGTTTATGCACGCGTTAGCTAGTGTGAAAGAGTCCTAACAAAGGGAAGAACACCCATCCAGCTGTTCTGTCCCATCAGATAGCGCGATCTGTGCTGTATGTATGGGATGACTTCAGCATGCAAGTCTGGCCATTAACTATACAATTCTCTGGATGATAGATTGTCCAATTCGATCGTAATATGGATCGGAAACAATTGTTCAGACAGACTAACAGAAGGAATGCTGCTATCCAATTCCATCAGATTAATTGAATCAATCCTTTTGTTTAATCGATTCCATCAATCTGATTGGTTAGCAGCTTTTCTACTATCAGTGGGCAGGAACGATCATTTTATCGATCGATATTATGATCCATTGTCTGAACAACTGCATCATTAATGGCCACCTTTAGGCAGAGCTCCGCCTCCCAGGAGTACCTACATCTGTGAAATATAACATTTTTCTCATCATTACAGCTTGTACCCCTTTATTAATGACAGCATTGGTCAAGTAACAACCCCCTACTGTGAGGCAATATCTTGAGAAACCATTCATGCACATGGATTTCTTATGGGGGGGGGGGAATCAAGAAAAAACGAACGATTATTCAGGTTTTTTTTAAAGAAAATCCAATCGGACATGTTGGAAAAATCTTTATATTTGATCTAACAGAATAATCGAACAAAATTATCTAACAAAAAAAATAATCAAACTAAATTATCGAACAAAAAAAAATTGTACCATGTATGGGCACCATAGGGAGTATTCATTGTGGATTGATTAAATACCTTTCAAACAATCCCTGATGCTTTTAACCTTTTCAGCAATGCACACAAGTTACCTTGGAGAAGATAACCATGCCACAGCCCCAGACACAAGTTTACTAGTCTTTACTTGTACGCCAGTGTGGTCATGCACATGATTATAGATAGCACAAGTCCTGTGTGCCATCTGGCCTGCCTTCTAATGCTGCCATCTAGTGGGGGAAAATGGTATTAAAATTGCTCTATATACAGTCAAAGTACTATACTAATTATTATTTAGTATTTATAAAGTAGCATCAATTTTCGCATTGCTGTACAGAGTATATGGTCTTGTCCCTTAAATGTCCCTCAGAGGAGCTCACAATCTAATCCCTACCATAGTCATATGTGTATGTATGTATCACAGTAAGGCTAATTTAGTGGGTAACCAATTAACTTATTTGTATGTTTTTTGGGATCTGGGAAGAAACTGGAGTGTCTGAAGAAAACCCACGTAGACACAGGGAGAACATACAAACTCTGTGCAGATAGTGCCCTGGCTGGGATTTCAACCAGGGACTCAGTGCTGCAAGGCTAGAGTGCTAACCACTACGCCACCGTGCTACCTATGATAGTACTTTTTTTTTGCATCACACTTTCTTGTTTTTGGCCCATTGATTTTCATTGTATGTGCGCTGGTTTGCAATTTCACGCCACAGTATGTGGAAAATGTGAATGATTTTAATGTGTGCAAATCCTGCATAAGTGTGCTACATGGTGGAGACAAAATATTGCACTTAAGAAATAAAATTACATTTTTTAAAATAGACTGGCCTGCAGCACTTGCAAGCTTTTAATTAAATTTGCAGCTAAAAAGGGATTAAACTCTATACATGATGAATTAAAAAAAAAAAAATCATAATTTGGCGCCATCACAATAAATGTAACATCTTTTTGTGTGGTACCATGGTAAAGACTATTTTATTTTTATCCTGGATGAGCGTCCATCTTGAGCTCACTTCTACATAAAAAGCGCAATCGCTCCAGCAATCGATGAAAAGCGACCTCCTCTTTCTCAGCTTTGGAAAGAAGGGACTGCTGGTTCAAATAGGTCTATTCTCCTGACTGTGTAATGATTTATATACATTTCTATCAATGTAGAATTACATTTTTATTATTGGAGTTTAATCCCGCTTTGAATAATTATATATACTTATTCAGGTTTGTTTACACAGGATTCATCTTTTATCATCTCAAAACTTTCTACAGTAGACTCTTAAGGTACCCCTACATCTAGCGACTTGGCGGACGATCGACCTGAATCAGATGAAAAACGGTTCTGCCAAGTGCATGCCTGAGCAACGATGTGACCAAGTTTGGCCCAAGCATGTTGATCCAATATGCTGCAAGGTCAGTCCAGGCTGGTCAATCGGGTGCAATATCGGGACAAGCCACGAAAGCGAAAAAAACTCCCAGTTTATAAATGTAAATGTGTGCATTTATACATTACCTGTCCTGTGTCACGGTGCCCATCCGTCTTCCAAATCCGCCGCTCTTCCACTAGCCCCATACACGCAGTGTTAAATTAACCTGCCTACAGGGACAGCTCCGTAGCTTTAATCTCCACAAAGGCATCCATCTTGCAGCCGACAATGGCGTAAAGCCACAGTTGAAAGTGTCCGTGATGTCCAGTGTCACCCCAGCTGCTATTGTATGCACTAACGGCCAAAGAGGCTCATCTTCCTGGAACGCATCATTGCCCGGGAACCGGCATACACTAGTGGCCAGGGATGCGCTCAACTCGCGGGCAATTTGACCTGCGGCTTTGTGTCATTGATGGATGCCCTCCATAGATGCTCTATGGAGCAGCCCCAGTAGGTAAGATAATTTAACGCTGCCCTCCCACAAAGCAAGCATAATTTACAAACCTCTCAAGGGAAAGTTTTAAATCTTTCCGTACCAGCAGTCTTTGCCCCTTAAAGAGAGTCTGAAGCGAGAATAAATCTCGCTTCAGACCTAATAAATAGCAGGGGCATGTGTGCCCCTGCTAAACCGCGGCTTAACGGGGGTCCCTGATCCCCCCCGTAATGCGGGGGAGCGCTTTCTGGTTGGGGCAGGGCTAACCGCCGCAGCCCTGCCCCACGCGCGTCTGTCAGCGCGTATCTCCGCCTCTCCCCCGCCCCTCTCAGTCTTCCTTCACCGAGAGGGGCGGGGGAGAGGCGGCAATGCGCCGCTGACAGACGCGACTGGAGGCAGGGCTGCAGCCGTTAGCCCTGCCTCCAGGAGCGACCAAGTCTGTGACCAAGTGTCGCAGTGGGGGGTTTGGGGGTCAAGGGACCCCCGTTTAGCAGCGATATTGCGGCGGTTTAGCAGGGGCACACGTGCCCCTGCTAACTATGAGCTATGAAGCGAGATTTATAAATCCCTGACATAATAATCAATAAAAACATTTTTTCCTACTTTTTATATGCCATACGGTTATCATATTTGCCTTTGTGCATAGGTATTATTATTCATTTAGAAATTACAAGTTCCCAAAAGTACAGTTTTTTTGCTTTGAGAGCTGACTTTGCATTCTATTCATAACTGGTTTTATTCATTATGTATTGAAGGCGGAAATGCTTTCAGTGTCTCTCTGTGTCCAGCAGCTTCTCCACAGTCAGAGAATGTGTCACATTCCTCACTTTATACAATTAAGTAAACACAAGATAACATTATCTAAACTTCGGATGCGTCCAGATTTCTCTGCACTGAACTTTCAAGTCCTGTATGTAACCCTTTAAATGCTGTTCTAGTAAAAAAAAATGCTGGTTGTATAGAATATGCTGTGAATAATTTTTTAGAGCAAAGAAGAAATGCTGGGTTTCATTTCGCTTTAAGGACCATTGATGACACTGTCCATTAATGTAAGCCAATGCGATTGGCTCACAGTGATGACAGGGTCAGGAGCCAATAAAAACTGCTCCTGACCAGCCCACACAGCTCTGCCGTCATAGAGACAGCAGGGTGGCTGATGTACACAGGGGGTGGGGGTGGGGTGGGGGGCACAATGATTTTAATCTATGCACTGGCAGCAGTAAGGGGATCAAAACAGGGCGTGGAATTCAATCATCGAGTTCCAGAAGTGGTTAAGATGTGTGCGCGGATGCACACACTGCTGCTTGCAGGGGTCGGGTCTTTACCCTTCAGGCGACAGTTCAGGACCAAATTCTGTAGACACATCGCTAGCCTACATGCCAGGGACACATTCTGTTGCTATGGGGGGGGGGCAGGAGGGTCTTCAGCTCAACACATTAACAAAAGGCTTGGCCAAGTCTATTCAACAGTCTGGATCTCTCGCCGATACATTGAGGCTGCCCTACACATGCTAAATTCTCTGCAGTGGTAGCCCCAACTAGCTGCTTCAATTGAGGTGAAAGTAAACTGAGGAGATGTAAATCAGAGATGGGCAAACACTGGCTAAATAATCTAATAATGAATATTGTAGACAATAAGCAAGTACATTCATTATGTTCTTTTCACTACAGTTCCTTTTTAAGATAGACTTATAAAAGTACAAGTCTGGTTTTCAAGAAAAAGAGAAAAAAAAGAAAAAGAAAAACAGACACCAGCACGTCAAAAGCTGCTATACAAGATATTCACTTACTTTGTACTTCAGATCAGATCCGACTAGTGGCACCCAGTTGTACCTGCAGAGAACACAAGTTTTGTACATGAACAAGTCTAAAAATGCAAAATTACGGCAAAATGATTGCTATAAAGGTCTAAAGTAGTTCTATGAAGAGCCCATATATACAAGTAATGATAAGCATATAAACACATAGAAATGTACTTAAAGTGAACCAGAGACGAAGCACCCTCATGTATTTTACCATATATATATCAATGGGAACATTAGAGAAAACACCTACCCCGCTTTCTGTTTCATCCTTCACTGCTCAGTCTGCTTGTTATCAGCCCTGATAAAATCCCCGACTGAGCATTTAGTCTGGCTTTGCTCAGGACTCATTATAGCGGAGTCTGTCTTCTCTGATGTCTTTTCAAGCCCAAGCCTGCCCCCTTGTGGCTCTGCTCAGCAATCATTATAGCTGAGTCATTATAGCAAAGCCAGACTGAATGCTCAGTCAGGGATTTTATCAGGGCTGATAACCGGCAAGCTGAACAGTGAAGGATGAAACAGAGCAGGGTAGGTGTTTTCTCTAATGTTCCCATTGATATATATGGTAAAATACATGAGGGTGCTTCGTCTCTGGTTTACTTTAATTGGGGGGGGTAACTGCTATTACGTGTTATTTTTTTATGCTAAGTGTATGAACTAGCATGGTACTGGTACTGCCCCGTCTATGGTAACATTATGCGGTTATATGTTGCAAATGTCAGAAATGCCCATGTTCTTACCTTTTCACAAAACCAAGAAGTCTATTGACTTTTAAGACAGTTCACATGCAGACTGGTAAAAACACTAGTTCTGTATTGCATCTCTCCACAAGAAAAACTTCATCTCCAGATAGGCCTGAACTATTTTAGGAAAAGATTGAATCACACGATTTCTGTCAGAAATTGCGATTTCTATTCGATTCACGATTTTCTTCAAATCCAGCTTTAGCACTAATTTCACAATGTACACAGTAACATTTACAAACATGCAGTGACAGAAAATAACATCCTATCAAATTGATAGGATGATGTCATGGTCTGTCATGTTTGTAAACCTTACTGCATTATGTGAATTTAGGTGAGAGACTAGAGAACACATGATCACCACGTGATAGCCGCAAGGCTACGGGCGCGGCAGGCCCTAACACAACAAATCCTGGGTCAGTGAGGTGAGAGGGCAGCTTGCAGGTCAGTCCAGTGCTTCTCCTGAAACTGCTGTGCAGATAGAGTAACGGCTCACGGCCTCACAAATTCGGAGAAGACGATCCTGTCACGTGATCGTCAAAGCAGTGGTTTTGAAAATATTACGACACTTTGCCGCTGTGCGCAGCCAGTAGCAATCCAGTGACAGCCCTTCTCCCGCTGTGCACTGTCCTAAGCCCAGCCTCAAGGATCAGTTTGAGTGGACAGTAGAGTCCGACCTTAGCTCTGCACTCTGCAGGGCAGGCTTTGGCCAGTTATCAAGCCTGGCAGGAGTGGAACCACAGTTTGGCTTGTGGTGTGTGTGTGTGTGTGTGTGTGTGTGTGTGTGTGTGTGTGTGTGTGTGTGTGTGTGTGTGTGTGTGTGTGTGTGTACACATACATACATACATACATACATACATACATACATATATATATATATATATATATATATATATATATATATACATACACACACACACTGTGCCTGTGGGCGGAGTCTGCTGCCCGCCCAGCTGATGATGTACTTAGCTTGGCGGAGCGAAAGAGAGTGAGAGCCTGCCGCGGCCGCCCACCCACCCAGCCGATGACGTACTAGGTAAGGTGGAGGGAGAAATTAAGAACCCTGTGATGATGTAGCGGGTGGACGCGGCCACAAGTGAGGAGACAGTGAGAGCCGCGGCAAGCGGGAGATAAGACTGCCAGCCTAAACTGGTACACTGCTGCACAGTAAGGGGGAAAATCGTGAGATTTTCGGTCAAAAAACGATAAATCGTTCAGGCCTATCTCCAGGTATTCCATACAGGGCTTACAATTAGCATAGAATGCAAGCCACGCCTGCTCACCTTCTGCCAACCTCTCCCTCCCAATCATAACCATTTGCTTTCTTTTAATGAGGCGAGACAAATGTGTATGTCGTCATGATGCCTCCTATGTCATGTGACTGTGTCCCAGTCAGTGGAGAGCTGCCAGCCAGAGAAGGAATATCACACAGATACAAGTTGTTAGAGAGGAACTGTAACCAAGGATTGAACTTCATCCCAATCAGTAGCTGATACACCCCCCCCCCCTCCTACGATAAATCTGTACCTTTTCTCAAACGGAGAAACCCCTCCCTACAGTGTGATGTCAGCACCTAGGTACTGACATCACACCGTGGGAGCCTTGTTGCATTGTAGGAAATAACAGCTCTTCCAACTACCAAAAAAGCAGCATCTCTTAAGCCCAATCTACACGATACGATTCTTTGTACGATTCGATTACGATTCTATTCGGTTTGCCATTGCAAAACAATGGCAAATCGAATTGAATCAAGTCCCGATTGGACATGTCGGATTTAATTGAATCGTAAAAAGAATCGTAATCGAATTGTACAAAGAATCGTATCGTGTAGATGGGGCTTAAAGGCAAAGAGAATGTGTTATGAGGAGAAGACGAGGAGATAAGCAAAAGAGGAAAACAATCCCCTTGCCCTGTCAGTGTGGTAAAGAAAGCGTGCCTTACGCAGCATGGGAGAAATCATGTTTACTACTGGCGTGCAGAGCTAGAGGGTTTTTTTTTTTAAGTTTCATTAGTCGAAGACATGCCCGTTTTTCCTTATATAGATACCTATGTCAGTGTGTCAGTGCTGCATCTGATCCTGCACTGCTGCTTTTTTTTCTGTTCTTCACTTGATTGCTATGCCTATGCTGTGTCTGATCCTCCTATGTCTACAGTATTTTATTGTTCCACTGATATTAAAAGCTTGATATCTCAGCACTCATAGCTCCTGCATACTCAGTTCTAAGGGTAGAGCAGGGATCCCCCTCAGTGCGTCTAGTGAACAAGTGTTATCGTTGTGTTACAAATACAGACCTGCAGGAAGTCACCAGTTGGGGCTGCAGAGAATCTGGCACGCGCACAGTGGCTCCCTTTCTCCCTCAGTGCATCAGAGGGCGATCAGCATGGCGGATAATATCAGCCGTCTGTGGGCCGAGGCCATGGTTCTCCTACACACACCGGCTGATCTGTCATGTACTGCGCTGTTTGCTCTCCCCCCCCTCCATAGCAACAGGCTACTGATACATCTGTACAGACTCCACCCTAAGCAGAGCTGTGGAGACAGTATAAAAATCATCTGACTCCAACTCCGACTCTTAAGTTTATGAAACCATGACTCCAACTCAGGTACCCAAAATGGCTAAGACTCTAGTCTAATACTTACCAGGGCTGTGGATTTGATACTAAAATCACCCGACTCCTCAGTTTATGAAACCACTGACTGACTCCCGGTGCCCAAATCGCTCCAACTCCACAGCCCCGGCAGGAAGTGAACGTAAAGGTGCAAGTTTGTACTAATTCACCTACGGCTACCTTAATTGAAATGGAGATTGTAGTCATGAAATAAAATGTTGGATAACCTCTCGGCAGGAACACGATGGTAAGCATGAACCAAGTATGGAAAAGCAAAGACATTAGCATTACGACCAAATGCAGACTGGTTCATGCCATTGTTTTCCCCATAACCATGTATGGCTGCGAAAGTTGGACCCTAAGAAAAGCAGATAGAAGAAAAATTGACTCCTTTGAGTTGTTATGCTGGTGACGGTTGCTTCACATTCCATGGACAGCAAGGATGACGAACAAAGAAGTATTGGAATGTATAAGACCAGATATGTCACTGGCAGGTAAGATCACCAGACTCGGACTCATATTTGGGCCACGTGATGCAATCAAATTCCTAAAGATCTAATACTAGGACTGATCAGTGGCAAAAAGCGACAAGGCCACCAGAGAACTCGTTGGCTTGACACCATCAAAGCCGACACAGGATTGAGCTGAAGGCAACTGGCGGAAATGGTGCAAGATCGGACAACATAGAGAGAGCTAACCCATAGAATCACCAGTAGTTGGATATGACTGAATGGATAACACCATCATCACCTTCATTGATGGAGCATAACGTAAGGGGTTACTCAAGCAAGTGAAAAACATGAAGGGGGTGATACTTACTCTAAGGCATGTTTCAGCAGAATTTCTATCATAAAAAAGCCGATAGGCCGCAAACGATCATTCAAATTCAGCAGGAACAGGCTTATTAGGCTGGACACATAGTGCCCTCCTCGAGAATTCATCCTAGAACAGCAAATAAAAGTAGCATAATAAAACACATGGAGTGATTTGTGCTTTACATAATCCAGACAAACAGGAAGTAAAGTGCCCGCCCCAAACTAGTCTAAAAAATATTTACCCAAGATTAAAGTCTTACGTTTCTAGAAATTCTCGTTTTTCTTCATTGAGCTCCTTCCTAATGGTGGCCAGGAATTGGCTGAGGAGGTTTGGCATCTGAGCGAGATTTCCAATCAGAAGACCCAAGAGCCAAAAGTTCGGCTATTTCAGAACAGAAAACACCAAAATACATCTAGTTAATGTCAATCAGTAAAAAAAAATAAAAAAATCTCATAAGCACTGATCTTTCACTAGGTATTGGGTTTTAGGTGTATGGTTTCTTGTTTTACACTATAGGCCCAATCAATGGTAAAAAAAAAAAAAAAAAAGGGGTTGGTGCAATTCCACATTTGTAATTTGAGACGGTGCCAGGCATACCGCTAAGGAGGTTAATACATTGAAGGTGTCCACATATCATACAATTTTTTAAATATCTGTTCAATTCAAGAATAGCAATCAATTTTCCTGATCGTGCAATAATCTAATCAAGTAGGTTCTGATCGATTGTAACATTTAAAAAATCTGACCAATGTACCACACACAATTAGTCCTTAATTATGATGACAATGATTCAAAACTGAGAAAATTGTATGTATGTATGTGTATATATATATATATATATATATATATATATATATATATATATATATATATATATATATATATATATATATATATATATACATACACATACACACACACACACACACACACAATCTACCACACACCACATTCAATTCTCATAAAAATGTATAAGAAAAATCCACCATTTCCCAATCGACTTATCGAATAAAGTGGAAAATCCGATCGGATTTCTTGCTCGAAAGAAAAAAAAAAAACTTTACATTTTTTAGGAAATCAGATCTTATACCGAATTGCCATAAAATCAGATCACTTTATTGTATCGCGTGTGGTCACCTTAATGTACACCAAGTGGAGTATAAACTGGAGGTTCCATTGTTACCTGAGAGAACATGGTGCTGACGCGACGTAGGGCCCGATTCAATAAACTGCAGTCAGATTACAATGCGCAAGCAGTGCACAGAAATGTTACCATTACTTATGCAGACAGCATAGCATTACCTACATAGCACGAGCGCTGTTAGAGTAATGTGTGCTCACAACTAGCGGACCATCAAGAAGCTTCCCACTACTGAGTTGAGTACTCCGCTCCCCTTAGAACTGCAACTGTGATAGGTTTTTTTCTCAAATATCTGCACAGGCTCTGGCCACACCCACCCGCATTGAAGCGACCTTCCCCCAGCTCTGCAGCCTTGGCCAAATTTGTGGCCAACAAGCTGGGGGTGGATCGTGGCAACGCAGGCAGAGGTTTCCAAAGAGCTTTGACAGACTTTGGAAACATGGCTGCAACTGCGCTAACAAGGAGGGGGAGCACCACCTGTGTCCCTACTACGTTGCACAAGGAAAGTAAGTCCTGCAGCAGTACAGGAGGTGGCTGGAAGTATTCTTTAAGCAATCCTATTGACTTGTAAAATGCCTTCCTCTACGGAAATTGTTTTTTTAAATCATAGAAATGTCTCAGATTAAATATTAAGGCTACACTTTATAGAGAATTTATGTGTGCATCAAACCAAGTAACACCAGACAAATCTGGCTTTGCAAATTTGGCCTAATTGGCTACTCACGAGACATAGCTCATGCAAATATGCATTTGCTTTCGCATGCCAACGTTTGCAGGGTTAAAACCAATACCGCAAAGTGGTTGCCCTGCGGGAATTAGTTCCTGCTACATTAGCACTATCCAGGAGCGCCCAGGACATGCAATTTGCACCACAGGTAAGTAAATTTGCAAAGATAGGGAATCTATCCTTTGGGGTGCAGTATAGGTGGTCCCCCCCTGGGCACCGGCCATGTCCAGGGGGTGTACCGGCCATGTTCTCTCGCTCCCCCCTCCCTGAGGGGCAGTTGCAGCACTCCCAGGCAATGGATGCCTTGTGGTGGTGTCTGCGCTGCCCTTCATTTCTTGGGGGTACAAGGAGGCCTACAAGCGGCACCCCTGTTGAGATGCAATGGCCTCGATTCATAAACAGCAGTGCGATAACAAAAATCTTGTCGGGAAAATACCGCACTCGGTATTTTCCCGGTCTGTGTGCTAATTCATAAAGATTTCCCCAGCTGCCCTTGGAGGTCGGTAAATTACCGCAGCCCATTGAGCGGTAGAGTAGAGCAGTGTCCCGATTCCCTCTTTGCCCTGCAGAAATGAATCACACAGACGGCTCTCTCACTGATGACTCAGACAGATGAGTCACACAGTCTTTCCCTGCCTGCAGAAATTACTCACACAGACTGCTCTTTCCACTGATGACTCAGACAGATGAGTCACACAGTCTTTCCCTGGCTGCTGAAATGATTCACACAGAGGGCTCTTTGGCTCTCTCCACAGATGAATCAAACAGACTTTCGGATCTCTGCACTTTGCATTAATCAGAGCTGTCGGTAACTTGTTAAGACCTCACCAGAGGTGTCGGTAACTACCGCCAGGCTTACCGCATGTTGAAGGCTTTATGAATTGACATTTGCTGACAATTTACTGACATGTGTTGTCGGTAACTGCAGCCAAGTCGGTAATTTATCTCCTTGGTCGGTAATGTCAGCTTTTCATGCGGTAACAGCCTTTATGAATTGACATTTTGCTAAGTGGTCGGTAAAGTCTGCTGTTTTCAGCATTACCGCATGAGGTAATGCTTTATGAATCGAGGCCAATGTATATTGCGTGGGCCAACTCCTGCAGGAAGCGCAGGTGGATAGTTTAGATCCTGCATATTCTGGTGGGCGAATGCAATATGCAAACGCTTTGCCATTTTAATTAGTCAATACACTTGAGGCAGCCAGTATTTAAGCCAGGAGTTGACTGGTCAGAGCACACATCCCTTTCTCTTGTGCAGCATAAATATTTGATCTGTTTGGTCACGGCACCATTTATTGAATAGACTTGTCAGAATTCTAGCGGTTTTATTTATGCAGGAAAAGCTGTCATATGTGTATGTTTTAAATTTTAATGTTCTATGCAAAATTTCATTGTGAACTGTAAAGTTAGAGTACTTTATATTTCTCTGTGACATCTCAGCATTTTCCAGGCTGTGAGGCCTATAAGATTATTCTAGCTACAAGAAGTCAAAACATTTTTGTTAGAGGCATCTTTCAAATGCCAAGGTCAAGATAAGCGCACTGTGGAAAGACTGACTGGAAACCAGTTAAACTCACATTACTGCGGCAATCTTATTTGCTCATTAATTACACATAAATATTATCAATTTAAATATTAATCAATACAGTCCTTCTAAAGAAAGAATTATTGTTAAACCCTATATAATAGAATCTATTACTTTGAATTACATTTAAAGCTGGATTCTGCTAGTAACAATATTGAGACGCATATTAGCAAGCGTATAATGCCATGTTTTGACTATGATTGTCCTTTGGAATACAAAGCTAACAAAGAACAGTAGTCCCTTTTAAATACAGCACCACTCCAACAATTGCAATAAATTCATCATCTTTATTCAACAAACATAAAAGCACTTAAAACCAATATGAGCAGCCATGTAATAATATTAAGATAACAGTCCATGATTAATGTATAAATAAATCTCCACAAAAATATCAACAAACAGTAATGCCCCTGAATAATATATATATATATATATATATATAGAGTAAAAATACTGATGTAAAAATCTACTCTGCTAAGCAAAAAAGTGATCCAGCAACAAGGACAGTGAAAAAACATGCTAAAAAGTGACCATAGTGCTTGAAGAAGAAAGACCAGTACCAACCAGATAAATTGAAAGTGATACAGTGCATATAATCAGCGTAATAACGCTGTAAATAAAGTGCAATTAACCATAAAGTTATGGTTAATTGCACTTTATTTACAGCGTTATTACGCTGATTATATGCACTGTATCACTTTCAATTTATCTGGTTGGTACTGGTCTTTCTTCTTCAAGCACTATGGTCACTTTTTAGCATGTTTTTTCACTGTCCTTGTTGCTGGATCACTTTTTTGCTTAGCAGAGTAGATTTTTACATCAGTATTTTTACTCTATATATATTATTCAGGGGCATTACTGTTTGTTGATATTTTTGTGGAGATTTATTTATACATTAATCATGGACTGTTATCTTAATATTATTACATGGCTGCTCATATTGGTTTTAAGTGCTTTTATGTTTGTTGAATAAAGATGATGAATTGATTACAATTGTTGGAGTGGTGCGGTATTTAAAAGGGACTACTGTTCTTCGTTAGCTTTGTATATTAATTTGTTCCTTTCTGCACACTCGTATAATTTTTCCCTTACTATTGGGGAATGGTTGATGGTGCTTGCCCATTTATGTTTTTAAAGAGTAACTGTCAGGCTGCAGAAGCTAATTTAAACCTCTATTCTCCTGTGTTAAACAGTTTAGACAGAAGCCAAAAAGACATTACTAAAGATAAAAATCTCTCTTACATTTAATGTGTGCTTATCAGCACAGCTAAGCTCCTAAGGAGGACGCAAGCCGCATTCCATACTGCAAAGCATTCTGGGGCCCTCCCCTCGGCTGCTAAGGAGAAGGCGGGATCAAGTTTCAGCAGCTTCTAACGCAGTCCAGCCACAGCACTGATAAATCTCCGGGGCAGAGTACACTGCAGGAGTCCGCTATTGTTCCTAGCCACATGGCTCATTAATATTCACTGCACACTGTGTTATTCTGTACGAGCTGTTCTGTGATCAGAAGCAGGCAGGACATGACGACACATTTGGCTTCACAAACATGGAACCTGCCATGGGCTGTCAGGAGCATCATTCTCTGCATATACTATATAAAAATTCTGTGAAATCCAAACGTGGACAGTGAAATGCATATGTAATGTAAGTACAGCCAATCTTTAGCTACTGATATATGTGTTTATTTTCTCTGAGACCTTATACCTAACAGCTCCTCTTTAAAGGATTAATCTTGTGTCCTTTGGAATATCAATAATAAGTTCCAAGGTTTTTGTATTGTCCCGTATTTAGGACAAATGATGCCACCTGGCGGTTTAATAGTCTTATAAAATTAATTTTATTTGTTATGAAATGCTGACTTCTGCCAGTTGAAATTATATATTTATTCATAAGAAAGGCAAATATATAGAACATGATTTTATATTATTAAGATTTAATATGCAATTATTTCTTATATGATTAATTGTTTTAAGAAGAATTATATAATAAGCTTTATATTTAAATGAGTATATTAGAAGCCCTGTATGCTTCAATAAGCCTTAAATTGCTGAAGGCTCTTACAGGTCTGTGTACAGTGTTATAGTGTCAACCTGACCTGGGCAAGTACAGACACATTCCAAAAACTAATTAGCAGAAGGGGATATTATCAGAAATGCGTTATAAATGACATTGTTTAATGTTTTTGGAAGTCCATGTCTGGGTCAAAAAAGTCAGCCAGCAGACAAGATGTCTGGTGACGTCCATTTTTAATTAACTGCGTCAGAAATGACCTAATCAGAATGTGTAAACATTGCAAACCTACGTAGATTCTCATAGTTAAGATAATTAAGGTATTTAAAACAAAAAAGTGTTATGGGTATTTTAAATGTCAAAGATAGCGAGCTACGCATGGAAGCTTTAGCCAATCAGAACCTGGGATTCAGGGAAATTCCAGATTAGGCAGCCATATTGCTTCCTATCCCTATAAAAGTAGGGGCTGAAAGCTCATAGTTTGCAGAAGCCCAACAATCTCCTGAGAAGACACATGAGGCAGAAGCTACCTTCCCACACATGGTTCTAGATGCTGATGAGATGACAGAGAAGGGGTAATATGCTTAATATTCTAGTGATTTACTTTATTAATTTTTCAGCATTATGTTCTGTTAAGATGTTAGCAAGTTTTTTTAGAAGCTATTTTTTATGCTATTTCTTTAAGAAGATTACTATAAGTTTTACACGGCTATTATATACACAGCTATCGGTACAGATGAGACTACTTTTGATCTTATTCTACATAACACAACTGTTATATTCTTTTTTTGAATGTACGTAGAAGATTGAGGATTGCTTGGCTCTAAAGCCTTGATGAGATGGAATACTGTTAGAAGGAAACACTACTTGGAACTGTTCATATTTTGTATATATGCTGTATGATAAGCAAATACAATTTTTTATATACAATCATATACTGAGTGCTCTGATTCATTTCAAGGTATACCGTCAATCTATAATTACGGTTATAGAGAGTTCAGACCCCACTATGCCGGATTTATATGATAGTAACGCTTTAAGGGCTGATCCTTTACTGAGTTAGCAATCATGAAAAAGGCATGAACCGCTCAGGTTTTTGACAGACTAACCCCTAGCATTTTAATAACTTATGTTACAGTAACTTGCAACAAGCTTACTTACAGAAGACCAACCACAAGATCTGCATCCTTATTCTGGGTCAATGACTAAGTATCAAAGGCAAAAAATCTGCACAACTGCCAGGCAAGTCGCATTTAAGGCGTTAAGGTGGTAGCATCCATACCCCTTCTCACTACCAACTTCCCTTATCAGTGCTCTCCCTAGAATTTTTTTTCCAGCCGGGTGGCATGTAAAAGTAGCTGGGTGGGGCAAGACGAGAGAATGCAGGGCTTCTGTGCGCAACTCTTCTTACAGCATAAGAGGTGGTGAGCTGATAAGAGCCTGGGGAGAACAATGCCTGAAGCCCAATCTACACGATACGATTCTTTGTGCGATTCGATTAAGATTCTATTTACGATCCGATTAAACCAAACATGTCCGATCGGGATTTGATTCGATTCAATTCAATTTGCTATTGCAAAACAATGGCAATCGAACTGAATCGAATTGAATCCCGATCGGACATGCCGGATTTAATCGGATCGTAAATAGAATCGTAATCGAATTGCACAAAGAATCGTATCGTGTAGATGGGCTTTACACAGTGCCATTTCCTTTATGCCTGGTACACACCATGCAATTTCCCATCAGACAGACGGTCGAAATGATAGTTTCCTGCAGGTCCAATCTGATTTCTAAAAGGTTTTAGGATCCCTTTTATATACAAAATCAATCAGAAAAACCATTGGAAATCAGATCGGACCTGTTGGAAATTAACGGTTTGAGCGTCAATCTGACTGGAAATTGCACTATGTGTGTGCAAGGCATTACTGATGGATGTATCATGAGCATGTCATGTGACAAACAGCAGCACATCCATGCACTAAACTATTGTCTCCAGTACAAAATGAACTGTAATCAATTTTTTGGCGCAATAATAAAATAAATGAATGCATATGTACGTTCTATTGAACCTACCCCAAAGGCTAAGACAAGTTCCAACATTTGTTTGGCAGCACCTGATGACATCATAAAGCGGGTAATAGCTTGAACGATGAGGATATACTCTGCTGCAAGCCAATTGGACTGAAAGGAAAAGCAGAGGCGAGTTAACTGTGCAGTGAAGGGAATCTGTGTTAAAATAAAATTGTTTTCTTTTTTGGCATAAAAAACCATGGGAAAAGAATCCCTTACTTTCCACCGTGTTTGGGCTCAGCCACTCTTTAATCACTCTGCAATAATGTCAACCAGAGTGCTGTAGTGGCCACGCCCATGTGGCCCTGCCGACCTCTCCTCACCCCAATTATACCACTTCCATCTCTACGACTGGTGTCAAAATTTGTAACAATTCCCTCCACCCTTGCCCAGGCCTCCATAATAGCTATAAAAAAAAAATGATCTTTAATACCATCCTGCCAAAGTTTGGTATACGGCACACCCAATGGCCTGGCACCAATTTATCCATGTCCCACTTGCGGTAGCAGTAGCTTTATTGTGCAAAATGCGTCGGGACACCACTATGCCCCTCTCTGGGGCCAGATTTGTAAGCAGACACCAGTATGCCCCTCTCTGGGGCCAGATTTGTAAGCAAACCCCTATGTGTACAGACCTGACCCCAGAACGTATGTATGAATAGCCCACCCACAACGCTACCCAAAAAATCATGACATTGTATTGGTGCCTGGCCAGTGCCACACACTCAACTTTTGGGCGGCCAGGCAAGCAACAGTTTACAGCTATTATAGAAGTCACATTTCCAGTCTCTTTGTTTAACCGGTTCCTAACTATACCCATAAAAACTTCACTTGGAGATCGGAGGGCATAGATATGCGTCTGTTTTCTTTTCTCACTATCGATCGCACGAGTGCTTGCCAACCACTGTTCTGCCTTCGGTGAATGGGAACATGTGCACCCAAAGCCAATCGAGTTGCTTGTAGTGAATGATCACCAGCATCAGCGAGATGCCGTTGGTTATTTACAAAATGAAAGTAAAAAGTATATACACATTACTTCCTGTGTACTGATCGCAGTACACAGGATACAGTGTGGGGACCTCTAGTGGACAAAAAGTAAAAAGACATTTAAAATACATTGACATTAAAAAAACAAATCCCCTTTTAGTTATTGACCTCTTATACACCCCATAGTTGCCGAAATAAAGCACATGTAAGAAGTAAAAAAAAAAAAGTGAAAGCATTAAAACAAAATAATAATAATAAAAAAAAAAAAAAATACAAAAAATAGTTACCTTGGGGACTGCACTTTTTTTAATCACAAAGGAATTATCAGGCAAAAAATAAATAAATATGAATTTCACTTACCTGGGGCTTCTACCAGCCCCATGCAGCCATCCTGTGCCCTCGTAGTCACTCACTGCTGCTCCGGTCCCCCTCCGCCAGCTAGTTTCGTTTTTGCCGACCTCGGGGTCGGCGGGCCGCATTGCGTACATTTTTATACATTCCCGCTGGTGCAGGAACAGTAACACATACATTTTTACGTGTTGAATCAGTAACGCGTAAAAACGTATGTGTTACTGTTCCTGCACCAGCGGGAATGCGTAAAGATTTACGCAATGCGGCCCCCCGACCCCAAGGCCGGCAAACACGAAACTAGCTGGTGGAGGGGGACCGGAGCAGCAGTGAGTAACTACGAGGGCACAGGATGGCTGCATGGGGCTGGTAGAAGCCCCAGGTAAGTGAAACTTTTTTTTTTTGCCTGACAATTCCTTTAAGGTTCCTGGACGTAAGACTTACGTCCAACATTAAAAACCGCCGCCGCGATCGTGTGCGAGCATGCACATGCCCCCGTCGGTCGTGCACACTCATGCACTAATCCCATTGTGAATGACTGCTCACACAAAGTTACAGTGAAAAAAAAAAAAAGTTTATTTTAAGTGAGTGTAAAATTAAAAAACTGCTTCATTTATTTATTTTTTGTAGGGGTATTTTTAACCCCTCCCAAACTAATTAACTCCTTGTGTCACCTATACTTGGCCTTACAATTTGTAGCCGCCTGTAATGGCTGCCGCCCACAGCGATCGGATGCGATCACTATGGCGACAGCTCAGGGCCCCAGTGCTGTATAGATGCATCGAAATGTTGCTGCCTAGCAATGCATCTATACAGTACTGGGGTCCTTGTAATGTAAAAGTTAGGAAGGAGGAAACATGAAAAAAAAAATTCTTGCCCATGAATTTAAGCATTACCTTAAAAAAAAAAAAAAAACTACTACCCCAAGAAAGATTAGACTGTATATATGTATCACTGTGATGGCATATATGATATGTATCACTGTGATGGCATATGTAGTAACAAGTTATTGCTGCATCAAAAGCGACAAAGCTAATATGCCAAAATTGTCAGGAACCTTAAAGTGGAGCAGAGATAAACTTTTACTCATTGCAAAATTGTGTTCCTTTTATATAGTTTATAGGGCATTCCTCAAGCCAAATACTTTTTTTTAAATTTGTTTTAATACTCTAATTTCCTAGAAACTAAACAAGCCATGCCCACAGCTTCAGAGTGCCTTAACATTATCAGACTCATGTAGCAAGGGCTTATGGGAGCTCAGTCTGGGCAGGAGGAGGAGAAGGTTACTAGCCAGAGATTTCAGAGGCAGAGGGGAGTTAAGGTTTCACAGGCTCAGGGCTGGAGATGCCATCAGCTTGCCTGTGTGTAATGTGACAAACAGAACATGGCTGCCCTCATTGTATCACAGGAATAAATAATCAAACTGTTGAAGCGGTTTGCAGCTAGATTTGCTGTGTAAAGTATCTAAACTTTAGATAAGATATATAGAAAAGTTACTTGCTTTAGTTAGTTTTTCATCTCTGGTCCGCTTTGAGGGGTAAAAACCACAGAACCTGAAGTAAAGGTTTGTAATTATGGCATATTACTGTTATTTTTTGCAAATAAGAGCTTTTAAAAGGGACTCCGAGCAGAGCAGAAACTATGAAAAGATGCATATCATTTTAAAGCTCTATTTCTCCTCTTTCCAATGATATATAAACCACCACCCTACGCCTTTTAGTTTTCGCTATTTTTGCGATCGAAATTGCCGCAACCGCGACTTCGATCGCGAAAATAGTGAAAACTAAAAGGCGTAGGGCGACGATTTAGGTGTCGCCAGAAAGAGAGCTTTAAAATGATATCCATCTTTCCATAGTTACATTGTATTACACAGGGCGACTTTTTCTGCTGAATGGAGCTGCTGACTTTGAGAAAAAGTCGCCCTGTGTAATACAATATAACTATGCAAAGATGGATATCATTTTAAAGCTCTCTTTCTCCTCTTTCTGACGACACCTAAATCGTCGCCCTATGCCTTTTAGTTTTCACTATTTTCGCAATCGAATTCGCGGCCGCGGCAATTTCAATCGCGAAAATAGCGAAAACTAAAAGGCGTAGGGCGGTGGTTTATATATCATTGGAAAGAGGAGAAAGAGAGCTTTAAAATGATATGCATCTTTCCATACTTTCTGCACTGCTCGGAGTCCCTTTAATTATTGACAGAGTATCAAAAAACATTAAACAGAAAACACCTTTATTTCCAAATAAAATATTGTAGCTATATATTGCACTAGACATAATTTAAATGTTGTTATAACTGGGACACATAGGCAAATAAAATGTGTGGGTTTATATACAATACAATAATAATGATTTTTTTTTATGTTTTCCTTTAAAATACATATAAAATAATTCTTGCAAAAAATACCACACAAAGAAAGCTTAATTTGTGGGGGAAAAAACAATATACAGGTAGTCCCCGACTTACAAACGCCCGACTTACGAACAAGCCGCTGATACAAATGGCATGGATTCAGTGTTTCCATGGGAACAAGCCCCTGATTTTTATTTTTTTTCAAATTGGACTTGTATTGAAAAATTCAAAGAAAAATGGCCTTTAAACTTGTATAAGCAGGTACAGAGGGCAGAGGTAAAACACAGTGGGGGACACTGGAGGCACAGAAGAGGTACAGGGAGCAGAGATGGCACAGTGTTCCGACTTAAAAACAGATTCAGGTTAAGAACGAACCTACAGTCCCTATCTCGTTCGTTAACCGGGGACTACCGGTACTGTATAGATCATTTCAAGGTAATAAGTAGCAATACATTTATTGGTGAATGAACAGGAGGAGTAGGATATGTGAAAATTGCAGTGATTTTAAAGAAAACGTCCAGGCAAAAACAAGTAAAAAAAAAAACACAAAAATTAACTTACCTGGGGCTTCCTCCAGCCCATGGCAGCCGTCCTGTGCCCTCGCCCAGCTCCTGGTCTTCTCTGCTGCAGAAGCCGACCTCGCCATGTCGGCCTTCTTCTGCGCTCCACTGCTGACGTCATCAGGACTGTACTGTGCAAGTGCAGTAGTTCTGCGCTTGCGCATTGCAATCCTGATGACGTCAGCAGTGGAGCGCATAAGAAGCCGACCTGGCCAGGTCGGCTTCTGCAGCGGAGAAGACCAGGAGCTGGGCGAGGGCACAGGGCGACTGCCAGGGGCTGGAGGAAGCCCCAGGTAAGTGGATTTTTTTTTATTTTTGCCTGGACGTATCTTCCTTTAAGGGGAAATAACCTGTGGTAGGGAAGTGGTTAAAGTGACCCTGTGGTGAGGAAATGGTTAACAAAGAGTACAGCAGCATTTAACACTATGACTGTAGTTACACTCAGTGCCATCAGAATTCTTCCCCTCCTCAACATAACAGAGTAATAATAACTCTAACATTTGTATCACACTTTCCCCGTCAGACTCAAAGCTTTTTGAGGCCACATACACACATCAGACCATAGTCTTTGGAAAATGAAAGATCACAGACCAATCTTACCACCCTTCATGTAGTATGAGAGCCATACCCACACAGTCTATTCTATGGAGCTGAACTCCCCATCAGAAAGAAATCTTTGCAAGATGCTGCACACAAAGATGCTGTACACATTCAAAAGATCAGTACCTGCAAACGATCTGTTCCTGCAAAAGATCCGTTCCTGCAAAATGCATTCATAGTCTATGAGATCTGCAGATCATCATACACACATTGCTTAACAGACATTCATCTGCAGATCAGATCCATCAGGATGGATTTTCAGATCTGCAGATTATTGTCTGATCTGCAGATGAATGTCAGTTACACAAGGTGTGTATGACGATCTGCAGATCTCATAGACTATGAATGCAATTTGCAGGAACATATCTTTGGCAGGAACAGACCTTTTGCAGATACTGATCTTTTGTGTCTGTACAGCATCTGTGTGTGCAGCATCTTGCAAAGATTTTTTTCTGATGGGGAGTTCAGCTCCATAGAAAAGACTGTGAAGGTATGGCTCTCATACTACATGAAGGGTGGTAAGATTGGTCTGTGATCTTTCATTTTCCAAAGACTATAGTCTGATGTGTGTATGAGCCTTGAGAGCTGCAGCCACTCTGTGTGCGCTCAGTAGGCAGTAGCAGTGTTGGGGAGTCTTGCTGAAGGACTGCTTACTGAATAGGAAGAGCTGAGACTCGAACCCTGGGCTCGTATGTCAGAAGAGGTGCCATTAACCAGTACACTATCCAGCCACCAGAGAATTCCCTGGTGTCAAATTGTGCAGTTACTGAAGCATGACCTGACTGTAATGGCTTTCTCCACGCCCACATTCCACCCACAAATCAGTCCATTTGTCTATGCAGCCAGGGGAAGGTGAGTGTGGAGTGATGTCACAAGGTAGATGATGCAGAGCCTGGGCAGCCACTACAAATAGGTCAAGCAACAGCAACTTTATTTATTTTTTTGGAACATTTCAACATGATAAACTGACCAAGTATGTCAAAATACACAGGTAACTAGTAACTGGATGCGCCCAAAAAGATAAAATAATTAAAAACTGTTTAGGTATTGGCTTACATTCAAAGATGACAATTGTTCATTTTGACAGTAGTATCCTGTACCAGTACTAGAAAATCTCTACTGCGTCTGTGCACGACGCTCTAGGCGATGGGAACGTGAACGCGCCCCGAGAAAGGGAAGAGAGCCGCAGCGGGAGGCCAGAGGATCGTTCCCCTTTTTATCTCTTTCCTGCTCTCAGAAGCCATTTTCTGCTAGGAAAGTGTTTTGTAGTTGGAATTTCTAATCAGTGAGGGTCACGCTGTAGTCACTTCCTGTCTGAGTCAGGACTGAGTCAGCCACTTACATACCTGATATTTAACTCTTTCAGGCAGAGAAAGAAAAAAAGGAACACAGCATAGTTATTTGTGTGCTTGGCGCTGTACATACACATGTCTATCATCATGTCACATGTCACTTCGGGTATCCTTTAAAAAACACGACTCCAGATTAGGCTCCCATTGTATCCCTTGTGCCTTCACATATCACAAACTACATCACCGTGGTCCCTTGTGTTGCCAGTCCTTATCGCCATTGGCACATTATGCTACATTTAAAAAAGATCAGGATATGGCACCATTTTTGTGTCCATTTCACAAAACGTTTCATTACTTTGATTTTTGATTTATTATGTATTGGATATCGGTATATTATACATGTGCCTGGCACAAGTTGTGATCAAGACAGAGAGGTGATGCCAGGGAGAAATGCTCTACTCCAGACAATATATTCAACCAACACACAAAATAAATAAATAAAAAGCCCCCAGGGGTGTAGAATAAAATACGATGAAACAGCGTACCTGGTGAAAGTGGTCAGGAAGGTTTACGTTACATCGTGCTTGCAACTCATCCAATATGGAAAGTGACACATCCATCACCACCTAGGGAAATTCCATGCAAAATTAAAACAAAAAAAGCGTATAAAGATCTCAAGTGATAGTTTTAAAAAATAAGCCTACCCTCTGAAAATATTTATCAGGTTCCCCGATACGTCTTGCCATAAGCTTCCCGTCATTTGACACGGTGTCACATAAAGTCCACACACGGACCAGACTGCTCCAACATTTTGGCTAAATAAAACAAAACAAAACAAAAAAGTGGCAAAATCACTACTTTGGCCTCAATTCACTAAGAAGTTTACACTAGTCCGCAGATGGTTTTTAGTCTACTGATAATTTGGCGTAATGTTTTAGAACTGGTCTAACATTCACTAATTACACAATTCACAAAGACAAACAAGGAGTAACCACGCCCACTTTTTGTGACAGAGATTAGACCAGCTGATATTTGTAGGTAAAGTAATTCTGTGAGGTATTTTAGATGTGATGGTGGAACCTTTTGAATTCATTATGCAGGAGTTTAATTGTATGCAGAGGAGAGCTCATCAGAGAAGGATGTCAGTCATAGCTACTTGTTTGTGAATTGCATCTTTTGATAATTTCCACTGCTTTACCAACCTAATTACCAAATGGTTTAGACCAGGTCTAAAACATTTGGTGCTAATGAATTCCTCTTTCATGCAGTGACCAAACCATCAGCAGACTACAAACCATCAGTAGACTAGTCTAAACTGCTTAGTGAATTGAGGCCGTTACATACAGTACACAAGACATCTTGTTACACAGAAGAACATGACATACACGGTACATATCAATAATTATTTGTGATAAAGCGTATTTTTTAGAACACAAGACGCACCAAAAATGGGGCGTCACTGCATCTTATATTCCAAATACAGGGAGTCCCCGACTTACCAACGCCCACTGATACGAACCGCCGACCCTCCACATCATGTTAGGGACTTCCCGAATCCTCCTCCACTTCCCAGTGCATAGCAGCATCTCACACCTCACCCATCAGAGACCTCTCCCTCGCATAAACTAGTTAGAGAACCACTGCTGTCAGTTCAGGTGCGCCTGGCAACTGCCATTTTGCATTGAGAGGTTTTGCGATTTTTTCCCAATTGCGTTTTGCGCTTCTCATTCCAGTGAATGAGAATCGCAATGTAATAGCCTTGAAAATGCTGCATGAAGCGTTTTCAATAGTCAGAAATGGCAATCGCACTGTAATCACCACAGTGTGAGTAATCTCATAGGATTACATGTGCTACAGTGCTTTGCTAATTGCCACAAAAATCAGCCAAGTGTCATCTGAAAGCGCCTGAGTGTGAACAGGGCCCTAGTCTGCTGCTCAGCATGCGTCCGAGATTGGAGGCTCTCAAGGCACAAGTACACAACTGTCAAGAAGTTGGTTTTCATAAACTGTAGTATATAGTTCAACTCTAATTAAAAATGCTAAATAAATATGCCATCACTAAAATAAATCACAGGCTACAAATAACCTGAATAGTTAGTTCTGCAGATACAGCACAGAAAACAATGGAGAACAGGTTTCTGACCTCAAGCTGCAGCTTGCCATTGCAGTAGAGAATTCGGAGGGCTGTCCGCAGTAGCAACCCCTTCTTTATTCTGTCACCTGCCAAAGTATAAAATGTCATGTGATAAGAAAGACAGAATCCAGCACTCCAAGCCAATCCATACTTTATTCAAGCACAGTGCATAGATTGCAACAAAACACAAAGGCTGCCTGGGCCAATAGCTGTGTCACGAGTGACCACGCCTCCTCAGGACATAGGGATGGTCAGGACTAGGAGAAATCATCTCAGATTTGCTAGTCATGATCATGTGCTAAAGCAGGATGTGATCACAGCAAATCGAAGCTTTGCAAATCTATCACCTGACAAGACTGATCACATGCTTCTCCGTGAGTTCTCCTAGACATCATCATCACTACTACTACAAATATTGCATCAATTTGGGCCAATAATATAAAGCAATCCAAAATGCATCATCAATCAGGATGGAAACTCAAGAGAGCATCATCACCACGCTAAAATGCTGCTAATCTGATCAGATAAGGCCCATGCACACGGTCCATCATCATCACTTGACGGGTATAAGGATCTGATCTGTCAGAAAAAGAGCAGGGCAGAGGTTGTGCAGCTGACATGTTCTGCTCTATGGGAGAGAGAGGATAGGGAGGAGCAGCTTGGAAGTAATGTCAGATGACGGGGTAAAGTGGAGAGAACAGAGCTATCGCCCGTCGTAGGACCGAAGTGATCAGCCACAACGGATCATACACGGCATAACACAATATACAAGCCTAGAACAAAAGGTAACAGACAGCATCACAAGGCATGTTTTACCTCAAAAATGAATGACCTGTCAAGACCAAGGTGCTTAAAGAGACACTGAAGCGGAAAAAAAAAATAATTATGATACACCGTAATGAATTGGTTGTGTAGTACAGCTAAGAAATAAAACATTAGAAGCAGAGACATACCGGTAAGTGTAATATTGTTTCCAGTACAGAAAGAGTTAAAGTGAATGGGAACCGCATTTTAAAAAAAATGAAGCAAATACTTACCTAAGGAGAGGGAAGGCTCTGGGTTGTATACAGCCTTCCGTCTCCTTTCTCGGTGCTCTCTATCCTGTGCTGCCCCCCCGTTTCAATCCCCCGCCGAAAGGGTATTTGGAAGTCTTCAGGAGCCGTGTCCCCCCAAAGACGTGCGGCTCCATACTGCACAGGCGTGAGCGTGCAAGAGAGCGTGCTTGCGCAGACGCAGTACAGGGCCGCCCTTCTTCAGGAGCACTCATGCTCCCTGAAGGCTTCTGAAGCCTCCTTCGGCCGGGTAAAGCGGTATTTGACTAATTTAGTAAAATACTGCTACCGGGCGAGCCAGCACTGGAACGACGGGACCAGGAGAGGAGCGGGAAGGCTCTATAAGACCCAGAGCCTTCCCTCTCCTTGGGTAAGTATCTGTCTCATATTTTTAAATGCAGTTCCCATTCACTTTAAGAAACTCCATGTTATCTATGCAAATTAGCCATTGAGCTCCATGACTTTCAAAGTCTCAGAGAGCTCTGTCTTCTGAGCTAATTATCTCAACTGTCTGGCACTGTATTGTTTTTTCTTTTGCAGAGAACAGCACTCTAAATTATTTTACAGAGCAGGCTAGTGAACTTTTGAACTGAGTAGTGTGTAAACAGCAAATATTAGAGAATGACGCAATGTTATTTAAAAACAAACAAAACAAAAAAAACTATAAAACTGAAAATAAAAATATGAGAATATTTTCTTTGCTACTAATGTTCTAGTAATTATCCGTACTACACAACCAATTCATTATATCATCATTTTTTTTCCCTTCAGCAAGTGAATGTTAAAGGACAACTGTAGTGAGAGGTATATGGCGGCTGTCATATTTATTTCTTTTTAAGCAATACCAGTTACCTGGCTGTCCTGCGGATCCTCTGCCTCTAATACTTGCCGTATACCCTGAACAAGCATGCAGCAGATCAGATGTTTGACATTTTTGTCAAGCGGCCTGCTTGTTAATAGACCAGCTGGACTACCAGACAACTGGTATTGCTCCATATACCTCTCGCTTAAGTTGACCTTTAAGCTACAAAAAAAACCAAACAAACAAAAAAAAACCCCGCAGATACTCACCCAAAGAAGGAGACGGCTCTTGGGTCCTACAGAGCCTTCCCATTCCTCCTACGGTCCCCGCGTTCCAGTGCTGGCTCCCACGGTAGCAGTATTTGACTGATCGGTTGAATACTGCTCTCTGCCACCGCGAGAGGCTTTGGAAGTCTTCGCGAGCCCGAGTATTCCCGAAGACAGGGGGCTCCATACTGCACCTGCATGCTCTCGCTCAGGCGCAGTACAGAGCCGCCTTCGCTGGGAGCACTCCGAAGCTTCCTATGGTGGGGGATTCAAACCAGGGTGCTATCGCTGGAACGCAGGGACCATGAGGAACAGGACGCCTCTATAGGACCCAAAGCCTTCCTTCTCCTTAGGAGAGTATCTGTTTTTTTTATGTATCTTAACAATCTCTGCCTGTGCTGGATATTACGGACTTAAAGTGGACCCAAATTAAAAATACAAGATTTCAGAAATAAAATCTATTTTCTAAATAACAATCAATAGCAGCCTTTTTACAGCTGCATGATGACAAATATAAAATATTTTACATTTATTGGACGAACCCCTCCCTTCCTTTCATATTGCCGGGACAGAATCTGGCAAACTGGTGGAGTAGGTGGTGTCCAGCAAAGGAGGAATTGCTAATGGCTGCCCCCTGTAGAACACTAGTTATGAAAAAAGAGAAGGGTGAAAAGCATGCACTGAAATGCTCACAGGCTTGAAGGAGTGTTTATTTATCTTTGTATGTGTCAGAGTGGTGCAACTAAATATTTTGAATTAACAAAAATGTTTGATTTGGGTCCGCTTTAACTGTATTAGAAAGGTTAATAAGAAAGCTATACAACAAAAGGCAAAGTGACTGGACAATAGGACAGGAAAGAGCTGAAAAAAACATGCAGTCCAAATTACAAATTAAAGTGCATGGAAACCGGTAAAGTGACATCACCCAATCTAGACACCAGCTGTAATGAGAGCCAGAGCCCTACCATGTAGCTCTGAGTGCAGGCTGGATGTTTCATGTGGTGCTAGTGGTATGCGGTGTCAAGTGTATTATGGACTATGGGTCCACTCCTTCAGGAAAAAAATTACAGGAACAGCAAGAAGCGCATGTTAGCATGGGTTTCCCCAGGCCACTCCAGTTTCCTCCACATCCCAAAGATATACATACAAGTTAAAAGTCTTCCCACCAAAATTGGCCTCAATCTATGACAGGGCCAAAAAACTACGACTATGGTAGAGATTAGATAGTGAGCTTCTCTGAGGACAGTCAGTGACATGACTATATACTTTGTAAAGTGCTGCAGAAGATGTGAGTGCTATATACATACACAATAAGGAGGTGCTCCAAAAATGCATAACTTCTGCTCAGTTAATGAATATGCTGATCCTTTCTTTGTGTCCCTGAAAATCAAGGCAACTTTTAGGTTCCTTTTTGGACGTATTATTGGCACAGCATGACCTAACTGGGAAATCTGTGTAACTCCTCCTTCCCAAGTCCCACCTGTAGATCCGTATCTTTACAATACTTGCACTTAAAGTGGACCTGAACTCTTGCAAAGGACAGAAGGAAAACAGAGAAATGCACCCTGTATGTATTTAGAGAGTTTTGCCTGTCTAATTCCCCCTCATCTGTGACTTACCACAGCTGATCTCTCAGCTGTGTCAGCTGACTGCCTCGGCGGAGCAGGTAATTTGTAAACAGAGGATGTTAACCTCATGTCTGCTTCCATGAAAACAGGAAATAGACACACTGCAGATCTATTGCAGGATTTGTTATAGCTGTAACAAAAATGTTTTTCTTTAAAGGCTATTATGCTATTGCTTACCTTTTAGAGCAGAGAGGAAGTTCTGAGTTCAGGTCAGCTTTAAGGCCAACCTAAGCCTATCTGACAGCACATATCTGCTTAAAGGACACCCGAAGCGAAAATCAACTAATGAAATAACCCATTGTATCCATCTTCCTTCTCCTAAAAATAACTTAAGATATTCCACAGTTTTATTTTAGGTTTAAATCTACTTTTTAAGTTTTACTGTTTTTGCTCAGTTACACATCCGTTGCATCAGTTACACATTCATTGAAGTATGCCAGAGCTAAAATTATGAACTATTGACCCTTTTTATTTCTTTTCTGCTCTCAGAAACTATTTTCTGCTAGGTAAGTGTTTTATAGTTGGAATTTCTTATCAGCGAGGGTCACATTGTAGTCACTTCCTGTCTGAGTCAGGACTGAGTCAGCCACACACATACCTGATATTTAACTCTTCCAGGCAGAGAAAGAAAAAAAAGGAACACAGAATAGTTATTTGTATGCTAAGCACTGTACATACCCATGTCTATCGCATCATGTCACATGTCACTTCGGGTATCCTTTAAGATCACATGTCTCTTACCATTACATGGAACCCACAATTCTCCTGCCTCAAGCTCGATGCCAGGAGGACAGCTTCTTGTCTGCAGCATTGTGAGGTAGAACTCATACTGGGCTGGTGTTAAATCTTTGGCCAGAGGCCACAGCATTCCCCTCTTCTGAATCAGGAAATTCGCTGCTTCATTGTATTCCCCAAACTTGCACATATACAAGGGCATCTTCGTCTTCAGGGAAGCCAGTCTACAACGGGGACACACACATAAGCATCATCTCACATTACATTTTGTTTTTTTCCCCAATCAGCTTTATTTTCTACACGTTTCATTTGGTGACTAATAGGTTAAGATCATAGATATCTACCAGTAATATCAGGCCCAGATTTGTAGTAAGGCCACACAGGCCAGTGCCTAGGGTGCCATAAGAGATAGCCATAAGAGACAGCCGCCACTCAAGTAGTCAACATGCCAGCAGCTAGCACACACAAACCCAGCTGGTCCGCGGCCGCCATCTGCGAACATCGGGACTCTGTGCCGGCATTGCAGAGTGGGAGTGCCGAGCGGAGCTAGTGAGCAGCAACCTGTCACTCACCTCTGTCAAGCTACTGCTCTGAAACTTGATCAACTGCTCCGCCGGACATCTCCCCCCTCGGCATCATCTTGTGACACGCCACATGACGATGCGGGCGAGAGAGAGAGAGAGAGAGAGAGAGAGAGAGAGAGAGAGAGAGAGAGAGAAGAAAGAGAGAGAGAGAGAAGAGAGAGAGAGAGAGAGAGAGAGAGAGAGAGAGAGAGAGAGAGAGAGAGAGAGAGAGAGAGAGAGAGAGAGAGAGAGAGAGAGAGAGGGGCAAGTGACAAGCTGCTGGCGCAGGAGGGGTGGGGGTATTAGGGTGGTTTGAGATGCATTTGACCAGGGGGCGTCTGGTGACAGTTGACCTTGGGCTGTAAAATGTACAAATCCAGCCCTAGGTAATATACTGTACACAAAACAAATGTAGTTTTAGTCACAAAACAACCTTATAGGCCAGTTTCAAGAGTATTAACCACTATACGACCGCATCATGCCAATTGGCATCAAGTCCTGAGGGCGTGTTTTGCAGGAGATTGCACGAGTCAATGCGCGCGGATTTCCGCTTGAATGACGGAGCTCCAATGGCGAAACCAACGTCTTTACAGCGCTGTACTGGGGACAGCAGTGTCACTCAGCTGTCCCCCTGGGAGGCTCAGGAGCAATCGGTTGTCATAGGCTCATGCCTAAGACAGCCGATCGCTGTCATTGGCTGGCGGGGGGAAGGGAGGGAGAGGAAAAAAAATACAAAAAAATATACATTTATTTAAAAAAATATAAATAAATAAATACATAAAAAAAATAAACAAACAAACATTGGGGGAGTGATCAGAGCCCGCCAACAGAATGCTCTGTTGGTGGGCAGAAAAGCACATACAGCTGCAGAGCCCAAAATTGTAAAAAATAGCCTGGTCACTAGGGGGGTGTAAGCTACGGTCCTTAAAGGGGTTCATACACTTATAGATTTGCAGCAGATTCGACCATCAGATAGATTTCTGTCAGATGCCTGTCAAGTCGAATTTGACAGGAATCTATCTGATGTGTGCCACACACTAGGAACAGATTTCAGAATGAAATCAACTGCTACGGGTACAGGCAGGCAAAAGATGCCTCTCTGATCACATCTAATGGTCGATCTGGTGGCAGATCGGCTAATGTATGGCCACGTTTACATTCTGTGTCCAACAAATCCATCAAAATCCGCAAATTTATAAGGGGATCTCATGTGACGATAAACCAGTTCTGTCCAGGCTCGAGGTCTCAGTTTACAAATTCAATCCTTAGCAGTGTAATAGGCACCAATATTTTGCTATCCTTAGGGCTGGTTTACTCTACAGAGAACAGACTAATGACTTGTGCATTCTGTCCAGTGTCTGCTCCATCCGCTGCAGTTACCGATGGCATTTTCCCAACCTGCAAACTTTTGTACAGACACTAGACTAGGCCATGTTTGCAATGTCATAATAACAATATTATGATGACATGTCCGATGTAACGGACATTCCTAAATGGGGATTCCAATCAGTGAATGGTGACAGCGTAGGCGCTGACAACGTTTAGGTCACTGAACACTGTATTGAGAACAACGTCTTTTAGTTATTAACCACCCTGGCGTTCAATTTCCCCAGGATTTCCGTGCAAAAAGTGTTTCAATTAATTTTGCAACCAATTTTTTTTTTTTATATTGAATTCAATGTAGGGGTCTCAAACTGGCAGCCCGCGGGCCATTTGCGGCCCTCGTTACATTGATTTGCGGCCCACGCCGGCAAGACACTAAAGCGAACTACTTTTGTTCGCTTCAGTGCTCCCATAGGCAATCCGCCTGTCCCCGCCGCAAAATGAGGGCTACAGAGCCCCCAATTCCCCCATCAGGCAATTCGCCTGCATTTCCTGGAAGGGGCAGAGCTTTCAGCTTCAGCTCTGCCCCTCCTGACGTCAATCGCGGCGATCTTGCGGCGGATCGCCGCCTCTGCCCGCCCCTCTGTGAAGGAAGAGTGAGAGGGGCGGGCAGAGGCGGCGATCCACCGCGATTGACGTCAGGAGGGGCAGAGCTGAAGCTGAAAGCTCTGCCCCTTCCAGGAAATGCCAGACAGATTGCCCCCCGGGGGAATTGGGGGCTCTGCAGCCAGGGGCGGCGCCACGCTGGGGCTTACCCAGGCTTCAGCTCCGGCTGGCGCATTATTAGCCCCTATTGAAGCCCCCCGGAAGCTCAGCTAGACAGCCAGGCAGAGGCAGGCAGGACTCAGAACTTAAGTCGGAACTCCGACGAGACAAGGTGGGTGCAGGGTGCGGTGGGTAGGTGGGTGGGTGTCCTCCTGACTCCTGTCCTGTAGCCAGCCAACTTCCAAATTGTTTTTTTGCCCTCCTGTGCTGAGCGGCCTAGCAGCACCAGCAGCAGGCACCACCACCATCAGGCCTGACTGACTCTGAGTGAGCACTCCCCTGGACTGGTAACGCTGTCTCTTATGTGCAGTTACTGGGGTAACGATGTCTCCTATATGCATTTACTGGGGTAACGCTATCTGTCCTTACGAGCAGTAACTGGTAAAAAGCTGTCTCTTATGTGCATTTACTGGTGAAACGCTGTCTGTCATGATGTGCATTTACTTCATATATTTTTTTATGCAACTACATTAGTTAGCCCCGCCCACATGATGTCATGACCACGCCCATTTTGCGGCCCAGCCTCATCCTGACTTTGCCTCCTGCGGCCCCCAGGTAAATTGAGTTTGAGACCCCTGCAATACAGGTTATTGTATTGAATTCAATATATACAGTGGAGGAAATAATTATTTGACCCCTCACTGATTTTGTAAGTTTGCCCTATGACAAAGAAATGAAAAGTCTCAGAACAGTATCATTTCAATGGTAGGTTTATTTTAACAGTGGCAGATAGCACATCAAAAGGAAAATCGAAAAAATAACCTTAAATAAAAGATAGCAACTGATTTGCATTTCATTGAGTGAAATAAGTTTTTGAACCCTCTAACAATAAAAGACTTAATACTTAGTGGAAAAACCCTTGTTTGCAAGCACAGAGGTCAAACGTTTCTTGTAATTGATGACCAAGTTTGCACACATTTTAGGAGGAATGTTGGTCCACTCCTCTGTGCAGATCATCTCTAAATCCCTAAGGTTTCGAGGCTGTCTCTGTGCAACTCTGAGCTTGAGCTCCCTCCATAGGTTTTCTATTGGATTAAGGTCCGGAGACTGACTAGGCCACTCCATGACCTTAATGTGCTTCTTCTTGAGCCACTCCTTTGTTGCCTTTGCTGTATGTTTTGGGTCATTGTCGTGCTGGGACACCCATCCACGACCCATTTTCAGTTTCCTGGCAGAGGGAAGGAGGTTGTCGTTCAGGATTTCACGATACATGGCTCCGTCCATTTTCCCGTTAATGCGATTAAGTTGTACTGTGCCCTTAGCAGAAAAACACCCCCAAAGCAAAATGTTTCCACCCCCATGCTTGACGGTGGGGACAGTGTTTTGGGGGTCATAGGCAGCATTTTTCTTCCTCCAAACACAGCGAGTTGAGTTAATGCCAAAGAGCTCTATTTTGGTCTCATCAGACCACAGCACCTTCTCCCAGTCACTCACAGAATCATTCAGGTGTTCATTGGCAAACTTCAGACGGGCCTGCACATGTGCCTTCTTGAGCAGGGGGACCTTGCGAGCCCTGCAGGATTTTAATCCATTGCGGTGTTATGTGTTTCCAATGGTTTTCTTGGTGACTGTGGTCCCTGCTAATTTGAGGTGATTCACTAACTCCTCCCGTGTAGTTCTAGGATGCTTTTTCACCTTTCTCAGAACCATTGACACCCCACGAGGTGAGATCTTGCGTGAAGCCCCAGAGCGAGGTCGATTGATGGTCATTTTGTGCTCCTTCCATTTTCGAACAATCGCACCAACAGTTGTCACCTTCTCTCCCAGCTTCTTGCTAATGGTTTTGTAGCCCATTCCAGCCTTGTGCAGGTCTACAATTTTGTCTCTGACATCCTTGGACAGCTCTTTGGTCTTTCCCATGTTGGAGAGTTTGGAGTCTGCTTGATTGATTGATTCTGTGGACAGGTGTCTTTTATACAGGTGACTAGTTAAGACAGGTGTCCTTAACCCTCCTGGCGGTTTGCAAAAAAAATCGCCAGGGGGCAGCAAATCTTTTTTTTTAAATTTTTTTTTTTTTTTTTCATGTAGCGAGACAAAGTCTCGCTACATGATAGCCGCTGCTCAGCGGCATCCCCCCAGCCCCTCCGATCGCCGCCGGCGATCGGAGATCCGGAGATCCCGTTGAAAGAACGGGATCTCCTGGAGGGCTTCCCCCGTCGCCATGGCGACGGGCGGGATGACGTCACCGACGTCATCGACGTCGTGACGTCAGAGGGGACTCCGATCTGCCCCATAGCGCTGCCTGGCACTGATTGGCCAGGCAGCGCACGGGGTCTGGGGGGGGGGGGGGGCGGCCGCGGCGAGAGGAATTGCGGCGGATCGGCGGGTAGCGGCGGCGATCGGGCACTGCACGCAGCTAGCAAAGTGCTAGCTGCGTGCAGCAAAAAAAAAAATTATGCAAATCGGCCCAGCGGGGCCTGAGCGGTGCCTTCCGGCGGCATAGCCCGAACTCAGTTCGGGCTTACCGCCAGGAAGGTTAATGAGGGTGACTAATTGAGTAGAAGTGTCTAACCACTCTGTGGGAGCCAGAACTCTTAATGGTTGGTAGGGGTTCAAAAACTTATTTCACTCAATGAAATGCAAATCAGTTGCTATCTTTTATTTAAGGTTATTTTTTCGATTTTCCTTTTGATGTGCTATCTGCCACTGTTAAAATAAACCTACCATTGAAATTATACTGTTCTGAGACTTTTCATTTCTTTGTCATTGGACAAACTTACAAAATCAGTGAGGGGTCAAATAATTATTTCCTCCACTGTATATATAAAAAAAAAAAAAAAAAGTGTTTTCTGCAAGATGTTGACGCTGTGTGACCCTGGTGTCATCAACGGCGATCAACGGGAGACATGTGATCGCCGAAGGAGAAGCAAAATCCGCCAAGGGACATCAAAGAAGACACTGGGGAAGCTATCAGAGGTACGCGACGAGGGATCAGCACACCAATGGTGCGTATAAGACCCAGATGTATAGGTAGCAAGATGTGCAGCCAGGTATAGTTAGCCAGATGTGCAGCCAGGTATAGTTGGCCAGATGTGCAGCCAGATATATAGTGAGCCAGGTGTTTAGCCAGATATATAGTGAGCCAGATTTATAAGTAGCCAGATGTCCCCCTCCCCCCCCCCTCCTAGCACGCTGTGGGTAGCGATCTGTGCTACCCACAGCGTGCAGAAAAAGCATCCAGCCACCCTAGGGAATCCCTGGGCAGCCTGCGGGGCAGAGAATGTGCAGGTGTTCCCCCTTGTATGCGGAGGCTGTGCTGGAAGGAGATCCCCCTCTGTGCGGGTGGGGGAGGATCCCCCTTCTATGATGGCTGTGCTGGTGAGGGATCACCCTCTGTGCGGGTGGAGGGATCCCCTTCTATGGTGGCTGTGCTGGCGGGAGATCCCCCTCTGTGCGGGTGGGGGGGGATCCCCCTTCTACGGTGGCTGTGCTGGCGAGGAATCCCCCTCTGTGCCGGTGGGGGGATCCCCTTTCTATTGTGGCTGTGCGGGTGGCCTATCCCCCTCCCATAGCCGGACGTGTACTGTGCAGGCGCAGTAGTGGTGATTTTCTCGTACTGCGCCTGCACAGGGTACTCCTGGCTACAGGAATGCGTACTAAGATACGCGTGGCCCGGGCGCAATGGAGGTCGACTTACAAGTCGATCTCCATTACGGAAAAAAAAAGTGAGCCGCGACAGGGGAACCAAGGATCAGTCCAGGACTGCGAAGGCACAGGAAGGCTGCAGGGGATTGGCAGAAGCCACAGGTAAGTGAATATTTTTTACAGAGGTTTCAGTTCTGCTTTTACTATGAAACAGAGCAGCGCTAATGACCCTTTGAAGTTTACTGCAGGAAAACCTTAAACAAGCAACAGTGAGATACAGGTTAAGATAAGTGCTTCAGAAAACAGCAAGGTAGCGATTAAGCTTGCTCAGAGAAGCTCTTTTGCATAGATAACAACTGAAGTTTCTTAAAGGCTTTTTAAACAATTCTACTTACCTGGGGCTTCCTCAAGCCCCTGGCAGTCTATGTGTTCCTCGCCGCAGCTCCATTCACAGCCGTTGTCCTCCCCGTAGCAGCTGGCGACCTGTCGAGGTCGGCCGCGCCACTCTTGCTCCCATAGCCAAACAAAAAATACAACAGAAACTGCCCCTGTTCTCTGTGTAGTGTCGATATAACCAGCAGTTTCCATGCAGGTATAAATCAGCGTCACAAATCACTCTCGAAACACTTACTTATTTGACACATGAGTTAAAGGGAACCTGATGTGTGATCTATATGGAGGCTGCCATATTTATTTCCTTGTAAACAATGAAAATTGTCTGGCTGCCCTACTGATCCTCTGCCTCCATTAGCCATAGACCCTGAACAAGCATGCAGATCAGATGTTTGACTGAACTCTGACTGTATTAGCCACATGCTTGTTTCAGATGTGTGATTCAGACACTTCTGATACCAAAATGATTAGCAGAACTGCCAGGCAACTAGAATTGTTTAAAAGAAAATAAATATGACAGCCATATACCTCTCAGTTCAGGTTGCTTTTGAAGCAAACCTGAAGATACCAAAAAAAATAAAGAGTTTCACTTACCTGGGGCTTCTGCCAGCCCCCTGCGCCAGCGCCATCCTGTAACGATCCTCTGGTCCCCTGCCGACATCCACTGCACCTGGGCGCGTCCTCGTTCACGGTCCCGTTGCCGGAAGGGTTCTGTGCAGTAACAGAAAATCTATACTGCACAGGACGCTCCCGGCAAAGGGAGGGCGACGGGGACTCGTGCGGTCAGGGCCTCGCAGGCACAGTGGATGGCGACCGGCGAAATAGAAAGTGAGCTGGGGCGGGGGACTGGAGGATCATTCCAGGTATGCCCAGGCACAGGACAGCTGCAAGGGGCTGGCAGAAGCCCCAGGTAAGTGGGGCTTAAAGTAAAAGTTTCCTTTAAGAACAGATAGAACTCACCCACATTGGTCAGGACATTTCACAGCATTTAGGTATCGTACCAACTGGCGGTAACTGCAAACAAACACAAGAGAGACTTCACTATCAGTGCAAGCAATGACAAAACTTTAATGAAACTTTGTGACTGAATGTCTATTATACATTCCAGGACATCCCAAAATGTTAAAAATTATCTATGGTTTTCAGACTTCTGCCCTCAACATAACAGCAGGCTGATGACCGTGTCCAGGAATATGTCACAGTCACACAATAGTGACCACACAAAAGGGTTGAGCTCACACTTTAAGTACATAAATCAGTTAAACCTGAAGTCTAGCACATCACAAAATCAAAAGTCTAAATTCACTGGACCGTGCTCTGCCCTTTGTTTAGCTAGACTAGAATGTCTTATCAGCAGCGGAGAGCTGTGAAGTGGGTGGGGAATTGGAACAAAGCATGCTTTGGCTCTGAGCACTGTCTGGCCAAATGTTGGGGTCATGAAGAGCTTGAAGCTGAAGACTCTACAAGGTAGGTATAGTGGTAAGCCGAGAAGTAGCGCTATGTTAGAGGAAAGCAATCCCCGGAATTGGGCTGCATAATTCACCAGTTTTGTGATAATCCCCTCTAGAAAACCTCTTAACAAGTTGCACTGACCTTTTGTTTTCTTCCAGCCGCTGCACCCTGGACTGTACCACGGTAAGCACCTCCCACAGGCACTGCCGCTTGCCTTTTTGCATTCTTGTTCCCGTCAGGTTCTGACCAGCCAACACTGATGTCAGTAAACAGTCATCCCATCTAAGGATATTCAAGCTAACACACACACACACAAAAAAAAAGGATTGTGATTCATGAAGACACCATGAACACCATGAATGTCAACGTTATTATTGAGCCTCTTGCCATTTAAAAAAGGGGATAGAAATCCAGGTCACTTAACATACAGTAACATACAGGTCACTTAACATGCATGCATATTGCTTCTCTGATGGTCTAGTCCCCCCTCCCCCTTTGCAGTATAGCTTTTCTGGTGGTCTAGTGGTCCCTCCTTCACATCCTCGCATAGCTTCCCTGGTGGTCTAGTGGCCACCTTCCCCCCGTATAGCTTTCCTGGTGGACTAATAACTTCCCTCCCTTTGTCCCCTAAGAGTAAAGTTGGAGGAGGTGCTTTAACCTTCCTGGCGGTAACCCCGAACATAGTTCGGGGTAAGCCGCGCAGGTGGTTTTCTCGATTTGCATAATTTATTTTTTGCTGCACGCAGCTAGCACTTTGCTAGCTGCGTGAGCACACCAACCACCGCCGCCCCACGCTTGATCGTCGCTATCCGCCGTGCCCCCCCTCGCCCCTTAGACCCCGTGCGCTGCTGGCCAATCAGTGCCAGGCAGCACTGAGGGGTGGATCGGGACTCCCAATGACGTCACGACGTTGATGACGTCATCCCGCCCCATGGCCATGGCGACGGGGGAAGCCCTCCAGGAAATCCCGTTCTTTGAACGGGATTTCCTGATCGGAGATTGCCGGAGGCGATCGAAGTGGGCGGGGTGATGCCGCTGCATGGCGGCTATCATGTAGCGAGCCCTGGGCTCGCTACATGATTTAAAAAAAAAATAAATAAATAAAAAAAAAAGACTGCTGCGCTGCCCCCTGGCGGAATTTAATAGACCGCCAGGAGGGTTAAAGAGAAACCTTGGTGAAAAACAAATACCAAATAAAATTGCTTGTTTTTTTTACAATATTCATTTATAGATTATGTAGACAGTGTTTGCCCATTGTAAAATATTTCCTCTCCCTGATTTACAGTGGTTTGCAAAAGTATTCGGCCCCCTTGAAGTTTTCCACATTGTGCCACATTACTGCCACAAATATGAATCAATTTTATTGGAATTCCAGGTGAAAGACCAATACAAAGTGGTGTACACGTGAGAAGTGGAACGAAAATCATACATAATTCCAAACATTTTTTACAAATCAATAACTGCAAAGTGGGGTGTGCGTAATTATTCAGCCCTGAGTCAATACTTTGTAGACCACCTTTTGCTACAATTACAGCGGTCAGTCTTTTAGGGTATGTCTCTACCAGCTTTGCACATCTAGAGACTGAAATCCTTGCCCATTCTTCTTTGCAAAACAGCTCCAGCTCAGTCAGTTTAGATGGACAGCGTTTGTGAACAGCAGTTTTCAGATCTTGCCACAGATTTTTTGATTGGATTTACATCTGGAATTTGACTGGGCCATTCTAACACATGGATGTTTTGTTTTAAACCATCCCATTGTTGCCCTGGCTTTATGTTTAGGGTCATTGTCCTGCTGGAAGGTGAACCTCCGCCCCAGTCTCAAGTCTTTTGCAGACTCCAAGAGGTTTTCTTCCAAGATTGCCCTGTATTTGGCTCCATCCATCTTCCCATCAACTCTGACCAGCTTCCCTGTCCCTGCTGAAGAGAAGCAACCCCAGAGCATGATGCTGCCACCACCATATTTGACAGTGGGGATGGTGTATTCAGAGTGATGTGCAGTGTTAGTTTTCCGCCACACATAGCGTTTTACATTTTGGTCTCATCTGACCAGAGCACCTTCTTCCACATGTTTGCTGTGTCCCCCACATGGCTTGTGGCAAACTGCAAAGGGACTTCTTATGCTTTTCTGTTAACAATGGCTTTCTTCTTGCCACTCTTCCATAAAGGCCAATTTTGTGCAGTGCACGATTAATAGTTGTCCCATGGACAGATTCCCCCACCTGAGCTGTAGATCTCTGCAGCTCGTCCAGAGTCACCATGGGCCTCTTGACTGCATTTCTGATCAGCGCTCTCCTTGTTCGGCCTGTGAGTTTAGGTGGACAGCCTTGTCTTGGTAAGTTTACAGTTGTGCCATACTCCTTCCATTTCTGAATGATCGCTTGAACAGTGCTCCATGGGATGTTCAAGGCTTTGGAAATCTTTTTGTAGCCTAAGCCTGCTTTACATTTCTCAATAACTTTATCCCTGACCTGTCTGGTGTGTTCTTTGGACTTCACGGTGTTGTTGCTCCCAATATTCTCTTAGACAACCTCTGAGGCCCTCACAGAGAAGCTGTATTTGTACTGACATTAGATTACACACAGGTGCACTCTATTTAGTCATTAGCACTCATCAGGCAATGTCTATGGGCAATTAACTGCACTCAGACCAAAGGGGGCCAAGTAATTACACACACCCCACTTTGCAGTTATTGATTTGTAAAAAAATGTTTGGAATCATGTATGATTTTCTTTCCACTTCTCACGTGTACACCGCTTTGTGTTGGTCTTTCACATGGAATTCCAATAAAATTGATCCATGTTTGTGGCAGTAATATGACAAAATGTGGAAAACTTCAAGGGAGCCGAATACTTTTGCAAGCCACTGTACATTCTGACATTTATCACTGGTAGTGACATCTTTAGTCCTGCCAGGTGATCTGTATGGAATGTTTGCTACTGAGAGTTCTATGCAAAGAGGGAGATACTGGTTGCTTGGCAGTTGGGAAAAAATGTTATTTCCCACTATGCAACGAGGTTCATAGACATCAAACTGTCAGGACCATGGTCATGACATCACACTAATGGGAGGGGTTTCACTACAATATCAGCCACACAGCCCCCCAATGATCTATTTGTGAAAAGGTAAAAAGATTTCTCATTGGAAAGAGGGTATCAGCTACTGATTGGAATGAAGTTCAATCCTTCAGATCCTCTTTAAAGGAATACTATCGATTCACATATTTTTTTCAATTGACACAGGAATTGTTTGGGAAGTGCTGCTTAGTACTGGTGTATACATTTTAGTAGCAACTTCTTTGTTTACTGTTAGCAAAAAACATTCAAAGTTTACTGACGCCAAAACTGAAGGCTGACTGAGCCATGAGGAGAGGGGAAATTCCCCTCACACTTGATCAGTTAACTCTATGTGTAGCTCTGTGTGTAACAGAGAGAGAGAAAGAGAGAGAGAGAGCTCCCAACAGCTGCAGCTGCTGTGTCCTGTGTTTCTGACTGACCTGTCTGAAGGAAATTAACTAATTGTCACAGCTTTTTCATACTGTATTTGCTTTCAGAGTTTGATATGTTTGATATTTGCTTTCTGTAGTCTGATATGCAACACTGGCTGTGCATTGAAGCAGACACCCCTTCTGCAATTGATTTGTCCCAATATAGCTAAATCCTACCCTCAATAACTTACAGCTTCTGCCTCTGATATTTAACATGAAAAGTAGGAAAATGTTTACACAGCAACTTAGACATTATTTGTACATTGTCATTTTAGAACACTTGGGTATCAATAGTATTCCTTTAAGAACAGTCTTACCAGATCTAGTACCAGACAACACTGCACCTGGACTCACATCTAAACCAGCCTTCAAGGAGGGTAGTTCGCTCTCTGCTTGCCTCGCTAGACCAATGAGACTCCTCCTGGGGGAAGGAGGATTCCTATTGGTCTGTTTCAATCCAATGTGTAGCTGCCAGAGCTTCTATCGGTATTGTGGCGCTTGTACCCTGGCAGTAGCGAATCAGACACACAACACAGGGTAATGTGGATGACGCAATGGACATTACAGCAGGCACAGCGCATCGGCACAGGATATGCTGTGAACTCACCATTGTGCAGATGTATCAAAATGATCGGATAAAAGTTAATCGATTGGGGGCAGGGAAGCGGCTGCAGTAGATTGATGGCCATAGCGTTTCATGCTGAAATTAATTGAAAATCGTTGTGCTGTGTGTGGTAGGAATAGATCCCTCTCCCTGAGCAGATCCATGCAGGTAGGCCCACATTAATATTGCCCACAGAAAACTGCTACTTGTACTATCCAGAAATGTCACTTCGAAAACATTCTACGGACTTCAGACTTACCTGCCCAAAAAACAATGACAGTACTGTGGAAGTGTGAGGGATTGAAAGAACACCACAAATTTCTCAGATAGGTTCCTTGGATAATCTGCCAACACCAGGAGTCTCTGTAGAGTAGCGACGATCCTATGCGGGAGTAATACAAAGACACGCTTACACTCTTTGAAATGTCCATTAGCAGCTACTACAGCTAAAAAAAAGTTAACTAAGACGTTCCTGAAAATATTTAACATGATTTTTTTAATCACAGTGTAAATATTCTGTTAATGAAACAGAAAAATAGGTCACAACTGTCGAAGGAATAAAACGAGGCTGTAGTTAATAACTCTCCCTTACAAATGTACTGCAAATACAAATGCTTCTATCAAAGTTACAGCATTTTTTTGCCTGCTGGCCAAAGCAGAGGTTAGTATAAAGGAAAAATGTTCTTGTTCAAAGATATCAGCTGCACAAGTTATGTAGCCAACTGATAGACTCGCCTACTTAAAGTGGTCTGAACCTCAGCATTACTTCTTTGCTCTAAAAGATTCTTCACATTAGGCTGTTTTCCGCCTACGTTCCGCTCCAATGAGCGGAATGCAGCAATGCTTTCCGTATGGGAAAGTTCACATTGCTACGTTCCGCTCATCGGAGCGGACGTTCCCGACATGTCGGGACCTTGCGTTACCGCTCCGCTCACGGAGCGGAACGCAAGCGTACGGGCAGATGCGTCGTAATGTGAACCCGGCCTTAAAGAGGTCCTGAATTGAAAATAAAACGTCAAAATAACCATACACAGGTCATACTTACCTCCCGTGTACTCTATCACTGTCTTTCTCCTCTCCTGCGTCCCATTTGTCAGCTGTGATGAATGGAATTCTTCATCCTCCATTTTAAAAATGGCCATTACCCCATAACCGCTTCCTGGTCAGCACGCTGTTAAACTGTAATATCACCTACTTGAGCCATAGGGAAACATGGACATTACCTTGCACATTCAGTTGAAACTGAAAGCTGCTGATATATAACTGACAGCAAGTGGTATATTTCAGTTCTGACAAAATATTGTCAGAACTGGAAGGCCCCATTCACACTTAGAAACGCAAAACGCCGGCGATTTTTCATGAGTGATTTTTCCATGATTTCACGCAGAGAAATCACTGAACACTGCTGCGATTTTCCCGCAATCGCGTTTAACGCTTCTATAGCACTGAAACGCGATCGCCGAGAAATCGCCTGAATATGACGCATTTATCATTTTTGGGCAATTTGCAGCGATTAGCGCAAATTGCCCAAGTAAGAACGGCCCATAGGGTTTCTTCGCACTAGCGCTTTTAAAAAGCGCTAGCGTTTGAGCATTTTGCCGAAATCGCGGCAAAACGCTCTAGTGTTAATAGGCCCGAAGGGATAATTGTAAGAAGAAAATGGTGAGCTTCTGAGAGGAACTGACGGCAAGGAAAAGTATGTAATGTTCATTTGCAGCTACGTCACGTGTTTATTTTAAATAATTTTACTCGCTTCTGCAGATACCTAAAAAAAAAAAAAAGTTTCACTTACCTGGGGTATCTGCCAAGTACCCACGCATACCTGGAACGATCCTCCGGTCCCCGCTGTGGTTAACTTTCTCTTTTGCCAGTTGCCAACCACTACACCTGCACGACCCTGGCTGCGCGCGTCCCCGTTCGTGCTCCCGTGGGCCGTGCAGGCGTAGTGGTTGGTGCCCGGGGGACTGGAAGATCGCTCCCAGTATGCACAGGAAGTTTTTTTCTTTTTAGGTATCATCAGGTTCCCTTTAATCCTACTAAGAGAAAAAAATTGCAGCATAACAGCATTCAAACAGTTAAACAGCACTTTGTTTTACAGTGGAAAGGTCCTTCAGCTTATGATCCGCATCCAAAGAGGCGATAACATTACCTATCTTGTTTACATTCCTCAGTTGATACAATTAGTTCCAGCCAGCCATGTGTAGAAACATAGCTGACAAGCAGAGACGTGAAATTATCACTAGATAGCTGCTGTATTTATATATTAAAATATATTAATAAAATGCAATGACCGCCTTCAGAGCAGGTAAACTGTACTTTGGGACCTTACAATTTTTAAACAAGCAATATTACTTCTGCACAAAAGAAAATTTTGTAACTGTATGGGTAATAAAAAGTAGGAAAACCCCTTTTTATTGAATGTTACGCAGAGTTTTGTTCCACCTTATGGCCGGCCAGAGCGTTGCTCTGCCCCCTCCCCAACGCCGAAAACATCAATTCACATAACCTTGATGAGGCGGCCTGCACAAACGCAAGTCAGCTGTGTAGCGGATGGCGCATTCTGTTGCTATGTGGGGAGGGGGAAGGTGGAGGGACAACGGAGCGGGGCGTGCGTGACATGTGTGGGCGGGCAGAGGAGTCTTCAAAGCAGTTGGACGTCCATTGGGCAAGGTGATCTGCCCGCCAGATCGATTGCGTAGTAGGCGGTCGGGGGCCATGTACATGGAAGGGAGCGTCTCCCTTCCAGCACTCAGTCACCGTGGATAGCACAGCTATGTGCTACACTGGGTTTCACAGTTATTCAGAGATTGCGGTCTTCTAACCCTGGCTATTTCCGATATTTATATACTCGTGTGCCTCTGAGGAAGCGGCTTTTGGCAGTGAAACATGTGTCAAGCATTGCGGTTCTGTGTATTGGATTCCTTTTATAATCTGTCTGCATTTCACAACTGCAATCGAGGAGAAGTTGTATTTACGAAGAATAAAGACGGACGTTGTTCCTTTAAAAAAACCATAAGTCTCTCAACTGTTTTGTATATCTTGGCCATGTACTGTACATATGCCAAGTTATCGGCTGAGGTGGTAGTTTGGCCCCCTCAGCCAACTTTAATCAAGCGAGGGTACGGGCCTTAGGGCCGTTTCCACTACTGCGGAAATCGGGCCGAATCCGCAGAGTGTCCCCGCAGGCAAATAGTGCGGAGAAAAAGCTGCCATAGGGAATGAGCCGCCGTCCGCATCCCTTGCCATATCGATTCGGCCAACAGTGCAGCATTTTTCTGTGCGAGTGGCAGCGAATCCCGAAGCCGTGCCATCGTCTGTGTTCTAGCAGAACAGGAGAGGTGGCTAGTGGAAACGGGCCCCCTTAAGGATAAAACATGTGGGTTTTATGTATCAAAGTAGGCCTGAACAATAGATCAAATTTAAACCGAAATCGTGATTACCATTTCGGAATTGTCAAAGTGGCAGTTTCCGCAATTACATCATTTCCGCATGGGGGAAGTTTGAAGAAGCGGTTTCAAACTTCCCCCAAGTCCCAATGCGCGTGGCCCGCAGCGTCGGCTCAAGTCCAGCACTGTCCGTCCTCTGTTGCCATCTGTCAGCTCTTATGCCCGGCATACTTCCTGGTTCCTCTGTGTCACATGACATACAAGAAGTATGCAATGTATTAGAGTCTGCAGGAGACAAAGTGGATAGACGGGCATCGCTGGACTCGTGCTGGAAGGCAAGTCCAGCACTGCCGCAGCATGAGAGACAGAGCAGGGAGAGAGAGAGAGAGAGGGAGCACAGAGAGACCACAGAGCGTGCCCAGACACAGAAGGGGCACAGAAGGAACACAGAGCAGGCACACAGAGACAGAAGGGGCACAGAGAAAGACCTAGAGGGAAGACAGAGAGAGACGCAGCGGGGCCACAAAGAGGGGCGCAGAGGGGCCACAAAGAGAGACGCAGAGGGGCCACAAAGAGAGGCGCAGAGGGTCCACAAAGACGCAGAGGGTCCACAAAGACGCAGAGGGTCCACAAAGAGACGCAGAGGGTCCACAAAGAGACGCAGAGGGTCCACAAAGACGCAGAGGGTCCACAAAGACGCAGAGGGTCCACAAAGACGCAGAGGGTCCACAAAGACGCAGAGGGTCCACAAAGACGCAGAGGGGCCACAAAGATGCAGAGGGGCCACAAAGAGAAACAAAAGGGACACAGACAAAGGGGGCACAAAGGTACACGTGACACTGACAAAAAGGGGCGCAAAGAGAGACACAGAGGGTGCACAAAGAGAGACAGGGAGACAGGCACAGAGGGGTAACAAAACTTGATTTGAAGGAAATCATGAATTTAATCGAAATCGCGATTTCAGACAGAAATCTCTCAATTAAATTTTTACCCAAAATCGTTTTTTTTTGGGTTTTTTTTCGTTTTTTTTTCTTATTCCCTTTAATATGCATATAAAATAAAATAATTCTTAGCAAAAAGTACCACTCAAAGAAAGCCTAATTTGTGGCCAAAAAACAAACAAACAATATATAGATCATTTCAGTGTGATACATAACAATAGTTATCTGTGAATGAGCGCTGAAATGTGAAAATTGTTTTGCTTTTTAACCTCCTGAGCGTTACGCCGCTCAGGAGGCTTTGCTACGTTTTGCCCGATCATTAAATATTTGTCCCAAACGACTGTAAAGCCCATAGCTAGCACTAGGCTAGCTAGTAAAAGTGTACGGCACCCTCCGCTCCCCCAGTTATACATTACCCAGCCTGGATCCAGCGATCGGCGCAGCCTCCCCGCACAGCTCTGGTCTTCTCTGTGGGGAGGATCGCAGAGGACGTCGCCGACCTCATGCGCAAACCCGATCCTCCCCATAGAGAAACCGGAGCTGTGCAGGGAGGCTGCGCGATCGCTGGATCCAGGGGGGTTATGTATAAACAGGGGGATCACTTTTACAAGCTAGCCTAGTGCTAGCTAAAGGCTTGACAGTAATTTGGGACAATTATTTAATTATGGGGGCTCCTGGAGCCACAGAGCGGCATGCCCAACACAGTGTCGGGCATACCGCTAAGGAGGTTAAGGGAAACAACCTGTGGTTCTGAAGTGGTTAAAGAGGCCTAAACTCTGACATAACATTCCGTGTTTTCCTACTTTTTATTACCGTACTAGTTCTAATATTTGCTTTTTTGCACAAGTATTCTTGTCAGATTACGAATTACAAGTTCCCAAAGTACAGTTTATCTGCTCTTAAAGCTGACATTGTAATTTATTGCATAGCTGCTGAAATTACATATTGCAATGTATGCAGGAATAATGTGTCTTCTCCTGTGTATACTTTTGCCTTGAAATCAGCTGCTGAGACACTGCCAGCAGTGTTTATATTATCTTGTTTGTTTTCTCATCCGCTACTGTTTAAAGCGGACCCAAACCAAACATTTTTTTAATTTAAAATATTTAGCTGCACCACTCTGACACATACAAAGATAAATAAACACTCCGTTAAGCCTATGAGCATTTCAGTGCATGCTTTTCACCCTCCTCTTTGCATAACTAGGGTTATACAGGTGGCAGCCATTAGCAATTCCTCCTTTGCTGGATTCTGTCCCGGCAATATGAAAGGAAGGGAGCGGTTTCTCCAATAAATGTAAAATATTTTATATTTATCATCATGCAGCTGAAAAAAGGCTGCTATTTATTATTATAAGTTAGAAAATAGATTTTATTTCTGAAATCTTGTATTTTTAGTTTGGGTCCACTTTAATCACTTCCTCAAGTTTGGCAGCAGCGCTAGACTTCCCACTGAAGAAGAAAGTGCTGTGTTTAACTATTTAAATGATGTTCTGCTACCAGTGTTTTTTTTGGTATTATTTTTTTTCTTGCTCTAAAGAATCTTTTAAAGCAAAGAAGAAATGCCCAGTTTCATACCACTTCAAGAGACACTGAAGCGAAAAAAAAAATATATGATATAGTGAATTGGTTGTGTACTATGAATAATTACTAGAAGATTAGCAGCAAAGAAAATATTCTCATATTTTTATTTTCAGGTATATAGTGTTTTTTCTAACATTGCATCATTCTCTAATATGTGCAGATTACACAACACTCAGCATTCAAAATGAGTCTTTCAGAGCAGTCTGTGAACTAATGACCTCTCCTCTAGCAGAGGAAAAGTAAATAGTCCAGGAACAGTTGAGATAATAAAAGTCAGATAACAGCCCTCTCCACGACTAAACTTAGTCGGAGAGCTTAATGGCTTGTTTGCATAGAGATAACAACTGGAGTTTCTCAACTCTTCCTGTACTGGAAACAATTACACTGATGTATCTGATCTTAATGTTTTATTTCTTAGCTGTGCTACACATACAAATCATAATATTTTTTTTCGCTTCAGTGTCTATTTAAAGGAGGGTACCGGTGTGCGGTGGCAGGGGTGAGGAGAACAAGGGAAGCACCCCTCTTCCTTACGTGTTACCACCCCATCTCTCTAGATTGTAAGCTTTTGGCAGGTATATTGTGCATGTTTCCGCTATATAAATACAAAATAATAATGATACGCACCTTTGCATTAAGATGATAGTGGCTTCTTTCACATTTGCAGATTTATCAGGGAGTGCAAACGGACTGCAAGGAAAACAATATCAACATTCACTTGATACAGGGTCAGATTACAGCTTACCTTTCACAAACATGGGCATGACATAAAACATACATACATACATACAGTAATCCAAGATAAAGCAGTAGAATAAAACATAATTGGTAGTATCCACAGGACATCTCTTTAGAAGAGGCCCGTCCGCAAAGATCGGCTGCTCCCCCTCAGGTTGGGCAGAGCAACAGCTGCAATGGAGAGTCATACTCACCTGCTTCCAGCCGTAGGACAGGTCCTCCTCACTCCTCTTCAGTGACGCTCTGCGCACTGCAGCCTGTAACCTTACGGCTCCGGTTTCTGCATGTCATGTGACAGGCACCGGGATACGCATGGTGATAAGCTGCCCAGCGTGCATCTTCACTGAGGAGGGGATTGAGGAGGGCCTGCCAGCGGAAGCAAGTAAGGTTCGTCATTCTGACAAGACAATACACTCTGTACAGCGCTGTGGAAGATGTCGGCGCTGTATAATACTACAAAATAATAATTCTGCTGCTCTGCATTAACACACAGGAGCATCCTCCCACTGCAGGGGTCATGGGGTCTATAGTTATACCTGTTCTCAAAGCATTTACACCTTGATTAGATATTGCATGTGCCAAATACCCCCTATTGTGCACTATCTTGATATACATATATATTTATTTATAAGTATTCAATATTTGTGCATATGTTATTTTCAAAGGTTATGCTTTTAACCCATTAGCAGCTTCAATAGTTATCTTGTTTGAGATAAGTGCCCTGCTTTTCAACTCAGTCGGCAGAACTTGCCCTGCTGTGAATTATTGGAATGATTTGATCACTCTCTGCCAGCAGAAAATATAGAAACTGAAAGCAGAAGTCCTCCGTTATTGTCGCACACTTCCCCCCTAGTGACAAGTGGCCATAAATATACATTACAGCAGTACTACCCGGATTTTTCAGACTATAAGACGCTCCTGACTATAAGATGCACTTAGGTTTAAAGGCCATAAACCAGGGAAAAAATATATATACTAAACCTGGTGCATCCATGGTGAAGGGACATCTTGTGGATTATGCCCCCTTGTGTCTCCCTGTGACCTCCTCTGTCCCCCTAGTGTCTTCCTGTGTCCCCCATGTGTCCGCCGGTGTCCTCTGTTTGTCCCCCGGTGTCCTCTGAATGGGTGCAATACAAGGAGTCCTCGATATTGCAGTGGGTTGGAGGTTCGTATTGGCAGGCATTCACAGCTCAGGAACTTCCTGCATTTGGACTAAAAGACGCAATTACTTTTTTCCTCACTTTTGGGGGAGAAAAAGTGAGTCGGGAGTCCAAAAATACAGTAGTTTGAAGCAGGAAAATGTAACAAAGAAATAAAAAATAAAAAAAATTGGCCTGGAGCACATGTAAGCCTCTAAATAAATTGGGTACCAAAGCGTTAACTAAAAATTCTTCTACATTATTCGTTTCCAAGCTCTATACACTATTCAAGTACAAGTACCTCCTGAACCTAACCTAAGTACCCCCAGTGTATGTGTATTATCTGCTGACAACCTTGGTTTGGAATTTTCTTCCCGATACAATGAAGTGAAGGACAAATAAAAAAACAAAACAAAAACCTAACAGATGCATATATTTATAGATAATACTCTTACTTCAAAATGAGCTCATTAGGCACATATCAAAGTGACCAGTGAGTGTATATTTCTGTTCAAATTCAAATACTTGTTTCTTTTCACATTTACAGCACAAAATTACATTTACACTTTAAAATAAAACTCTTGGTAAAGAAGTGTGTCACTATCAAAACTGCAATAAAAGCAGGCCCAGGCCACAAGTGACAGCTAGAGGTTTCTCCTTGATGGAAGCATAATACTGGCCCATACAAAAGAAGTCTGCCCATAAAGAAGTTGCTTACTTCACTAAAGTCTTCTGTAAGGCCAATTCTCTGGTAACCCCGAGCAGAACCACAGCCGTCGTGTTTGGATGTTCAGCTTCAGCCTTATTAAGGACTTCCGTAACTAGATTATACACTGGAGTGTAGCTACATAAAAAGAGAAAAAAAATATAACCCGATTAAAAAAAATAAAAAATGTATAGAGTAGTGCATATGTGTGTAGCGGAGTGGTACGCTGCTTGCCTTCCAGCATATGTGGCCCAGGGATGGGAGCATATGGAAACTGTATTTTATGCATGCAGTTTTAACCAGTTACACGCAAGCAGATTAGTAAGAAATAGGGCTGATGTATGGGTCTATGTATATATATCAGTAACACTTGCTCTTTCATTATCCTTACCTGTTCCCTTCCTCCACTTGTGTTAAACACCATCCTTACCCCGATACTAAGCACTACCCCTCTGCTTCCTGCTAGAAGTTCATACTTGAAAGTGCATCTGTGCCAAAGCTTGAAAACAAAATCCCATACTTATCTAAGAGGGAGTTTCCGGGTCCTAATAAGGCTTCCCTCGCGGGCGCTCATGAATCCTCAAGCTGTTTGGGGCCATGCTCCTCTTCTGGTACTGTGTTATCAAGAGGTCCTAAATTTCAAGCTGTATTGACTCTAGCATGACACAAGATGGAGCCAAAGTAGCATTTTCAAAAACATTTGAACCTCAAGCGAGACCAGAACTATAAACTGGCTACCGGCATTTCCCTGCGTAGAGCAGCGATGGGTAGAGCAGCGATGGGTAGGGAGTGGTTTGACTTTACTAGTTGGGTATAGCTGGGAAAGAGAAACAACAGCTTTCTGTATGAGGTCTGATTGAGTTTGCACAACTGCAGGGGGTCCATAGGTCTAGACCAGTGGTCCTCAAACTAAGGCCCGCGGGCCGAATGCAGCCCCGAGGCTTTTTTTCCGGCCCCCCACACACAAAATGTACTTATAGATGCGGACTGCTGCATCTTTAAATATTGGTGGCCTGCATATAGAATAGCAGTTCTGGCACCACCCTTCCACATGGACGCTAGAAAGCAGTCATTTGCTAGCTTCTGGGTTACTGGGTGGAGGGGAAGACCCGTAACAAGCATAATCACATATATTTTGGTCAGTGCTGTGCAGGAATGTTATGGTTCCTTTGCGAAGGGGAAATGGAGGGTTGCACTGCATATGTTTCTACAGAGATTGTGTGTGTATGGATCAGATTGTGCTGCAAGCTTTTGCAGGCCATTGGGTTTCAATATAGCTCACATATGACTTGGTATGTTAGGGTCACGACATCTGCACTGTGTCGGGGGGCATACTAGCTGCGCATGCTGTGTCGGGGGGCATACTAGCTGCGCATGCTGTGTCGGGGGGCATACTATCTGCGCATGCTGTGTCGGGGGGCATACTAGCTGCGCATGCTGTGTCGGGGGGCATACTAGCTGCGCATGCTGTGTTGGGGGCATACTATCTGCGCATGCTGTGCGGGGGGCATACTATCTGCGCATGCTGTGTCGGGGGCATACTATCTGCGCTGCTGTGTCGGGGGGCATACTATCTGCGCATGCTGTGTCGGGGGGCATACTATCTGCGCATGCTGTGTCGGGGGGCATACTATCTGCGCATGCTGTGTCGGGGGGCATACTATCTGCGCATGCTGTGTCGGGGGGCATACTATCTGCGCATGCTGTGTCGGGGGCATACTATCTGCGCATGCTGTGTCGGGGGCATACTATCTGCGCATGCTGTGTCGGGGGCATACTATCTGCGCATGCTGTGTTGGGGGCATACTATCTGCGCATGCTGTGTTGGGGGGCATACTATCTGCACATGCTGTGTTGGGGGGCATACTATCTGCACATGCTGTGTTGGGGTGGAGACCCAGTCTTTTTGTATCTGCATTGAAGTTACCCTTAGGTGGATAAGGGCAGTGACTGGTCGACTCTCTGGTGGTTGAAAGTATTGGGTTGCAGCGCTGAGATATCTTTTATTGCTTTTCACATTAAGTTTACTGGTATTTATGCAATTTTACAACGATATAGAATGCAAAATAGTAAACAGTTTGTTACAATAGTTACCTTCTGGATGTTCCCTAGCCACCCCCCAATCTCCTGCAGCAGTCAAGTAACACCACCACAGGAGATTAACCTTCTTAGCAGTAACCACGAGCTAGACTCGGGGTGGAAAACCGCAGATTAGAGCGGTAACACTAAGCTACACTCGTGGTAGCCACCGGAGGTCCATGCAGAGCAATGTGCGCAGCGGGCGATTTCACTCCCCTCCCGAGCGATCCAGACGCTGACAACCATTCCGCTTCCTGTCTATGAAGGGCTCTGCATCCCCCCTGGTAAGTTTGTCGACTGTCGTCATGACAACAGATGGCAATCTCACTAAAGGGTTACAGCGCCACCCGGAGGACGGAGGGGGAACTGGAATAAAGAGGGCTACCAACACACCTGACAACTCCCCAGGAGGTACCAGACTCAATAGCTAAGACTGTAGAGTATGCAACAACTATCTATAACTAGAATCCACACAACAACATAAAGAAAATGAGGCCCTGTCCCAATATGCAATTACCAATACTACAGGATTATCCCCTGCAGAAGCAATCCATTGTAACCCAAAAATCATCAATCAGCCACGCCACAGCTTAGCGCACATTCAGAGCAGACCAGTCCTACGATTCCTTCCACTTACCACCATGTACACTCATGTGCTAATGCCAGCAACCAGTCACAAAAGCTGTTGGGGCCCTAATATGCTAGACTCCAATTCAATCAAGGACCGCACTCACGTCAGAGGTATGCTGGTGCCGGGCCCCAAGGCCATAAGTCACAGTAGTCATGAAGGAGTCCGCACACAGACTTCACGGAGCAATTTCCATCAATTTATTGTCCCATCACATGTGTGTAAATACATAGTCTGACCTGCATAGGCCGACGATCGTTTCGGGGCCACTCAGGGTCCCCTTTATCAAGGCAGATAGCAGCAAAGACAAATACATTGTGTCCATACAAAAACCACAATAAATACCCCCCAAACAGAGATTACTGATCCCACCCATAGGCGTTCCCATCAATCGATAAAACGTTACATTTTCAAAATACAACATTGTGCAATGCTATTTGGCTCACCCCGTTGTCAATCAGTCTGCCCCTCTCCAGGATTCCATCAGCCGCGCTGTAAACTCCCACACGCCGCTCATCTTCCGTGAACATCATGGGCGTCATGCTCGGCATGATGCCCAGCCAATCAGCCACTCCGAGAACACACCAATCCAAACGCAACAGCGTCACACGCACGCACCTCCACATCGTCACAGGGCATACCAATGTACGCCATGACGTGTGCATAGCCCAGCCGCGCAATGCAGTCTCAAAGGGGCGTGTCATCATAACGTCACATAGTAACGAAAGTTCACACGGCCACATCACATTGAATTCTACGCGCATGCGTGCGCTTCATATCGCGTTGCCATAGCAACAGGTCACAACCCACCGGGTACTGACCCGTTGGCAATGCCAAAATAGGACCTCACAAGCGCAAAATCCTCCAAATGGATACCTGGACTATAGAGCCTAGCAGACTGAGGGACTAAACTGATATGAAAAAAAGGACTAAACTGTTATGTAGAAAACTTCCACCATAACCCGTCCAGTCACCTGCTGCCAAATTACATGCACATATTCATATTGATGGAGAAAAAGGATATACTGCAGGAGATATCAGGACAACCATTAAAGTGCACGTGACCACCCTACAAAATATATATAAACATTCATAAAAAATATTTAAAAACAACTTGTTGCAACAAAACATAATAAAAAGACACATCATCGCTCACCCAAGAAGCAAGCAAGCCCATTATTGCTGTTGAGGCCATTAGGCTTGACAGTATTCAATGTAAAGATCCAAAACGCCTCCCTTTGCAGTAGACGCTTTTTGCGATCCCCACCCCGTCTAGGGGCCATTACCTGTTCAATGGCCATCCCCCTTAAACTGTGCATGCTGTGCCCAGCCTCCAAGAAATGCAATGCGACCGGTTTGGTGGCATCGGGTTTCCTACCCTTCCCCTCTGCCTCAAGTGCCATTTTGATGTCACTGCGATGCCTCTGAAATCGTTTCTTGTATGGCCCCGTGGTCTTCCCAACATAGGCAAGGCCACAGGGACACTTCAAGAGATAGACCACAAAGTCAGAGTCACAGTTAAGATATTGCTTAATATTGTACTTCTGAAGTACAATATTAAGCAATATCTTAACTGTGACTCTGACTTTGTGGTCTATCTCTTGAAGTGTCCCTGTGGCCTTGCCTATGTTGGGAAGACCACGGGGCCATACAAGAAACGATTTCAGAGGCATCGCAGTGACATCAAAATGGCACTTGAGGCAGAGGGGAAGGGTAGGAAACCCGATGCCACCAAACCGGTCGCATTGCATTTCTTGGAGGCTGGGCACAGCATGCACAGTTTAAGGGGGATGGCCATTGAACAGGTAATGGCCCCTAGACGGGGTGGGGATCGCAAAAAGCGTCTACTGCAAAGGGAGGCGTTTTGGATCTTTACATTGAATACTGTCAAGCCTAATGGCCTCAACAGCAATAATGGGCTTGCTTGCTTCTTGGGTGAGCGATGATGTGTCTTTTTATTATGTTTTGTTGCAACAAGTTGTTTTTAAATATTTTTTATGAATGTTTATATATTGCTTCTTGGGTGAGCGATGATGTGTCTTTTTATTATGTTTTGTTGCAACAAGTTGTTTTTAAATATTTTTTATGAATGTTTATATATATTTTGTAGGGTGGTCACGTGCACTTTAATGGTTGTCCTGATATCTCCTGCAGTATATCCTTTTTCTCCATCAATATGAATATGTGCATGTAATTTGGCAGCAGGTGACTGGACGGGTTATGGTGGAAGTTTTCTACATAACAGTTTAGTCCTTTTTTTCATATCAGTTTAGTCCCTCAGTCTGCTAGGCTCTATAGTCCAGGTATCCATTTGGAGGATTTTGCGCTTGTGAGGTCCTATTTTGGCATTGCCAACGGGTCAGTACCCGGTGGGTTGTGACCTGTTGCTATGGCAACGCGATATGAAGCGCACGCATGCGCGTAGAATTCAATGTGATGTGGCCGTGTGAACTTTCGTTACTATGTGACGTTATGATGACACGCCCCTTTGAGACTGCATTGCGCGGCTGGGCTATGCACACGTCATGGCGTACATTGGTATGCCCTGTGACGATGTGGAGGTGCGTGCGTGTGACGCTGTTGCGTTTGGATTGGTGTGTTCTCGGAGTGGCTGATTGGCTGGGCATCATGCCGAGCATGACGCCCATGATGTTCACGGAAGATGAGCGGCGTGTGGGAGTTTACAGCGCGGCTGATGGAATCCTGGAGAGGGGCAGACTGATTGACAACGGGGTGAGCCAAATAGCATTGCACAATGTTGTATTTTGAAAATGTAACGTTTTATCGATTGATGGGAACGCCTATGGGTGGGATCAGTAATCTCTGTTTGGGGGGTATTTATTGTGGTTTTTGTATGGACACAATGTATTTGTCTTTGCTGCTATCTGCCTTGATAAAGGGGACCCTGAGTGGCCCCGAAACGATCGTCGGCCTATGCAGGTCAGACTATGTATTTACACACATGTGATGGGACAATAAATTGATGGAAATTGCTCCGTGAAGTCTGTGTACGGACTCCTTCATGACTAATATGCTAGACTGTCTATGTACTTCTTCAGTAGCGATAATAGCAGTTCTATGTGATTGGGGTGGATATCACTACGGTCTGTATGCTGAACTACATCCTCAGTCCTTCATCTCCACGGTCTTATGGTGCAAAGATTTCATCTCCGGTCAGGTCTGGAGCAGTGGTATGACGCGCTTACACACTGTAAGACTCGGTGGTTGAATCACCCGCCCGGTGCAACGGCAGCATGTCTGGTTCCACCCCCCCTCCTTGACTACATGTTTCGCTCAATATACCCGAGCTTTGTTAAAGCTCAGGTATACAAACCTCTCTGCAACAGGTCTGCCCTGAACGTGGGCTTAGCTGTGGCGCAGCTGATTCAGGTTTTTAGGGGTGGAGGGCAGTGACAGACCTGGAATATGCTGTACTAGATAAGGGTTATGGTTAATAAAGGATTGCCTTTTAATACATCAATTGCAGCATGGGAAGTTTATTTGCTTCTATCTACAACTAGGAGCAAAAGACAAGTTCGTAATCTGATGGCCAAAAGGCTGAACTTTGATCTCACTGGATATAAGAACCTTCTTCCAGCTAACTTCAAAGCCTTCTAGCAAACTGTGTGTGATAGGTAGTAAGAGTTTTACCCAACACTGACTTTCTCTTGCCACTCTCTCATAAACCTGCAACTGGTGAAGCAACCAGGCAGTGGCTGCTGTATGCCTAACACAAGAATAGCACGCATAGCATTATTCACAGCAGTTTTAACTTTAAAAAGGAATAGTCATTTCTGAGGATCAGAGTAAAACATCCACTGCAGTGTTCTCCCCAGGCTCTTTTAGCCGGGTGCTCCACCCGGCTAGATTTGGTGACCACCTGGCTGTCATTGGCTCACCTCCTCACCACCTCCTATGCTGTAAGCAGAGTTGCCCTGCATTTTCATCTCTCCCCACCCGGCTGCTTTTTCATGCCACCTGGCTACTATTTCATGCCACCCGGCTGGAAAATAATTCTGGGGAGAACACTGCACTGTGATTCATGATGAGGGTTGTAAAGGTTTCATAACAAATAGAAAACCACATTTGCTTATGTATTACCTGTACACACATGTAGGTACGTGTGCCATAGTGCAAGAGTTGCATTTGGTCTGCTTCTTGTGGCACTGACAATTACACTTATACAAACTGTCACGTGTCACCAGCTGCCCCTCCGTGTACTTTTTCTGGGCCACAGAAAAGTCAGATAAAAATTGCTGCAGTTGGTTCCCTAAGCCAAAGAGAGTATACAACTACAGAAAATATACGTACTTCAAGTTAAACTTCACCTTTAAAGCGTACCTGAAGTCTAACAAAGAAAAAACAAAACCCTTTGTGTGTCTCGCAGCTACGCTCCCATCTGTGTACAAGCGTTGTCTTAATGTACATACGTGAGGGAGGTCCAAGCCTGCCCAGCAACAGAAAGCTGCTTGTGCACAGCTTATTCCTCCAAGCATGAGCGGCTTCGTGCTACTGCACAGGCATCAAACGTTTCCGCGCATGAGCAGTACGGCCACACAGGTACACTGATCAAGACCGTAAAGGGAAGTTGGCAGCAGTGGGGTCGAGCCGGATTGGTTAGCTTCTGGAGCATTCAGAGGCTTCCTACTGCTTAAAGTGTACCTGAGATGAATCGAAGAAAAAAAACATTCATACATACCTGGGGCTTCCTCCAGCCCCCTCTGGCCTGATCACTTCCCTCAGCGCCATCTTCCGCTTCCTCAATCTTTGTATCTCCGGTCAGCCGGCACATGCGCAGTGCGGCTACATGCGCTCCCCGTCTCGCTCCCACGGTCAGGAGAGTAGTACTGCGCAGGTGCAGAAAGCTCCCGGCGACGCAGTAAGCCTAGACTGTCAAGATACCGCGAGCCCTTATGCAGGATACAGATTGCGGTGGATGGCACCGAAGGAGCGTTCAGGCTGGAGGAAGCCCCAGGTATGTATGAATTTGTTTTTTATCATCTCAGGTCCCTTTAAGTATCTTACTTTTATGCTCACAGGTTTGCTTTCAATGTTTGAAATTACATGTAATTTTTCCTTCTTGAAACAGTAGATACATTTAATAGAGGGCTTTTTGGTCTCTTTATGCCCTTTATACCTTCCGGGTGGTTTTGAGTCACCACGAGCTATCTGGTTATTGCTTTGTTCGAAATTAGTGACATTTGTGTGCAATCAGAGAAAGTAACTGACTTAGAGGAACTGTAGCCAAGGATTGAACTTCATCCCAATCAGTAGTGGTTAGCTCCTATCCCATGAGAAATCTTTACCTTTTATCAAATAGATCAGGGGTGTGTATGGCTGATATCGTGGTGAAAGCCCTCCCACAATGTGATGTCAGAACCTAGGTCCTGACTGTTTATGGTCTGTGTTGCACTTTCGCACTGTGGGAAATAATGTCTGTTTCCAACTGCCAAGCAAGCAGTATCTCCCTCTGTGCACATATATATCTATAAAAAAACAACAACCTTATACCTATTGCGTTGTGAGTGGATGTGGTTATAGATAATGGCAGTTGGTGCAGTCTATTGTTTTTTCAGGTCTGTCAGTAATAAAGATTTTTATGTGCATTCTGATTGTGGATCAAATAATATGAATAAATTACATGGCGAATATCAATCATTTCTCTATGCTATATGTTTTAACTTCTCACTTAGCAAGGTTTCGATTCCCCCCCCCCCCCCCTTTTTCAAAGTTCCTCTTTAATACATGTGAGGATGGCTTAATAGTTCTGGCCAATCTTTAGGCTGTAGAAAGCCCTGACTTTTGATTTATCTTTAGCTAGACACAACCGACTGTACATCAAGTAATACAGGATTTGGCTGTCTAAACGGGAGTCCATAGTCCTCCAAATGTCAACATGACTCAATAGGAGAGCAGAAACCTTCCAAACCTGTGGACTACTAGCAGGGAACCAGGAGGAGTGCTGGATGTCTCCTGGTGGGGGTGAGAAATCATGTGTAACTGTGTCCTGGTGGTCTGCTGGTGAAATGGCTTTGCACTTCCAAGCAACACTCAGGTAGATAATGGTATTACAGCATGTACCCCTTTATAAAGGCTGTATTTGCCAAGTACCCGAACTAGGGGCAACATAAGCACACCGACACATGCTTGGTAGTGTGCTACACGCTACCCGTAATAGAAGTTTACATTAGACACCACTGTACACGGCAGAAGAAAGGGGGGGGATTAACTTTTCTATGCCACCGATTCAGCTGATGCACTCCACGTCACTCCCTGCTTCCTCCTCCTACCTGGAAGAAAGGAGCATAGGAGTGAAGTGGGAACGCAACGTGAAGTCTATATAGTTTTCTTAAGTGCAGACAGATTATGCAAATAGAAGAGATGGTTGGGGTCGGGGAGCGGGCATTCCCACAGACAGAAGATTCCTTAGGATTAATACGTTGAAGCCTGTTTTTTGAACCCAAAATGGCTAAGAAAATAATATGCATAAGTGTATCCTTCCTGTTACTCCCGCAATCCTAATTAAGTGAGTGGGATATGGTGGCTGCCATATTGGTTTCCTTTTAAACAATCACAAAATTGTTGAGAGCTCAGAGCAGGCAATGTACGAATCTTTGTTAATTAAATTGGCAATCTAATGAATAAAGATTAGTATGTTGCCTGCTCTAATGCTGGACATACACGGCTCGTTTTAGATTATCAATTGAGCCGCTGATGGCTCGATTGATAATATTCAACCTGTCCGATACCCCGCCGGATCGATTCTGCGCTCGATACCAACGGGGAGAGCAATGAGAGCAAACGAAACACTGATTACCAACGCCCGCGGGAATCGATCCGCGCGGACGAGCGGCGACGTGCTGGCTCGATACCGGCGCATTCTCGAGCCGCGTATGCCCAGCATTACATCCCTTAGCAATTTTATGATTACTCAAACTATTATCTTGAAGAAGAATAGTAGTGAAAACAACAATGAATAAAAGTGCTTATTTGTTTACAATATCCAATTATCCATTTATAGATTATTTAGTCAGTGTTGGCCGATTGTAAAATCTTTCCTCTCCCTGATTTACATTCTGAAATGTAGCCCTGGAATGTTTGTTACTGAGAGTTCTATGCACAGAGGGAGATACTGGTTGCATGGCAATTGGAAAAAGCTGTTATTTTCCACAATGCAATGAGGTTCACATGCAGAAAACTGTCAGGACCATGGTCATGACATCACACTGTGGGAGGGGTTTCTCCACAATATCAGCCACACAAACCAACCAGATGATCTATTTGAGAAAAAAATAAAAGATTTCTCGTGAAAAAGTGGGCATCAGCTACTGACTGGGATGAAGTTCAATCCTGTGTTAAAGTTACCTTTAAAGGTTTGAGACAAGCATAACATCACGGTTGATATTTCGTATTAGTGTATGCCCTGTTAAACAATACCAGTTGCCTGACGGTTCTAGTCAGTAGTATCTGAATCCCATACCTGAAACAAGTATGAAGCTAATCTCGTCAGATCTTTGCCAGAAACCGCAGATCTTTTTCAGGGTCCATAGCTTAAGTATCAGAGGCAGTGGATCAGCAGGACAGCCAAGCAATGTGCATTGTTTAAAGTTAAATATGGCAGTCTATCTATCTATCTATCTATCTATCTATCTATCTATCTATCTATCTCTCACTTCAGGTTCCCTCTAAGAAAAGTGCACATTGCAGGTATGCAAAGAGAGAATGGTTTCTGAAGACAAGTACCTCCATCTCTAAGCCCAGCATCGATCTCTGTAAGTTCGAAGTTAAAGATGGTGAGCACTCCGGCCAGAGCTGTGTCTCTGATCTCCTTCCAGTACTTGCTCTTGTTGTGTGCGTTGCAGTGACAGCTTGAGGAGGACGTCCATAATGCACACTATAAAATGGGAGAGAAGACTGGAAAAGCTAGTACAAAACGAAACTTCCACATAACACAGTAACACGTAGCTAATTTGTACTGTAAAGCTTCCGAACACTGAACTTCTGTCACCCCAATCTTTGTTAATCAATCCTTAGGGCAACAGATTAGGGAACAGACACAGCTCAGGTATCATGTGTGCTGCTCTATGTAGAGGGAAGAGGAAACAGTTGGCATACAAACAAGCAGATCATTCATCACTTGGTGTTTAGCAATCTGTCATTGTGGGTTACGCAACAATGTCACTGGCCATACATTGTACAAACTATCGATTCCCCACCAAGGTTGCCCAGAACAATAGTCTTGTTTGAGAATTATTTAGATTGGGTCAGCTGCTTTCTAAAGGGGCCCATACACCTAACTATTTTCCCGCCGATATACAGCAGTTTCGATCACAGTGATCGAAACGGCTGTGAAATCGCCGCGCACACCGCTGACAGAACAATCGATTTCCGTCCGAAATAGATTGTTCCCGTCGACCCATCCGTGCAGAAAATTTTTCTCGGTCGCCGATGGGTCGGGAGTGCGTCGATAGCAGCGGTCGAAAGCCCGACGACCAACGCAATGCAGCGGGTATACATTACATGTTCCGGCCGGCGCAAGTCCCCGCTTTCTTCTTCTCCGCTCCAGACCGTTCCTGCAGCTACACAGAACTTCCTGTCCCTCCAGGAAGTTTAAATAGTAGAGCGCCCTCTACTGTTTAAACTTCCCCTGGACAGGAAGTTCAGTAGCTGCAGGAACGGTCTGGAGCCCGGAGCGGAGAAGAAGACAGCGGTGACAGCGGGGACTCGCGCCGGCCGGAACAAGTAATGTATGCAGGGAGGGGGGCGGCAGCTCCACATCGTGATCGGTTTCAGGCTGAAATCGATTCACAATCTGTTTGCAGTAAAGGTGGCCATACGATCCCTCTCTGATCAGATTCGATCAGAGAGGGATCTATCTGTTGGTCGAATCTGATGACAAATCGACCAGTGTATGGCCACCTTTAGCAGTTCAGTAGGATAAGATGACTCTACAAATGATAATGGGGCAGCCTGATCCACTTAATTTTCTCTTTAGTTTTCTCCTGTGTGATAGTTCACATCTTAAAGGGGTTCTGTGGTATTGTAAAAATCAAACAACTGACACTTACCTGGAGCTTCTATCAGCCCCCTGCAGCAGTAATGTCCCGCGCCGTCGTCCTCCTCTGATCACCCGTTCCCCGTCGCAGGTCCTTGTCTAATATTCGTCTAAACAGACGAATATTGCTCACTCCCGCTATTGAGAGCTTACAGCGCAGGCACAGTACGAAGTTTTCTTGTACTGCGCCGTAAACTCCCCATTACGCACGCGGGAGCGAGAACTGCGCATCGGAAGAGGACGGTGTGGGACATTACCCTGCAGGGGGCTGATAGAAGCCCCAGGTAAGTGTCAGTTCATTTGATTTTTACTTTTAAGCCACCAGCAAACAAGAAAACTTGAATAATTTTGACAGTACTTTTTCACCTGCGTTTGGGTACTTTTTCAAATGCCGAGTGCTAAAATGTTATTTTAAACAAAAATGAAAATTATCTCCAAGGAGAAAAAGTCAATCGGAATCAGGAAAAAAAAAAAAAAAAAAAAAAAAAAGTTAAGAGAAAAAGTGAATTGGATCAACCCAACATGGTTTAGATATTGTGTAGTATGTCTAGGAACTTTGCTTTTGCCATAAAGTGAATCTGAAGTCAGAGCGATATGGAGGCTGACATATTTCCAATACATATTGCCCGGCAGTCTGATCCTCTGTCTCTAACCCTTTTACCTTAGACCCTGAACAAGCATGCAGATCAGATGTTTGACAAACATATGAATATATTAGCTGCATGCTTGTTTCAGGTGTGTTTCAGCACTACTGCAACCAAAAAGATAAGCAAGAATTCCAGGCAACTGGCATTATTTAAAAGGAAATAAAAATGGCAGCCTCCATAGGCCTCTCGCTTCAGGTTCCCTTTAAAGCACACTGAGCAACTAACTGGGTGCTCCTAACTTCAGAAAACTTGTCAAACAAATCTCCCTGTAATGAAGGTTCATAAACTGTGTGGGCTTTGGGGATGCAGCAGGAATTTACTTGGTGGGCTGCACCATAGCGCCATGTCCATATGGAAGCCTCCATTTTCTATGTCCCTGTGTCGCAAATTCAACCTCCTGCGGTAATATCCTGCATCCCCGGCCGCCAGGGGATGTAGTTCAGTTCATTGATGGGGTTGCATCTGCCGACCATGATATGTAATGACATCAATGGAAACTACATCTCCCAGCATGCGTCACGGCTGCCAGGGACAAATGACATAACTGCAGGAACCTGTGGCACAGGGACATTAAAAAAAAAGGAGGCCTCCATATAGGCGGGGTGACAGAGCAGCCCCCCATAAGTAAAAGCCTGCTGCACCCACTAAAGCCCACACAGTTTACAAACCTCCCTTAGGGGGGGGGATAGGTTCATTTGAAAGATTTAAAAGAAAAAAAAAAATTGTGCTCAGTTCGGTTTAAAGACTTCTTTAGTGCACTTATTAAACACTAAGGTTACACACACCCTTTTTCATTTCCCTTGGTGCCTGATTGATATGTCTGAAAACTTAACATATATACAGGTGTCCCCCACCACCGATGGCCTCCAGTTCAGAGATCCGTCAGGATGGATCACTCTTACTAGTTTACCTATTGTTCTATGAAATCATCAAGTTCCTGCAGTGGAATGTCACTCGAAAACACAGTAGAGTCTCACTTATCCGGCACTGACGGGGATCAGCTGATGCCGGATAAGTGTACTTTCTAGTTGCTTGACACTCAAAGTTAAAAATAATAAGCAAATGTTAAAGGGAACCGAAGGTTGGGATTCAAATAAAAAAAAAACTGACAAAATAGTGTGCTAGCGAGTAGGGAGGCTGGCTGGTATCTTACTATTTGGCAGTTAAAGAGAACCCGAGGTGGCATTGTATTACATTAGTGGGGCACAGAGGCTGGTTGGGCACAGTAACACCAGCCTCTGTTGCCCCATCGTGTGCCTCAAAGACCCCCCTGCTTGCCGCTATACTCCCCGCAGTGCTGGCGACACGCAGCGCGTCGCCAGCACAATGTTTTCCCAAGCGCTGTCTGTCAGCGCCGCTCCCCCGCATCGCCACTACCCGCCCTCGTCCCTTCCCTCCAATCAGCGGGAGGGAAGGGACGAGGGCGGGTAGCGGCGATGCGGAGGAGGCGGCGGAGCGGCACTGACAGACAGCGCCTGGGTAAACATTGTGCTGGCGACGCGCAGCGTGTCGCCAGCACTGCGGGGGTATAGCGGCGAGCAGGGGGGTCTTTGAGGCACACGATGGGGCAACAGAGGCTGGTGTTAGTGTGCCCAACCAGCCTCTGTGCCCCACTAATGTAATACAATGCCACCTCGGGTTCTCTGCTGTTCAGGAAATGCTGTTGAAAACAAAGAGAACCCTAATCCCCCATGAGGAGATGGACTGGCCCAAAACCTGTAGGTTCTTTCCGATTTTAACTGCCTACTTTTTTCATGATAGTGGTCCTTTAACCTTGAGGGAGCCATGAAACCCAGCCTTTAACAACAGCAGAGACTACAAACACCCTAAGAAGTTGGCCTTCACCACTGTGAGCACTGCCGGCGATTTGTTCTGGTTGTTTGCATTCCAGATAACTGGGACTCTGCTGTCCATCCCGTCTCTCCACAGAGCAGCACATGCTGCTGGGTAGGGAGCTGGACAGTGTGTCTATACTGGGTCAAATATTAAATGTCTGCACGGGCCACAACGGAAAGATTTGTACCGTTTCATACTCAACATCGATACATGAAAATATGCCATAAAACAAAAAACACACCAGTGAGTTCCAGTGGTTTAGTATTCAGCAGACAGCATCCTTATAGGTTTAATAAGGGTTTATGTACCTCGGAGGCGTGCTTGTCACATATATAGCAGTAACACTCAGGACAGAAGCTGGCATTCTCCTCTAGAGGAAGCTCGGTCTCTTGCTCTGCACGCCTACAGGAGACAGAGGACATGATCACAGAGGGTAACACAGCACAGATGATATGCACATGACAGCACCTGATGTTCTTACACAAAGGCATGCGCAGTGCAGTCATGTCTGGCGTGGGGCATCAAACGGGGCTTCTTACTATAGGTTATGGCAAGCTCATCATCCACCACCTCTAAGCCTCTCTTCTCCTCGGAGATAGATACGTCTGCAAGGATGGAAAAATACGGAGAGTTAATAAAGGTGAATAAGTGAATATACTGTCTGTCATATGTATAGTGTATGTCACAGACAGCCGGCGTTAGTACACTACATCTGTACCAGGTTCACAAATACAAAAGAATACAGGAGATCACAGACTCCGACTCTGGGTACACAAAATTGCTCTGACTCCTCCACTACAACTCCACAGCCCTGGTTAAAATGTCCTGCACTGTCTACATGCGGCAATACAAGTCCATCAAGCTCTATGTATCCTACATGATTAAGCAGATACATTTTAACTACTTAAGGACCGGGCAAATCTCTGCAGTATCTGTGCTGCGTGGGCTCTCCAGCCCGCAGCACAGATCGTGATTACAGCAGGGCGATCAGACTTCCCCTCTTTTTTCCCCACTAGGGGGATGACCTGCTGGGGGAGGGGTCTGATCGCCGCCGCTCCGTGTGGCCGAGCAGGGGGGGCTACTCAAAGCCCCCTTCCGCAGCGATCTCCGCCCTCTCTGCCCTTCCCTTCCTCTCTCTTCCCCTATGGGCTGCGCAGGACGGATATCCGTCCTGCGCTGGATCGGATAGGCTTCAGCCTACCAAATGACGGCGATCCCCGGCCAATCAGAGGCCAGGGATCGCCGATCTCTGTCGCGGCGCTGCTGCGCAGCAGCGCCATATTGATGTTAACAGTGGGGATTTCTTCCCTGTGTGTTTACATTACGCGTGCGAGCCGCGATCAGCGGCTCGCACACTGTTCACAGAGACACCCTCCGTGAAGTGGCATGGAAAGTTTCCATGAAAAACCACAAACGACCAGCCGCCGTCTATCGGCGTTAGCTGGTCGTTAAGTGGTCTCTGGTTGGTCTTCTCTAGGGTAACAAAAACAAGTAACTAGGGCTTGACCTGATGGGATTATCAGAACATCAAGTGAACCACAGTACTGGTTAAAAGCATTTTTTTTTTTTGTTTGTTTTACAAGTACGGTGCTGGTTCACTTGATGTTCTGTATATAAATGGGATAATTCCATAAAATTGAGGCCTGGTTACTCACCTTACCAGAAGGCAACTGTCTATACCTTGATTGAAGGCTTGCAGCATTTTGGTTTTCTAGGCTATTCACAACTGACATCTTGGTGTGGGAGTAATGGACAGCAATGAAGGTGATAAAACAAGTGAAAACTTACTAGGCGCGTCATCAACCAGCAGCACCGAGTTCCCCATTCCCAGGGAGACGTCTCCTTCGTCATCGCTAATTACTATGACACTGTCTTCCGCGACCGCTGCTTCCAAAGAGGTCTCCCCCTCACCGGTACCTTCGCCCAGCCTCATTGTGGAGCAGTCTAACAGGAAAAACAAAGCAATTTTGTACAAATCATCTTCTGCAACAGGCCTGGCAGACTCATGTGTAAGAGCTGGAGACATGTTGTCAGGGCATTACATCTCCAGAGGCTTTAACAGCATAACACCAGCATCACAAATGGTAAATACACGGAAGGCCAGCTTTCATGCCTGTATTACACCTGGCCTGTGCGTTTGTGCTATGATGCCACGCCCCCTTCACAATACACCACACAAAAATGTCAATCATATGACCCTGCGGCACAGAGTGCCGCATATGGTCATCCCAACCGCACGCCCCTCACCCAGTGACATACTCCCTGCTGGACAGGAATTACATCACTAGGATTTCCGGCTTCCCCGTCATTTTCCGGTCGTTCCGAGCATACGCACCACTGCCGGCAACATGTTTAAAATTCCAGTGTTGCCCATTGACTTACAGTACATCCACTGCGTTGCGGTGGAAGTCCTTCGGTAACACGCTATTGTCTTTGCTGGGTCGCAGCAGATCGTGGTATTTCCAGCGCAATGCCGTACATGTGCTAGGCCCCACTGCCTTGCGTTACCCTGCAGTAAAATAGAATAATGCAATGCAGATTAACAATGCAAGTGTAAAAGGGGCCTACAGGGAATTTGACGTGAGAGGGATATGGAGGCTACTATATTTCCTTTTACGCAATACCAGTTGTTTGGCAGTTGGTTAGCTGCATTCTTGTTTTAGGTGTCAGGTTTAGACACTACTACAGTCAAAGAGATCAGCAGGACTGCCAGGAAACTAGTGTTATTTAAAGTGGACCCAAATTAAAAATACAAGATTTCAGAAATAAAATCTATTTTCTAAATTATAATAATAAATAGCCGGCTTTTTTCAGCTGCATGATGACAAATATAAAATATTTTACATTTATTGGAGGAACCCCTCCCTTCCTTTCAAATTGCCGGGATTTTTCCGGCAAACTGGTGGAGTAGATGGTGTCCGGCAATGGAGGAATTGCTAATGGCTGCCCCCAGTTTAACCCTCGTTATGCAAACAGAAGGGTGAAAAGCATGCACTGATATGCTTATAGGCTTTAAGGAGTGTATATTTATCTTTGTATGTGTCAGAGTGGTGAAACTAAATATTTTTAATTAAAAACATGTTTGATTTGTGTCCGCTTTAAAAGGAAAGAAGCATGGCCGCCTTCATATCCCTCTCACTTTAGGTTCGCATTAATGAATGGAAACCTAAAGCAAAAGAAATATGCTGCTGCTACAGACTGGCTTTTCAAAATGCCACTTTCAAGGCTGTCATATTGTCACCTCTGAAGCTGCAACAAGACTGAGGACAGCACTGGTGTCATTGCTAGCAAATATATTATGGTTTATAAGCAAAAATGGTCAAAGAGATACTAACAGGAAGTGCATTTAAAGTGAACCTTAACCGTCATATAGAAAAAGAGTTTCAGTTACCTGGGTCTTCTACCAGCCCCCCGCAGCCGTCCTGTGCTGGTACTCAACGATCCTCCATTCCCCCGCTGCGGCTTATGGTACGTACACACCTGCGATAACGATCGTTCGTTAGGAACAATAGTTCCACGACGAACGATAGTTGGCCGAGCAGAGCAGTAAATGCAAATTAGGTAACTGAGAATGTAGCGCCGCGATTGTTATTGTAGAAACGAACGATCAGTGAAGAATGGTTGCGTGCGCACATGGATATGACGTAATTAATGTTTTACAAAACATTTGGATTAACAGCAAGATTGATGTTTTGTTTTTGTTTTTTTTTCAAAATTCGCACAGAACGATAGTTACCAAACACAATGCATTGGAAATACGTAGGTTCCAGCTATATGCGCGGTTGCGCACTACATTCTGTAACGATCGTTCTCGCACGATTGCTGTACACACCTTTCTTTAACAGCGATGATCGCGCGATAGGATCCAACTTGTTGGAAAATTCGCGCGTGCAATGATTGCACTGTCCTCGCTCTCCTTAACGATCGCTTCTGATCGCGACGGAAAGAACTTTATGCAATTGTCGGACGAGCGATCGTTAATTGGTGTTTACGAACGATCGTTATCGCAAGTGTGTACGCAGCATTAGTTTTGGACTGATCAGTCGGCAGACCACTAAGCCTGCATGACCGTGCGGTGGCAAAAGCGTCCTTTGCAGGCGCAGCAAGAGAAAACCTCATTGAGGATGCGTGCGGCCTGATCAGTCGGCAGAACCAACACTAAGCCACGGTGAGGGAACGGAGGATGGTTGGACGGCTGCGGGGGGCTGTTAGAAGCCCCAGGTAAGTGAAACTCTTTTTCAATGGTGCCTCCACACTGGTGCATTTGCAGTGCAATGATTTCCACTGGGATAAAGTGCAGCATACACCTGCATTCCCCATGTCCATCCACCATATTATCAATAGCAAATCTAAACACAGACTTTACAGGAAGTACAGAATTCAGAAAAGAGGAAAAAGAATAGGATTTAAAGTTAAGGGAAAAAAGGCATTTTAAAACAGTGACCTAATAAAGTGATATTAAAGCTGTTATTTTTCATGTTTAAAGGAAATTCTGTTTTTGTTGAGAATGCAGCTGATTCCAGTTTAGCCATCCATAATACCAAAATGAATAACAGAACTAACTGCTTGCTCACTGTGTGTTGATGTGCATAACGCCATTTCACAGAATGCCAACACAAACCAAAAGGCAACTGTAATCATTGTATCGGATCTTAAAAGTGCCACTGAACAATCAGCATAAGGACTCAGACACACAATAAACACTTTCTGAGCACGTTTTGGCCATCAGAGCTTTCTGAGAGTTTTAAAAAAAAAAAAAAAATGCTCCCATTGACTTGCGATTTTACCGCAATCACAATTTTAATGTAAGGCCTCGTTCACATCAGGGCCGTTTCTGTGCGCTTTTTACAGCGCACTGCCCTGTGCGATCAGCAAGGTATTTACTTTCCCATGTAACTAAATGTAGCTGGTTCACATCTATGCGCTGCGCTGAGCAGCGTTACAGAAACGTAGTGTTGCATGCATTTCTGTGCGTTGAGCTGGAAAGTGCACATCAATGCAAGTGAATGGGTGCGCTTTTTTAGCGCATAGAAGCGCGTACAAGCGCATGCGTTTTTTACCCCTAATTGGAGAAAAAAATACATTTACATACAAAAACAAAGTTTTATTGACAACTGCTGCTGGTACAACAAGCAAAACGTGTTTTAAAGAACGCACAGAAACGCGCACAAGCGCATGCGGTTTTTACCACGCGCTTTCACGCGTTTATCAGCGCAGCAGATTTGAACGAGGCCTAAGTCAATTGAAGCGTTTTTTTAAAAAGCTCTCAGAAAGCTTTGATGGCCAAAAAGCGCTCATAGTGTGTCTGAGCCCTTACAGATATCACATTAAAGAGGTGCTGGGGCTTCCCATACACATTACATATCATTAAATCACCTTTTAATTAATTTTAGGCAGGTATTTTTTGTTTACAGAACTTAATTTTTTTGTTTATTTTTTTTATTACCCATCCCATGTTCCTGTCTCACCCAAGTCATAAACTAGCGTCAAGTGACTGCCAGTTGTTAAGAGGCCTACCTATTCTTAGGACACTGGACCTACCAGTTCAGCTATTTAAACAATACCTAAGGTACAAATGATAGAGCCCATCATGGTTCTGACTTAAAGAGAACCCGAGGTGGGTTTCTGACATGAATATTAGGACACAGAGGCTGGTTCTGCATACAATGCCCAGCCTCTGTGTCCTTATAGTGCTCTCCCTGCTCCCCCCCCCCCCACACACACTCTGCTGTCCCCCAATATAAAAACCGCCACGCTAGCGACATGAAGCTTGTTAGCTGGCCGTTTACCTTTGTGCTGTCATTTACCTCCACTCCCCCGCCTCCTGCATATCGCCACTCCCCGCCTGCATCCTTTCCTTCCCCGCCTCCGTAAGCGTATTGGATAAAGCTTAGGGAGGCGGGGAGAGAAGGAACAAAGGCGGGGAGCGGCTATATACAGAAGGCGAGGGAGTGGAGTTAAAATGACAGTCCGGATGACGTCAGCGCAACCAGTGAGCTGCATGCTGGAGCGCAGGAGAAGCCGACCTGGCGAGGTCGGCATCTCTACCGGAGGGGACCGGGAGCCACCAAAGCTGCGGCGAGGACACAGGATGGATACAGGGGGATGAAAGAGGCCAAGGTAAGTGGATTTTTTATTGTTAAAGTCCTAGGAGCTTCCCTTTAAGGAATTACCAGTCTCTTCCAAGCATTCCTATTGTTTCAGGTACAGAAAGCCACACACAGCACCTTATTAGTAGATGGTCAATGGGATGCAAAGAAGATGTACATTTGTCCCAGTGTGCCATCACTTCACAATTTTTGTTACAGGGGAAAAGGTATACAATACAATCATAAATGCCCAACTAAGACTGGTTTCAAACTATTCGTGTTGCAAAATGAACAAGTTATGTGTGTGAACTTCATTAAACACAGCGTGGGTATAACAAACGTTGATTCAAACCCTGTATGCAGCAAGTTAGAATAACATGATATGTTACAACGCAAAGATGTAAATTGCCCCATAGAATTGGAAAGGCAATGAGTTGACATGCAGAATTATTCTGCAATGCAACAGATATAGTGTGAATGGAACCAACACAGGCAGTTTTTAAGTTTTAATAGGTGTTGTCTTGATTGCGTGTGGATAGACATTTAAAGGGTAAGGGCAGAATGACAGGCTTTGGCTCCAAAGGTTTGTGTTGGACTCTGATTGGTCAAGTTATTAGATCCTGTTAAATGGAGGTTGTGGGAAGTGTGAAACAGGTGCAACAAATCCTTCAGGTATTCAGGGTTTATATTTTGCAGAGATTGTAATGTTCATGTGAAAATTTTGAAGAGGATTCTCCATCTTATAGGTAGCCAGTGGAGCGAGCAAAGGATCAGAGTTACGTGGCAACGGCAAGGTTGGCATAACATTTTTGAAGCAGCATTCTGTACTAACAGCAGGCCATGCAGGTCTTTACTCTAAAGGTGCGTACACACATGCGACTATAGTCGTTTGTAACGATCGTTCCCCGATCTTTACCAACGACGATCGTTACAAAAAACGAACCACCGACTATTAAGGCAAACGACGAACGAGCCAAATCGCTACAAAAGAAAGTTCTGTCTCGGCGGATTTTAACCAACGACGATCGTTTGCAAAAGTAGTACATCGCAATATCAAATTCAGTCTAACACGCGCTGAAAATTATAAACAGTTTTATTCAGTATTGATTCATTCAATAAAACTCAACTCACGCCTCATCCTATTCATTCCATACCATGCAACCTAGCAGAAGGGCCCTTCTATATATACTTCTCTCTAAATGTGCACATAAAAAATTAAAAAATGAAAAAATGGAAAATTCAATTAAAGATTAAAAAGATAAAGGTCAAAATCAACATGATAAAAGTATTAAATGTGAAGTTCACAGATGGGTAAAGATGCTCTTGATTAAACTTATATTATGCAGGAGAAAATATAGCGTCTGTGAATGTCCATAAAGTGCAATCCTTATACATTCAAAGTTCCAACTTACGATACCACAGAGCCTCTGTTCTCAGTGTGATCTCTCATTAAACACTGTTGTTGATCTCCCCAGAGCTTCTTGGTAGTCTGGTTTATTGCCCCAAGATCCGGCGTGTTTCCACGATAATGAGGACACTAAGCATATACTGGGGGCATTGGAAGGTTTGCGGTGGGAAAAGAACTGGGTATTGTGCACCCTAGATGTAACCTCGCTGTACACCAAAATAGACCATAAAAGAGGTCTGGAGGCTGTAAAATTCTATTTGGATGAGGATGACACCATAAACCCAATACAGAGGGATTTTATATTAAGATCGATACAATTCGTTCTGGAGCATAACTATTTCCAGTATAATAACGTCTGGTATCTACAGGTGAGTGGGACGGCGATGGGGACTAGGTTCGCACCTGCTTATGCAAATCTATTCATGTCTTATTGGGAAGAGAGCCGCATTTATGGGGATGGCGGCCCGGGTGCGAGCCTGGTCCTCTGGCGCCGTTTCATTGATGACATATTGTTGATATGGAAGGGTGACATCCCATTATTGCATAAGTTCATTGAAGAACTCAATACAAATAATTGGAACATCAAATTCACAGCTGATATTAGTAAGGACACTGTGAACTTTTTAGATTTGGAACTATATGTGGAGAATAATTGTTTAAACACGAGGACGTTTCATAAGCCGGTGGCAGTGAACAGCTATATTTTATATACTAGCTGTCACTTGCCACGCTGGCTAAACAATATCCCCAAGGGGCAATTCACGAGACTCCGCCGCAACTGTACAAAAGTTGAGGAATATGACCGGGAGGCGGAGCAACTTGTGACCTGCCTCTTGGAGAAGGGTTACCCGGAACAGCATGTGGTGGAATCCAAGGTCACTGTTCGGCAGAAAGATCGAGACAGCCTATTAGGCCCCAGGCGAGAGTCGAACTGGGAAGATAGTGATTTCAGTATTGTCTTGCAATACACATCCCAATCAAACAGAATATCGAATATTATTCGTAAACATTGGGATGTGTTAAAGGAAGACAAATTTTTAGGTGAAAAACTGCCTGATATTCCAAAGATGGTATTTAGGAGGGCACCCAATTTGGGACTCTCTATAGCCACAGCAGCTAATGAAAAGAAAGAGGGGGGGAGGGATGGTGCTAGGAGAGGCAAAGGGGGTTTTACCAGATGTGGGATATGTCTTAATTGTAAGAAGACTAGAAACCCAGGCAGGATAGTAGAGATTGAGGCACTGGACTCTGTAAAATACAGAATTAGGGATTCAATGACATGCACCTCATGTGGTGTCATCTATTGTGTACAATGTCCCTGTCAGAAAAGATATGTTGGGAGAACCAAGAGGTCCCTTCAGAGAAGGGTAGGAGAACATTTCAACAATATTAAGAACAAATATGAAGGGCATCCGTTGTCCAAGCACTATAAAGAACAACATGGGGGCTGTGTAGGGGGGACTATTTTCTTTGGTCTTGAAGTAGTGGAACGCAGTGAGAGGGGAGGGAATTATATAGACAAAATGTCAAGACACGAATCAAAATGGATCTTCCAGTTGGACACACTGATCCCTAAGGGACTCAATAGTGAAATGGAACTATTTGCATTTTTTAAGTAATGTGTATGAAGTGTGATTATATGTTTAAAAGGTAATGTAGGAGAAATCAGATCTTGGAAATGTACAAGATGCTTGCCTTAACAAGATAAGTGGAGGAACGAGGTTTGGCTGCACAAGTGTGGGTGGAGATTGAGATTTTAGTATTATTTAAGTAATTTATTTAGGTACTAGCTAAGCAGCATCTAAGAGAATAATGTTCTAAAGTGGAACATGGAATAAACATGAATACATGGATGAACATCTGCTGTTCAGTATAATAACGCTATTGGAACTTTGACCTTTGACCCCATTAATTTGAGAGGAGGTGACCATGTTGGACATATAAAAGCGATGTAAGAGATGGCAGCCTCAGATTGTCAAGAAAACCCTCCTGAAGAAGGCCAACGCTGATTGGCAGAAACGCGTAGAATATACTTCTGGGTTTTAAGGGATCCCTTGTCTTACAACGCTGCTTATTTAGATAGGAACCCATCAGCGCCTGGTGATATAAGGATACAAAAAGTAGTACATCGTTGGAAACGATCGTTCGTACTAGGCTTGACATGCGCATTTCACTATTTCTGCATGGAACTTCTCATTTTTATGCGCAGGCGCAATAGTTGCTTTTTGTGATGTAACGTTCGTTCTAACGATCAGATCGTTACACACATTTTAAAACTACCTTTACTTAGGTCGTTCTTTCATCAATTAAAAGTTCGTTCGTCGTTCTTAACGAACGATCGTTGTCGCATGTGTGTACGTAGCATAACTAGGGTTGAAAGATTCTCTGAAGGAATGAGGTGCTTGATTTTTGCAATATTCCTTAGGAGAAAAAGGAATGTTTAGCAAAAGCTGCCATTTGATTCCAGAGGCTCAGCCCGCGCACACATTTAAAACCAGCACGTGGAAATTTGGGCACCGGGTGAACTTAACAGGTGTCTCACTCTGCTCTAGCTAACCTCCTGCTTATTTTGAAATCGATCCCCCTACTGACAGCCTAATTATTTTGCTCCCTGTAGAATTCTAGCTATTGCTGGCACCCGAATTACATAATTTTTATCATAACTTGGGCTCCGGCTATTACCTGGGTAAGTAAATAACCTTTTTTTTCCCCATCCGCCTTGGGATCACTTTTTTTCCCCCTCCCAATTAGTTCATGTGGACACATCTGAACCAGGGTTAACCTCCCTGGCCTTATGATTGCTTTTAAAGGGAATCTTAGCTGAACGGGGGGTAAAGAGCTTCACTTACCTGGGGCTATTACCAGCCCCCCTCAGCAGTCCTGTGCCCTCGGAGCTGCTCTGGAATCCTCCGGTCCCCCGCTGTCACTTAGTTTCGTTTTTGACGACTCACGAGTCGGTCCGGCCGCCATGCGTATTATTGGACGCATTCCCTACTGCAATTAGCGCTGTTGCATACCGCAACACGTACAAAAATACGCGTTGCCGCAGTCCGCACGCGTAGATATATGGCAGCGCATATCTTTGTACACACTGCGGTCCGCAACAGCGCTAATTGCAGTAGGGAATGCGTCCAAAAATACGCATGGCGGCCGGCCGGTGACTCATCAAAAACGAAACTAAGTGACAGCGGGGGACCGGAGGATTCCAGAGCGGCTCCGAGGGCACAGGACTGCTGCAGGGGGCTGGTAATAGCCCCAGGTAAGTGAGACTCTTTACCCCCCCCCCCCCCCTAAACCCCACCCCGCTCAGTTAAGGTTCCCTTTAAATCCTCAAAACAAGAAGAAAAAATACCACAGAGAGATCTGCAGCAACTCCTGCATATATTTCACCCAGGCACCAGATTAACAATCTGAGCTGTGAATTTTTGCCCCGAGCCTGATTTAAGATTACCACTAAGGAGGTTAAAGGATATCCGAGGCGAGTTGTAAAATCTATCTTTACTTACCTGGGGCTTCTTACAGCCCCTAGAGTTCCCGTGGGTCCCTCGCCGCAGCTCTGGTCTTCTCCTGGGTCCTGCTGGCTGCTCTGAAGTATCCCCGACTACCAAAGAGTCGTCATCTTCTGCGCATACATGCATTCGCATGAAAGCACGCCCATGTCACCAGGAGCGTATTGCGCAGGGCTCCTGATGACACATACGCAGAAAGCACTGATACTTCAGCGGTGGCCAGTAGGACCCAAGACAAGACTGGAGCTGCGGCAAGGGTCACATGTGGCCTCTAGGGGCTGGAAGAAGCCCCAAGTAAAACAGATTTTACAACTGCCAAGTTTGCTACTGGCTGATAGATATACACTGCATGTTACAGCTTGCAGACAAGTGTATAGACATAAAAATATACCACCACCAAAACCAAATGCCTGCAAACGCCCAGCACTCCCACAGGAACAGCTGACACAGGGTGATCTCAACATCTGTGTGACGTGCCCTGTGACGCACGGATCAGAGTCCTGTGTGTATTACGTAAGCACCATCTACACACAGGGAGTTGTGGAAAGACCTCTTTATGCACGTGTTGTCATTCCATACCCGTTTCGCTCCACTGCATACGTCACCTATGTCCAGCTACCTCACCTTTCGCCGTTCTCCTCCGCCCGCCTCTTAGCAAAGTGAAATTTCGCGCGCCTTCCGCCGACCAGGTATGACGTACTTCCGCCGGTGTTGTCCGTGGCGACGGGATGCTGTTTGCTAGGAGATGGGCTGCGCTGGTCCACAGGGGGCGGGGCTCTGAGCAATTAGACCAACAGCGTCTTCATCGTTTGGCCCTTGTGTGCTGCTGTGGATTGTCTCACCAGGTTGCATAATGCAGCAGAGTGGCTTGTTCCATAGTCACCTATCCGTGCCTCCTCTTCCAATCACAGCAGAGCTGTGTTATGGTGGGCAGCAGTACAGTGAAGGCATGGAAGGGTATCCATAGAATAGTAGCTTCCCTATCAATCATTCCCCATCTGCTGTGCACAGGGGGATCATACTAGTAGTGGGCTGGGTTGCAAACAAGACTTAAAGCGGATCCAAGATGAAAAACTAACTACAACAAGTAACCAGGGCCGGCGCTACCATAGCGGCAGAGGAGGCAGCTGCCCCAGGGCCCCTGAGCTTGTAGGGGGCCCCAGTGGCTACAAGAGGAAAAACAATTTTGCAAATCGGCCTTATAGTTTTTGAGAAAATCGATTTTAAAGTTTCAAAGGAAAAAAAATACACATTTAAAAACCTGCCGACTTTAATGGTTGATAGAAAATCCACCTTAAATGCTAGAAACCCTAAATTTGCAGGATATGTTAAGGAGATCATTAGGAATAAGAGGAAAAAACAATTTTTGAAAAAGACCTTATAGTTTTTGAGAAAATCGATTTTAACCACTTCTCTACCACATGGTTTTTCTCCTAAAAACCACAGCAATTTTCACATTTAAGGGAGGCAAGGGTTAATGGGCTTAATGGGGGTATAATTTATTTAAAAAAAACCTCACTGATGCTGATCAGTCACTAATGCTGTGTTAGTTATCTGAGATCCTCTCACGAGTGATCTCAGTAACTGTAACAGCATAGTGACTGATACAATGTTTACACACATTCTGCATGAATAAGCACTGTCATTGGCTTTGTGAACACATGTTCACATCAGCCAATCACAGACCAGCGGGTGCCCGACGCGTATGCACGTCCGCGTGCACGCGGACGCGATCGCGCACGCGAACGCGATCGCGCACAGCAGGAAAATAAACAGGAGTTGCCTATCTACGCCCCTGTGACTCAGGTGAATTTTAAAGGGGCGTAGATAAGCGTGGCAGAGGTTGTTAAGTGGTTAAAGTTCCGAAGGAAAAAATATGGCTGTATGAAGATCCCTGGCATTTTTTTTTATTTTCCCCCCAAAAAAATTTTATGTTTAGAGTGTGGGAATTTTTTTTTTTTTTTTTTTAATTATGTGGGGTCCCCCCTTCTTAAACTTTTTAACCCCTTGTCCCCCATGCAGGCTGGGATAGCCAGAATGTGGAGCTCTGACCGATTGGGACTTCACACCCTGACTATACCAGCTGCAAAAAAGGTCCCCTAATGCTAATTTTTGTTCCGGGGTATATGTTGGGGGGGCCCCCAAGGTTCATTTTGCCCTGGGGCCCCATTGTTGCTTAAACCGGCCCTGCAAGTAACTTGTCTATATATCTTATCTAAAGTTTAGATAGTTTACACAGCATATCTAGCTCCAAACAGCTTCAAAAGTTTGATTATTTATTCATGTGATGCAATGAGGGCAGCCATGTTCTGTTTGTCACAGGCTGAGGGCTGAAATGCTATCAGCTTGCCTGTGTGTAAACTGAGTCCCCTCTCCTCCTACCCTCTGCCTCTAAAATCAATGGCTAGTAACCTCCTCCTGCCCAGACTGAGCTCTCATAAGCCCTTGCTACAGTGCCACTGTGAAAAAGCTTTGGGCGAGTCTTGTTTAGTTTATAAGGAATTAGAGTATTAAAAAAAAAAAAAAAAGTATTTGGCTTGAGGAATGCCCTATAAACTACTGTATATGAAAGGAACACAATTGTGCAATAAGTAAAAGTTTATCTCGGATCCACTTTAAAGGGAATCTTAAAGAGTAACTGTTAGCCCCAAAACTGAAAATGAAATCTCTCTTGCAATCTTTTATTTACTATTTAAATGAGCCAAAAAGGCATTGTAGAAGTTAAAAATCAATATAATTTTTTTACTATGTATCCTTTTACCCCAGCTCCGGACGCAAAGCCGCATAGCAGATACTGCTGAGCATGCATAGCATGCCTAGCTCTGCCCGACCCCCCTCTCCCCCCCAGGTCCAGGTGCTGATATATGCTCACTCCAAACAGCTGACCGCTCTGACACAGAGAGAGAGCGGGAGCACTTCCAGCGCAGCCACCGCAGAGCAGCCGCCGCCGAGTCACATGTGAGAGATGCACGTGCATCTCTCACATGTGACTCGGCGGCGGCTGCTCTGCGGTGGCTGCGCTGGTAGTGCTCCCGCTCTCTCTCCGTGTCAGAACGGTCAGCTGTTTGGAGTGAGCATATATCGGCACCTGGACCTGGGGGGGAGAGGGGGGTCGGGCAGAGCTAGGCATGCTATGCATGCTCAGCAGTATCTGCTATGCGGCTTTGCGTCCGGAGCTGGGGTAAAAGGGTTCATAGTAAAAAAATTATATTGATTTTTAACTTCTACAATGCCTTTTTGGCTCATTTAAATAGTAAATAAAAGATTGCAAGAGAGATTTCATTTTCAGTTTTGGGGCTAACAGTTACTCTTTAAGTTAAAAAAAAAAAAAAAGATTTTTAACTTACTTTGGGCTCCTTCTAGTCCCCTGGACTGCTACTGTGCCCAGGATATCCTGATCCCCTCTGGGCAGCGGCTGCGACCCCCGCAAAGCTGGTCTACTGTGCATGTGTGGACCCTAGCCGTGCACACCCTGGTCACGCTAACGTGGCCAGGAGAAGTTTGTGCCTGTGCAGAACGCTTAATTCGCTATTGTGCCTGCGCAGAGCGCTCAAGACCACGGGAGCACGAACAGGGTGCGCATATGCCACAAAACCACGTGGTAGCTGGTGACCAACGGCGATAGCCCAGCTTTGCGGGGGTCGCCGCTGCCCGGAGGGGATCAGGAAGACATCATGGGCACAGTAGGAGTCTAGGGGGCTTGAAGAAGCCCCAGGTATGTTTAAATCTTTTTTTTAACTTAAGTGTCTATTTAAAGTGATTCCGAGCCGAAGCTTGGGAACAAAATTGGATACATAACTTAAGAGAGGGAAGTCTTAGGATCCTATTGAGGCTTCCCTCACTGATTTAAAGCCCCCTGTTGCTGAGTGCTCCAACCCCCCCCCCCCCCCCCCCCCCGCTCCCCCATTTGGGCAGTGCAGTTCTTCCTTCTGAAGCAGGGCTGTGCAGTAGCCGTGCATGTGCAGTACCACAAAGCCTGCGACTCTGGCTTACTGAGTATGCGAGGCAGGCTCGGTCGGAGGTTGCACGGCCACGCTAGAGGAAGAGAAGCTGTGCGGCCCCGATAGGATTAGCGACAATCAAGCCCGGGCTTACGTCACAGGAGCCTAGAGGCACAGATATACTGGCACATTAGACTTCTCCCTTCATGTACCTACAAACCACTACCGAAATGCACCACAAGTGTGCTGGCTAACCCAGCTGTTACTTCTCCCTTACTACCCTTAACCGTCATGAGCACTACAGGTGTCCCTCAGCATTACGTAGCTAGAGGCACCGCGAACTGAAGGGAGATCTGGTCAGTGGAATGCAGAGAGCTGGGTAAGTAACCTCTCATTTACACTCAGCTCGGGATTCTGCATAGGGAAGGAGGGAGGGAGGCAATAGGGGAGGAGAGTGAGCCGCCTTTCCATCAAGAGGCACCTGTAGGCATGTGCCTACAGTGCCTTATGGTAAATCCAGCCCTGGATGTGTCAGTATGACGCCGGTCAGCTTGACAGCTTACCCTGCTACTGCTGAAATTCCCGGCAGTGTTAAATACTATTCCCCTTCTGAGTCGTAACAACTTGAAGGAAGAAGTAATTTGAGGTCCAGCAATTGCTGGAATCCCAAATTACCTGTGCCTGGGCTGCAGACTATAGCATTGTTGCTATAGCGGCACCCAACTCAGGTGCTACGCGGCAGGCGATGTGCGCCGAGAAGAGGCAACTCACTTCTTCCAGCCACAGTCTTTTTGTACCCTCGCTGTAGTTCCTCTGTCCTCCATGGTGCCACTGTGCCCTCTGAAAGATCTATGACCATAGCTGTGGTCGTGGGCCAGTGCGCAGGCACATCCACACGTCTCTCTTGATCATGCAAAACACTTCTGGCCGCGGGATTGCAATCGAGAGAGGTGCGCTCATGTGCAGTAGCCTGAGACCACAGCTGTGTACGGGAATCTTTTGGAGGGGTAAATGGCGCAGTGGAGGGCAGCAGAACTACAGCGAGGGATCAGATAGACTGCTAGGGGCCAGAAGAACCCCCAGGGAAGTAAATCTAATCTCACCCTTCAGCTCAGGTGTCTTGTTGTTCCGACGACAGTATACTGTATCTACACCCCTAAAAACTTCATCTTAGCCACTGTGAGTGCTCCCGAGCATGTTCTCGCTGTCGACCCTTAGTGGGGAGATCAGTGAATGAGAATGCAGTTCTCATTCATTAATCTAAGTCCCCATGTCAATGATCACCGGCATCAATGAGATGCCCGCGGTCATTGCAACAAAAACAGTAACACGTGCATGCATTACTCCATGTTCACGTGCTAATAGTACATGCAGGAAGTAAAAGTGCAAGGACATCTTGTGGCCAAATAGTAAAATTACACCTACACACATTGTTAATACAAACACTTAAATATATTATTGAAATTAACTCCTTACCTCCCCCACTCTCCCATAGTTACACAAATTATATATTTGCATAATTTAAAAAAATGACAGTAAAAATAAATAAATACATAAATAGCTACCTCTGGGACTGAACTTTTTTCATATATGTGTCTTGAGGGTATATTACTGTTATTTTTGCATATATGGGCTTAGTATACCCAGTGTATGTAGCTAAGTGCAGGTGCCCATTATAGGTAGCTAAATATAGATGCATGGTATAGAAATCACTTACCTCCCTCCAGCTCCAGCGGTGGTGTCTGCGGCTCCTCCTTCTTCATGGAGGGTGGATGAGCGAGCCGGTGGCCAAGAGAGTGGGCGTTCAGTCCAGCGGGTGGTGTGGATGGCAAACATGGCTGTGTCCCATCACATTCTGCTGCCAGCGCTGCTCGTGGCCAAACAGTGAAGGTATGGGGAGGGGAGATGCGCGGCTGAAGGAGAAAGGCCCTCTCCCCTTCAGCCGCGCATCTCCCCTTCCCTAATTGGCCGCAAGCTGCGTCGGCAGAAAAATGTTATGGGATGCGGCCACTTGTTTACAGGAAACATCCAAGGGTAAAAAAAAAGATCTACTTACCTGGGGCTTCCTCCAGCCCTTGGCAGCCAATCTGTCCCTCGCCGCAGCTCCGGGTCCCCTCCGTTAGGTCAGCATCCTCTGCACCTGCGTAAGCACGCGGCTCTCGATTTGCGTGGGTGCAAGCCACGTCAGCCAGCTCCAAGCCATGTGAGCAGCACAGCCGTGCGCTTGCGCAGAAGATTCCAACCTGGCGAGGCCGGCATCTGCAACAGAGGGAATCTCTGGAGCTGAGGCGAGGGACAGAACAGCTGCCAGGGGCTGGAGGAAGCCCCAGGTTAGTAGATCCATTTTTTTCCCCTTTGGACATTCCCTTTAAACCTCACATACCACGGACTCTGGGTAATGGGGATATATTGTAAATCCAGAGTTTAAACATAACTTAAGGTGGCCACTAATGGTCCAATATCTAGCAAAAAATCATTTGAACGATCAGATAATTCTGATCGGAAGAAAAATCGTTCACTACACCATTAATGAACCAATCTTTGCTTCCTATCACAACCAACATGAAAATCCAAATTTTGGCTTGACGAAAATCTGATCATTTGTAATCGATTTTGCCCATCAACTGAGATTATTTACAACCAATCCGATCAGAATTTCTGATTGCTCAAACGATTTTTCGCTAGAAATTGGACCGTTAGTGGCCACCTTTAGGCAGAGTACATCAGAGTACATACAACTATTTGTTATAAACTAAAAACAGAATTGTGGCATTTAAAACCCACCTTACCAGTACACAAAATAAAAAATAAAAAGAATTATAGCATTTAAAACTCATTGCACCAGATAAAGTCTCATACAGCCATTTGATGCTTCCCTGAGTACAGAGTGTGAGCGCACTGGAGCACAGATTGCTTTTTAACAATAAAGTTGTCTGCACAATTTGGAGGCCCTGTTCCTGTTCTCTCATTCTATCTTTTTATTGTTAATGGTGTTCTGATTGACAAAACAACGACAGTTGGTTCTAGCACCACACTCTGTAGCTGGATATACAAAACCACAACCATCCTGGAGACAACTGCATTCAGAGAATAAAATAATATTGTTGCTTAAAGCTCAGCTTTAATTTAGAGTAGCTGAAAATGCTCAGAGAAGAGTTTATGGCCACTTTGCTGACTGGTCTGCAGGCTCGCTGACATCACTCGATAGGTATGGAAACCAGAGCCGTTATTGGTCTGGACTTTCATCTGGTGGAATCATTTGGTGGGCCATAAAACGCTGCTGTCCGTCAACAAGATGCTACAAATTCTTTCTGGCATCTTGGGGAATATCGTGATGACACCAGAAGTAAAGCCAGTGTGGCGTTTGGCCGCCGTGCGGATTGGAGAGGCCTCTGTTGGAGCGATGCGCCCTACAGCTGCCTGCAGGGGATTCGCTGCGCATTGTCAGCTGTTCAGAGCTGTAACCTGACTTTAGTGGTCTGACACTCTGTGATGGATTGAGTGGGAAACGTCTGAAAAATTAAGAACTGGATGGTGTTTACGGGCATTGCAGCAACTCTCTACCATGGAATTACTTCAGATGAGCTAACCTTTTGTGTACAATTCATTTTGCAGCATTGTACAAAATAATCCTGAATGAGCCATTATTGAAAATAGTGAATGTATAAGGACTTGTGTATGGTCATGGACGGGAGACTAGACTCAGCATGCCTTCATCAAGACCCCCAGAGTAATGCTAACAAACTACAGTAGAATCCCTTTAAAGTAAACTCCAAATGACCTAATTTAGTCAGTAATTGGGAGTCATTTTTTCTTTTAAATGCTTCAGCAAGCAAGCACAGACAGCGTCCAAGCTAGATCTAATGCACAGTGCTCAGTACGCAGGGATTTGCATACAATAATTGTGCTTGCATAGGAAGCATAGGTCTCACCGAAAGTCACAGATGACACACAATTCTCAGTAATCAGGCAGCATAGGTCTCACCGGTTAGGTAATCCACAGAAGCCCAGAGTAGTGTGCAGATAGCAAGTGGCTGTTTGCCCGACCACCGACCATCACTTATGGGTCTCCGACTAATGTATGGGGCATGTGCCCGCCCACTTTCCACTATAGCTGGCTACTGAATACCGCAGGGGCCAAAAAATAGGTTTACTAGAGAAGTTACTATTACAACCGGGTTTACAATACCAGGCGTTACTACCATATACTTAGAATGGTGCTAGGCTGGGACATGGACATTTGGTTTACTATAACCAATGTTTTATTATATCTGAGTTTCCTATAATGAGATTATACTACTGTACCACACATGTTCATATTGACAGGTGTGGCCAGTGGGCCACCTTCTGATTAGCCAGGTTTACTGTACAGAGTGTTTGCCAACTTCCCCTGTGGCTAATCTTTGTTTAAAGGGGGTTGTAGTATCCAAAAATAAACATATATATGAAACCCCCCCTTTTTTTTCTAAAATAGGTCCTATATGCCCGCCATTTTTTTTCTTTTACCTGGTCTTGGTGCCTTTGCTTAACTGCAGTGCCAGCAGGATTGTGGGAAGTTTTCTGTTTCCTTTGTAAGGTCCATACCCACGGCAAGATTTCATCTGTCAAAATAGCAAAACAACCATTGTTCCAAATGTCATCTATCTTTTTAAGATCTTTAAAGAAAAAGCTGTAAACGACGGTTACAGACGGCTGATGTACAACGATGCTCAGACATTTTGAAGGAACGTCATGGCGGATTAAACCTGATCACTTTGTTCAATGTCCCCTGTGTGTATGGATCTTTAAACGGCCTTTCCGCTAAAGTCCATGGAACTTCCTGTCACATGCTCCCTATAGGCCAGAACGCTTAGTGCCTCCTAATCCGCTTCAGCCCACAGACCATCCAATCTCGTGAATGCAATCGATGTTCTGGAGTAGCTGGAATTGGGCAAACAGGCCAGGCAGGAATGTGAGAAAACACCAAAAATCTATTTATTTACAGTAAAACACCACCTCTTTTATTTGGGACAAGAGGAACCCTTTGTTTACCCTTTCATTCTAAGCTCAGGTTAGATAATCTATTCTTCTTACTGAAACAGTTTTCTAGGTAGCGTCTCTCCAGAGAGGCAAGGTTCGTTCTGCGGTACTCAAACCAGGTAAATAGCCGCAAAATGACTTTTTGTAATTTTAATAAACGTTAACAAATAAGAAGTATGAGTCCAGTCTGTGGAAATGCAAAGCCCTTAAGGTACGTACACACATCTGATATTTCTGAACGACTTGTCCTTCAAACCGGTCGTTTGAACGACAGTTTGGCGTGTGTACGAATAAGTCTGAATGAAATGGAATGTCCCTAGCCTGAAGTAAACCCCAAGAGCTCGGATTGTATTGTAATTGACAATCGGTGTACAGTCACGACTGCGATCATGAGGTGGTTATCTTCTTGCAGTCTTTTGCTGTTTTCTACATCCCACCACTAAAGATCTTTAGTATAAAGATCATGGAAATTTCGTTTATTGGCCGCATGCTTACGTTAGAGGAACTAAGCACTAAAAAAAAGTCTTATATCTCCTCACAACTTAAACACGCACTTAACCCCTGTGACAAAAAAATTACAAATCGTCACCTCAGAAGTGCTAGAAGCTGCCGGGCAGCCAATAATGATCGCATCAGCTGATAGTCAGTCGTGTATAGCAGCCCCCTGACTGCCGGTACACAACCTCATATCAATAATTTGCTTATTCAGCAGTGAAGCATTGTGGGAGACATCCAGGGCCGGCGCTACCATTAAGGCAAAGGAGGCAGCTGCCCCAGGGCCCCAGAGCTTGTAGGGGCCCCCAGTGGCTACAAGAGGAAAAAAAAAATTTACAAATCGGCCTTATAGTTTTTGAGAAAATCGATTTTAAAGTTTCAAAGGAAAAAAATAACACATTTATAAACCTGCCGACTTTAATGGTTAATAGCAAATCCACCTTAAATGCTAGAAACCCTAAATTTGCAGGATATGTTAAGGAGATCATTAGGAATAAGAGGAAAAAACTATTTTTAAAAAAGACCTTATAGTTTTTGAGAAAATCAATTTTAAAGTTTAGAAGGAAACAAGTATAGTTTTAAATGCGGTAAATGTCACTTTTAGTAGCAAACCTAACGGTAGTGTAACTTTACATGCATCAAAAGAAAGCACAATAAATTTCCTGACGGGGTTTCCAGGGGGTCTATACGCAGCGCTTTGGCCAGGGATCGCTATACAGCCGCAATATGGCTGTATGAAGATCCCTGGCATTTTTTCCTATTTTCCCAAATTTTTTTTATGTTTAGAGTGTGGGATTTTTTTTTTTTTTTTGAATTATGTGGGGTCCCCCCTCCTGAAACTTTTTAACCCCTTGTCCCCCATGCAGGCTGGGATAGCCAGAATGGGGAGCTCTGACCGATTGGGACTTCACACCCTGACTATACCAGCTGCAAAAAAGGTCCCCTAATGCCGATTTTTGTTCCGGGGTATATGTTGAGGGGGCCCCCCAGGTTTATTTCGCCCTGGGGCCCCATTGTTGCTTAAACCGGCCCTGGAGACATCACATGCTTACTCCAACCTGAATTATCGCAAATACCTTCTGTTTTGAGAAGGCAAACTTTTGTTTTGATTCAGGTTTGTCAGAGGTCTGCTTTAAGGTAACACTGATATATCCTTCATGTCTGCAACCTCACTCAGACTGGATATAAATGCGGTGTCCTTGCTGTACCCAGACTGTGAGTCATGCACTAGCCTTCTCACACTTGTCTTGGCGGAAGCAGCACTGTCTGGTGGACGCAGTATCAGCGGGAAGCGAGACGAGGGCTTTGATAAAGCGGTTTTTACAGCGGACTAGACAGGATAGGCAATGGGTGTTATGCTGTGTAGAAGGGGAAACAAGCTACTCCAATTATGGCTTGTCTAGTGTTATTCCATAAATATAGTGATTGGCAATAGCTGCTGTGCACAGAGCACAGGTCTCCGGACGGCTGCCCACACTTAGTGCACTCTGAGTATACAAGTAAATCACATACACACACTGTAACAACTGTAAGCAGCATTATACACATCTGGGTACCTATACTTTTATTTTTATCACATAAGGCATTACAAACCCCCGAGGTGAAAATAAAATAATGAAATAAACAAACAATTGTATCGATCCTCCTTCTTCTAAAAATGACTTTTTAAGATATTAGCCAGTTTTATTTTATATTTACTTTTTACCCTTGTATCTCTTTCCTGCTCTCAGAAGCCATTTTCTTCTAGGAAAGTGGTTTATAGTTGTAATTTCCTATCAGTGAGGGTCACACTGTAGTCTGACCCAGTCCTGACTCTGACAGGAACTGCCATTTACATAGCAAGCAAACCAAGAAAGCAGGAAAGCTGGCACTGCTGTAAGTGTTCAATTTATTGTGGCATAGGTAAAGTGCAAACGTGCAACATCTTGCAAAAGTGGCATGGAATAAAACACATACCCTTGTGAGAGGAGGCGTAGGTGGTGGTGGGCAGGCCCGTTTCTAGGGCCGTGCGGCCAGTGCAGGCGCCCTGGGCGCCGAAGGACTGTGGGCGCAGTAACGGAGGGGGCAGCCGCGGGGAGGGCAGCCCAACCTCTCCCTCTCTCTCCGGGCGCCCTCCGTGCTCCCCCCTCTGAGTCTGACTGCACAGGAAGCGCTGTATACAGAGCGCATTAGCGCAACTCACCTCCCTCCCTGGTTCCAATCGCCGCCGGTCTCCTCTTCTCTTCATAGCCGCTGACACGCTGCTTCCTGTTTACCCGGAAGCAGCGTGTCAGCGGCTATGAGGAGAAGACCGAAGAGGAGACCGGCGGCGATTGGAACCAGGGAGGGAGGCGAGTTGCGCTAATGCGCTCTGTATACAGCGCTTCCTGTGCAGTCAGACTCGGAGGGGGGAGCACGGAGGGCGCCCGGAGAGGGAGGGAGGGAGAGGTCGGGCTGCCCTCCCCGCGGCTGCGGCTCCCCCCTCCATTATGGGGGGGCAGCTTCCTATCTAACCTATACTGGGGGGCACCTACCTAATCTAACCTATACTGGGGGGGCACCTACCTAATCTAACCTATACTGGGGGGCACCTACCTAATCTAACCTATACTGGGGGGCAGCTACCTATCTAACCTATACTGGGGGCAGCTACCTATCTAACCTATACTGGGCGGCACCTACTAATCTAACCTATACTGGAGGGCACCTACCTAATCTAACCTATACTGGGGGGGCACCTACCTAATCTAACCTATACTGGGGGGCAGCTACCTAATCTAACATATACTGGGGGGCACCTACCTAATCTAACCTATACTGGGGGGCAGCTACCTATCTAACCTATACTGGGGGGCACCTACCTAATCTAACCTATACTGGGGGGCACCTACCTAATCTAACCACACTGGGGGCACCTACCTAATCTAAACTATACTGGGGGTGCACCTACCTAATCTAACCTATACTGGGGGGAAGCTACCTATCTAACCTATACTGGGGGGCACCTACCTAATCTAACCTATACTGGGGGGAACCTACCTAATCTAACCTATACTGGGGGGCACCTACTTAATCTAACCACACTGGGGGACACCTACCTAATCTAACCTATACTGGGGGGCACCTACCTAATCTAACCTATACTGGGGGGCACCTACCTAATCTAACCACACTGGGGGGCACCTACCTAATCTAACCACACTGGGGGGCAGCTACCTAATCTAACCTATACTGGAGGGCCCCTACCTATCTAACCTGTATTGGGGGCACCTACCTACCTAGCTTATACTGGTGGCAACTATACTGGCTACCTATATTGGAGGCACCTACCTAACTAACCTATACTGGGGGCACCTACCTATCTAACCTAGGATGGGGGCAACTATTCTGACTCCCTATATTAGGGGCACCTACCTATCTAACCTATACCGGGGGCACCTGCCTATCTAACCTATACTGGGGGCAACTATACCGGCTACCTATACTGGAGGCACCTACCTGGCTAACCTATACTGGGGCACCTATGCCTGGCTACCTATACTATGCCTAGCTACCTATACTGGGGGGACCTATAGCTGGCTACCTATACTGAGTGCAACTAGACCTGGCTAACCTACACCTTGGACATGTATACCTGGCTTCGCGGAGGGGGGGGGGGCACAATTTTAACCCTTGCCCTGGGTGTGGTTGCTGGGCACAGGATGCATACTGTGCCCAGCACCAACCACCACCTACGCCTCCTCTCACAAGGGTATGTGTTTTATTGCATGCCACTTTTGCAAGATGTTGCACGTTTGCACTTTACCTATGCCACAATAAATTGAACACTTGCAGCAGATGCCAGCTTTCCTGCTTTCTTTGTTTGCTTGCTACATGATGTCTCTGCTTGAGCACGCTGAAGATGTTCCAGAGAAGAGGTGTCTTTAAGTCCTCCTGTGCATACTGCATGTTTCTGAAGCTGACGGTGCAGGCACAGGATGACTCCAGAGGGCTGTAAGAAGCCTCAGGTAAGGCAGAACGCTCCCAGCCCAGAAACCACAATCAGGTGGTGTGCGTGTCTGGGAACGCGCATGCGTGGTACTCTATGACTCAGCCAAGTTGTATACTTCACGGGGCTGACAACGGCACAACCAAGGGGACCAGGAGGACAACAAGGGGCAGGCGGACTACAGGGGGCTGGAAGATGTCCAGGTTAGTAAAAAACCTTTTGACCATTTGACTCAGGAACACTTTAAAATAACCACTGATCAGTAATGGAAAATATATGCCATTATTAATTAAGGTTCTATATGACATGATAGCAGAGCTCCATTGTTTACATACAACTGCAGCACAAAGTCTTTTCTGCATCCTCTGCTTCCTTTCATAGTAAAGCTAGCCAATCGACCTTGTTATCCTCCTTGTGTAGAATAGATGTTACCAGCATGTAAGTAGGTAGCGAGTGAATGCAACACTTCTGTGCTGTAACCAGGGATGACAGATTTATATTTCCAGACATGGCTAAAATTAATAAAGTAAGAACTGAACACTTTATAAGGACTGTACCGGGTATGGCATAGCCTTGCTATGAAAAAAAACCATAATTTCTTCATTGCATGCATTCCACATGTTGGAAACATTCCTATGAGATCCTGGTCCATGCTGAAATTATTATATCCCTCACTTTTTGCTGATCTGTCAGCTGCACATGTGAATCTCCCATTCTACCACATCCCAAACAACCACCATAGATGCATGCTGTGGATGGCAAGTTCTGATCCTTCTAAAAGTGTGCCTCAACAGAATTTTACATTAAATTAATCACACCAGTCTTCATCTGTCCAGATCACACTGGGCTATGTGTTCCAGTCTTCATCTGTCCAGATCACACCAGGCTATGTGTTCCAGTCTTCCTCTGTCCAGGTCACACTGGGCTATGTGTTCCAGTCTTCATCTGTCCAGGTCATACCGGGCTATGTGTTCCAGTCTTCACCTGTCCAGATCATACCGGGCTATGTGTTTCAGTCTTCATCTGTCCAGGTCATACCGGGCTATGTGTTCCAGTCTTCATCTGTCCAGGTCACACCAGGCTATGTGTTCCAGTCTTCATCTGTCCAGGTCACACCAGGCTATGTGTTCCAGTCTTCATCTGTCCAGATCACATCAGGCTATGTGTTCCAGTCTTCCTCTGTCCAGGTCACACTGGGCTATGTGTTCCAGTCTTCATCTGTCCAGGTCATACCGGGCTATGTGTTCCAGTCTTCATCTGTCCAGGTCACACCAGGCTATGTGTTCCAGTCTTCATCTGTCCAGGTCACACCGGGCTATGTGTTACAGTCTTCATCTGTCCAGGTCACACCGGGCTATGTGTTCCAGTCTTCCTCTGTCCAGGTCACACTGGGCTATGTGTTCCAGTCTTCATCTGTCCAGATCACACCGGGCTATGTGTTCCAGTCTTCATCTGTCCAGATCACACCGGGCTATGTGTTCCAGTCTTCATCGGTCCAGATCACACCGGGCTATGTGTTCCAGTCTTCATCTGTCCAGATCACACTGGGCTATGTGTTCCAGTCTTCATCTGTCCAGATCATACCGGGCTATGTGTTCCAGTCTTCATCCGTCCAGATCACACTGGGCTATGTGTTCCAGTCTTCATCTGTCCAGATCACACCGGGCTATGTGTTCCAGTCTTCATCTGTCCAGATCATACCGGGCTATGTGTTCCAGTCTTCATCTGTCCAGATCATACCGGGCTATGTGTTCCAGTCTTCATCTGTCCAGGTCACACCGGGCTATGTGTTCCAGTCTTCGTCTGTCCAGATCACACCAGACTGTGTTCCAGTCTTCATCTGTCCAGATCACACCGGGCTATGTCTTCCAGTCTTCATCTGTCCAGATCATACCGGGCTATGTGTTCCAGTCTTCATCTGTCCAGATCACACTGGGCTATGTGTTCCAGTCTTCATCTGTCCAGATCACACCGGGCTATGTGTTCCAGTCTTCATCTGTCCAGATCATACCGGGCTATGTGTTCCAGTCTTCATCTGTCCAGGTCACACCGGGCTATGTGTTCCAGTCTTCATCTGTCCAGATCACACCGGCCTATGTGTTCCAGTCTTCATCTGTCCAGATCACACCGGCCTATGTGTTCCAGTCTTAATCTGTCCAGATCACACTGGGCTATGTGTTCCAGTCTTCATCTGCCCAGATCACACCGGGCTATGTGTTCCAGTCCTCATCTGTCCTGATCACATTGAGCTATGTTTTCCAGTCTTCCTTTGTCCAGATCACACCAGGCTATGTGTTCCAGTCTTCATCTGTCCTGATCACACCGGGCTATGTGTTCCAGTCTTCCTCTGTCCAGATCACACCAGACTGTGTTCCAGTCTTCCTTTGTCCAGGTCACACCGGGCTATGTGTTCCACTCTGTCCCTGATCTTTGACAACAACAAGCTTTTCCCATTGGCAGAACTGATGCTCACCAGATGTTTCTACTGGCTTTAGAATTTAAAAGAAACAAACATTGCACAGATCACATGGCAGGACTAAAGATGTTGCTATCTGTGATCAATTTCAGAATGTAAATTGGGGTTAGGAAATATTTTTAAATAATGTATAAATGAATATGGCAAATATATAAGTAATTTTATAAATTACGTTATTTTCACTACAGTTCCTCTTTAACCTCTGTTAGGCCTAATTCACTACAAAGTAGGTCTTCAATAAAAACTCTATATAAACCAATCACAGCCTTTTCAATATCTGCAAGTCGCTGGTTGCGCGTTAACGGACCAATATCGCGAAAATTTGAAAAATGTAAAATACATGTGTATAAAAAGTACATTTCTCTTAGAGTAAGATGCACAATAAATTACTTTAGTCCTATGTTGCTGCCCCGTATAGTAGGCAGTAAAAGTCTGACAGGTTTTCCATAAGTCCATTTCCTTGTGGGGGATTCTCTGTATTTCCTTAATTCATTACGAAAGCAGTCCCTGGAAAGGATGTATACAAAGATGACAGCCTCCCTACCCCCTTGCACACTGTTTGGCAGTCGGACTGAGCATCTGCCATTTAAAAAGTGCTTTTGAAACTAAAGAAAACCCTGAGAATTCCCCCATGAGGAGATGAAATAGTCCAAAACCAGTCAGATATGCCAGCTTTTTATAATCTATTTTACATGACAACAATATAGTAAAAAAATAAATGTATAATGCATTTTACTCTGGAACAAATGTATATTTTATACATATGCATACACATGCATTTTAAATTTTACAGTTTTTTGCAATAGTGGTCCTTTAACTTTCATGTAGTTTTTCATCATTCCGCTTCTGTTGCTCAGCTTTGCGACAGGTGCGCTTTAAACTGCCTGCCAAATTCACCAAGCAGCTCCCTAAATTAGCACAGGTTGGGCCGTCGCTCCAGCAGTTATAAATGGCAAGAAAAGGTGGACAGGCAGGAGACAGGTCTGCTTAAAAAACGGAACAAATTGCCGGTTATTGGTCCCCCGGTGCTGATAAATCTCGCTACATCGGACGCTACCAGCTTTATAAGCAATGAAGAGACAGAGACGTTTAGCGCTTCCTGCCATCAGATCGCTCAGCCCAGAGGGATCTCTATAAGTAGTTCTTGTGATTCTGTATTTATGGGGGAGAGTCATGAACTCTGGCCCTCTGACAGCATTCGGAGAGGGGCTGTTTCTCATTAGTAGTGGGAACATCACACAGCCGCTTCCCTGTAGGGGTTCAGATAGCATCCTGAAGTGACAAGTTGATGGACTCAACTGCCCATTTAAAACATCTAACTGGAGAATCTCAGCCATGGGGCCTGTACTCAGCATTCCTGCCTGGAGCTACCAGAAGAAAGACCTATGCAGGTCCAAATCTCCACATTTCCCAACATAAAAGACAGAATGATTTAATCACAATCATTTAATTTGGCCAAATAAGTTTGCACTTACAAGGAATTTGACTTGGCAAGGACTCTGAGCAGTACCGACAAACAGACCTGGCTAACCTACACCTTGGACATGTATACCTGGCTTCGCGGAGGGGGGGGGGGCACAATTTTAACCCTTGCCCTGGGTGTGGTTGCTGGGCACAGGATGCATACTGTGCCCAGCACCAACCACCACCTACGCCTCCTCTCACAAGGGTATGTGTTTTATTGCATGCCACTTTTGCAAGATGTTGCACGTTTGCACTTTACCTATGCCACAATAAATTGAACACTTGCAGCAGATGCCAGCTTTCCTGCTTTCTTTGTTTGCTTGCTACATGATGTCTCTGCTTGAGCACGCTGAAGATGTTCCAGAGAAGAGGTGTCTTTAAGTCCTCCTGTGCATACTGCATGTTTCTGAAGCTGACGGTGCAGGCACAGGATGACTCCAGAGGGCTGTAAGAAGCCTCAGGTAAGGCAGAACGCTCCCAGCCCAGAAACCACAATCAGGTGGTGTGCGTGTCTGGGAACGCGCATGCGTGGTACTCTATGACTCAGCCAAGTTGTATACTTCACGGGGCTGACAACGGCACAACCAAGGGGACCAGGAGGACAACAAGGGGCAGGCGGACTACAGGGGGCTGGAAGATGTCCAGGTTAGTAAAAAACCTTTTGACCATTTGACTCAGGAACACTTTAAAATAACCACTGATCAGTAATGGAAAATATATGCCATTATTAATTAAGGTTCTATATGACATGATAGCAGAGCTCCATTGTTTACATACAACTGCAGCACAAAGTCTTTTCTGCATCCTCTGCTTCCTTTCATAGTAAAGCTAGCCAATCGACCTTGTTATCCTCCTTGTGTAGAATAGATGTTACCAGCATGTAAGTAGGTAGCGAGTGAATGCAACACTTCTGTGCTGTAACCAGGGATGACAGATTTATATTTCCAGACATGGCTAAAATTAATAAAGTAAGAACTGAACACTTTATAAGGACTGTACCGGGTATGGCATAGCCTTGCTATGAAAAAAAACCATAATTTCTTCATTGCATGCATTCCACATGTTGGAAACATTCCTATGAGATCCTGGTCCATGCTGAAATTATTATATCCCTCACTTTTTGCTGATCTGTCAGCTGCACATGTGAATCTCCCATTCTACCACATCCCAAACAACCACCATAGATGCATGCTGTGGATGGCAAGTTCTGATCCTTCTAAAAGTGTGCCTCAACAGAATTTTACATTAAATTAATCACACCAGTCTTCATCTGTCCAGATCACACTGGGCTATGTGTTCCAGTCTTCATCTGTCCAGATCACACCAGGCTATGTGTTCCAGTCTTCCTCTGTCCAGGTCACACTGGGCTATGTGTTCCAGTCTTCATCTGTCCAGGTCATACCGGGCTATGTGTTCCAGTCTTCACCTGTCCAGATCATACCGGGCTATGTGTTTCAGTCTTCATCTGTCCAGGTCATACCGGGCTATGTGTTCCAGTCTTCATCTGTCCAGGTCACACCAGGCTATGTGTTCCAGTCTTCATCTGTCCAGGTCACACCAGGCTATGTGTTCCAGTCTTCATCTGTCCAGATCACATCAGGCTATGTGTTCCAGTCTTCCTCTGTCCAGGTCACACTGGGCTATGTGTTCCAGTCTTCATCTGTCCAGGTCATACCGGGCTATGTGTTCCAGTCTTCATCTGTCCAGATCATACCGGGCTATGTGTTCCAGTCTTCATCCGTCCAGATCACACTGGGCTATGTGTTCCAGTCTTCATCTGTCCAGATCACACCGGGCTATGTGTTCCAGTCTTCATCTGTCCAGATCATACCGGGCTATGTGTTCCAGTCTTCATCTGTCCAGATCATACCGGGCTATGTGTTCCAGTCTTCATCTGTCCAGGTCACACCGGGCTATGTGTTCCAGTCTTCGTCTGTCCAGATCACACCAGACTGTGTTCCAGTCTTCATCTGTCCAGATCACACCGGGCTATGTCTTCCAGTCTTCATCTGTCCAGATCATACCGGGCTATGTGTTCCAGTCTTCATCTGTCCAGATCACACTGGGCTATGTGTTCCAGTCTTCATCTGTCCAGATCACACCGGGCTATGTGTTCCAGTCTTCATCTGTCCAGATCATACCGGGCTATGTGTTCCAGTCTTCATCTGTCCAGGTCACACCGGGCTATGTGTTCCAGTCTTCATCTGTCCAGATCACACCGGCCTATGTGTTCCAGTCTTCATCTGTCCAGATCACACCGGCCTATGTGTTCCAGTCTTAATCTGTCCAGATCACACTGGGCTATGTGTTCCAGTCTTCATCTGCCCAGATCACACCGGGCTATGTGTTCCAGTCCTCATCTGTCCTGATCACATTGAGCTATGTTTTCCAGTCTTCCTTTGTCCAGATCACACCAGGCTATGTGTTCCAGTCTTCATCTGTCCTGATCACACCGGGCTATGTGTTCCAGTCTTCCTCTGTCCAGATCACACCAGACTGTGTTCCAGTCTTCCTTTGTCCAGGTCACACCGGGCTATGTGTTCCACTCTGTCCCTGATCTTTGACAACAACAAGCTTTTCCCATTGGCAGAACTGATGCTCACCAGATGTTTCTACTGGCTTTAGAATTTAAAAGAAACAAACATTGCACAGATCACATGGCAGGACTAAAGATGTTGCTATCTGTGATCAATTTCAGAATGTAAATTGGGGTTAGGAAATATTTTTAAATAATGTATAAATGAATATGGCAAATATATAAGTAATTTTATAAATTACGTTATTTTCACTACAGTTCCTCTTTAACCTCTGTTAGGCCTAATTCACTACAAAGTAGGTCTTCAATAAAAACTCTATATAAACCAATCACAGCCTTTTCAATATCTGCAAGTCGCTGGTTGCGCGTTAACGGACCAATATCGCGAAAATTTGAAAAATGTAAAATACATGTGTATAAAAAGTACATTTCTCTTAGAGTAAGATGCACAATAAATTACTTTAGTCCTATGTTGCTGCCCCGTATAGTAGGCAGTAAAAGTCTGACAGGTTTTCCATAAGTCCATTTCCTTGTGGGGGATTCTCTGTATTTCCTTAATTCATTACGAAAGCAGTCCCTGGAAAGGATGTATACAAAGATGACAGCCTCCCTACCCCCTTGCACACTGTTTGGCAGTCGGACTGAGCATCTGCCATTTAAAAAGTGCTTTTGAAACTAAAGAAAACCCTGAGAATTCCCCCATGAGGAGATGAAATAGTCCAAAACCAGTCAGATATGCCAGCTTTTTATAATCTATTTTACATGACAACAATATAGTAAAAAAATAAATGTATAATGCATTTTACTCTGGAACAAATGTATATTTTATACATATGCATACACATGCATTTTAAATTTTACAGTTTTTTGCAATAGTGGTCCTTTAACTTTCATGTAGTTTTTCATCATTCCGCTTCTGTTGCTCAGCTTTGCGACAGGTGCGCTTTAAACTGCCTGCCAAATTCACCAAGCAGCTCCCTAAATTAGCACAGGTTGGGCCGTCGCTCCAGCAGTTATAAATGGCAAGAAAAGGTGGACAGGCAGGAGACAGGTCTGCTTAAAAAACGGAACAAATTGCCGGTTATTGGTCCCCCGGTGCTGATAAATCTCGCTACATCGGACGCTACCAGCTTTATAAGCAATGAAGAGACAGAGACGTTTAGCGCTTCCTGCCATCAGATCGCTCAGCCCAGAGGGATCTCTATAAGTAGTTCTTGTGATTCTGTATTTATGGGGGAGAGTCATGAACTCTGGCCCTCTGACAGCATTCGGAGAGGGGCTGTTTCTCATTAGTAGTGGGAACATCACACAGCCGCTTCCCTGTAGGGGTTCAGATAGCATCCTGAAGTGACAAGTTGATGGACTCAACTGCCCATTTAAAACATCTAACTGGAGAATCTCAGCCATGGGGCCTGTACTCAGCATTCCTGCCTGGAGCTACCAGAAGAAAGACCTATGCAGGTCCAAATCTCCACATTTCCCAACATAAAAGACAGAATGATTTAATCACAATCATTTAATTTGGCCAAATAAGTTTGCACTTACAAGGAATTTGACTTGGCAAGGACTCTGAGCAGTACCGACAAACAAAAATTTCACTTACCTCCTGGCTCCTATCCGTGTCCCGGCGTTGGCTCCGCTACCGGCAACATCCGGCGTCATGACGCGTAGCGGCCGGCATAATGACGCGTAGTGTCATGATCCAGGAAGAGTCGGCCCGACATACAGCCCGGGTGTTGCCAGCGGGACACGGAGAGGAGCCAGGAGGACGCTGGGGGACCTCGCGGCCTATGGTGGGCTGGAGGGAGCCCCAGGTAAGTGAAATTTTTGATTGTAGGTACTGCTCAGGGTCCCTTTAAGTGGGAACCTTGCCTGAGAGAGCTGTGAGCAGAGGGAAAGGAATGCTGTGTTGCACTTGTGAGAGAGATATGGAGGCTGCCATATTTACTTTTTAAAAAACAAAAAACATTACCAGTTGCCTGGCATCCTGTTCATCTTTCATGCATCACCTGAAACACGCATGCAGCAAATCCAGTCAAAGCACCTGATCTGCAAGCTTGTTCAGGGTGTTTGGCTAAAAGTATTAAAGGCAGAGGATCAGCATGACAGCCATTGTTTAAAAGAAAATAAATATGGCAGTCTCCATATCCCTCCGTCCTTTAATAATTAAGACAATTCAAAGCACATATGCAGGTGACCATTACCACTACAGTACCAATAAAGAGCTAATTTAGAGATTGGATGAGAGCCCCGTGTAGGCCCCTCAGTTGCAGTCGAAGGGTTGGATTTACCATAAGGCACTGTAGGCTTGTGCCTACAGGCACCTGTTGATGGAAAGGTGCCTCACGCACCTCCTCTTGTGCCTCCCTTCCCCCTTCCTTATGTAGAGTCCTGAGCAGAGCATAAATGAGAGGTTACCCACTCAGCTCTCGGCATTCCACTGACAACTTCTCCCTTCAGTCGGGGCACCACTAGCTACTTAATACCGAGGGTACCTCTGGCTACCTAATATTAAGGGGTACCTGAGGCTACCTACACCGTGCAAGGGAAGTAAGGGAGAAGTGGCAGCTGGGCAGGTTTTTTTTTTCTATTTTTACAATTTCTAGGCTAAATGGCACCCAGGGCGAGGATGTAAAAATTGTGCCCCCTTCACACCCCCCACCATGGACTTGCAAGCCCTTACTCTTTAAGTACAGTCACACAGCCACAGGTCACAAGTAGATCTGCCTGCTTACTAGTGACCAGCCGCTCATCTAGGACCAGGAGGAAGCAGGGACCAGGAGAACACAAAGGCGAAGAGAGCTCATAGAGTCAACTCCTCCATGGGCGGCATTGGGCGCCACACACTGAAAACCTGCAGTACTGCTACAGGACATCAGGCGTCATGACGTGGTGGTGACGTGATGATGACGTCTGACGCAGGCAGCCTAGTAGGAGTCAAGGAAGGTGATTGCGCTGGTAATCTTCTTTCTTCTTCCATTTGGCTGCACCCCTGCGGTCACCCTGCTCGCACTGCCCAAGAAACGGCCCTGCACCTGGGACAGCCAGCACACTTGCGGTGCATTTCAGAGGGGGGGTTTGTAGGTTCATGGAGGGTGAAGTCTAGGGTGCCAGGACATCTGTGCCTATAGGCTCCTGTGAGGTAAATCAAGGGCTGTTTGCGCCCCCTATTGCTCCACCACTGCAAGCAACATTCCACTGTATGTGCCACTCGAGAAGGGTTTGAATGTGAGAGAGGGAGCCTGGAGAGTGTGTATGTGTGTGATGTTTCCCTGCTGACCTCTGCATTAGGGAATGGAGAGAGTGCTATAGGTGAGGCAGATCCCATGACGTTTCCTCACAGAATCCCGGGACTCCGCACTACACCGGTTACAGATAAATTACTATTATTTCTGAGTTTCCTGTGTTGCCTGATGTTTAAACCTCGGAAGATATGTGGACCCCAGAGGATGCTCAGATATTGCATTCTCCTCTATAGGGGCAGCAAAGAGTTCAGTCCCCTCCATGGAATGGCTATAGAAGCATTTAGAAGGCTCAGTAAATTCTGGGAGACGACGGTGTGTTAATAAAGCTCTAATCCCCATCAGGTGGAAGTGGCCCAGCTGTCCCTGATCCCGCCAGACTCCCCTTCCCCCATGATCCAAATACAGACGTTTAATAACCTGCCAATAATTTATGGAGCACTGGGGGTCCTGCAGAGACCAGGAGGATTATCTGAGTGTCACAGGTGTACTGTGACCAGGAGCATGACAGAGAGCCGGATAATGGAAAGCAACTATATAAAACCCTTTAAATGGGCCTGCTCTATTAGGGAACCATTTTGTTGGTTGAAGAAATAATTAATACTGTACTTTATTATTATTATTATTATTTATTGTATTTATAAAGCGCCAACATATTACGCAGCGCTGGACAATAAATATATACAATGATACAAGGATGACATACATAGGGTTATACACATAGAACAAAGTTATACATACAAATTGTACAAAATACATGATCATGCAATATGGGCTGGTTAGGTAGGCCCAGTAATACAAGTACAGGCTGTCATAGGACAGGAGCACATGATCCTGTAGATTACACTAGGAAGTGGAGGACCCTGCCAGAGGCTTAAAATCTAAAGGGAGGGGTGGAAACACTAGGGGGGGCTGTTAAATATTCCTTAGAGAGTTACTGTGTGGTAGGAGGTGGGTAGGCCATCATAAAGAGGTGGGTTTTATGGGCTTGCTTGAATGTGTTGAAAGAGGGAGCAAGTCTGATGGGTGGTGGAAGGGCATTCCAGAGGGTGGGGGCAGCTCTTGAGAAATCCTGCAGGCGGGCATGGGAGTGTGAAATGCGCGGGGTGGTGAGGCGAAGGTCGTTGGAGGAACGGAGGGGGCGACCTGGTGTATACTTGTGAACAAGCTGCGAGATGTAGGTAGGGCATGTTTTGTGCACAGATTTATACGCCAGGCATAGAATCTTGAAACTTATCCTGAGACGGATAGGGAGCCAGTGCAGGGATTCACAAAGGGGAGATGTGGATGCAGAGCGGTGCGAAGAATGGATGAGTCTTGCAGCCGCATTCATCACTGATTGAAGGGGGGCAGTGCGTTTCAGGGGGAGGCCAGAAAGGAGTGAGTTACAGTAATCAAGGCGGGAGATGATGAGGGCATGGATGAGCAGTTTGGTCGTGTCCGGGGTTAAGAATGGGCGGATCTTGGAGATATTACGGAGGTGGAAATTGCAGGCTCTTGTGATGTTTTGGATGTGTGGGATGAAGGAGAGGTCAGAGTCCAAGGTGACACCCAGGCAGCGGGCCTGGGAGGTAGGGAGAATGGTTGTGTTGTCGATTGTGAGGTGGAAACCTGGGATGGGTGCAGCAGCATGGGGTGGAAGGATCAGGAGCTCAGTTTTGTCTAGGTTAAGCTTTAGGAACCTAGCTGACATCCAGGAGGAAATTGCTGAGAGACACGAGGAGACCTTGTTTATGGTGGTGGCTGAGAGATCGGGGGGTATGGAGGTAAATCTGAGTGTCATCTGCATAAAGGTGGTAATTGAAGCCCAGGGAGGAGATAAGCTTGCCAATTGAGGAAGTGTATATAGAGAAAAGAAGGGGGCCTAGAACAGAGCCCTGGGGGACCCCAACTGAAAGGGGGGCAGGAGTTGAGGAGGAGCCATTGAAGGAAGTGGTGAAGGAGCGATTGGATAGGTAGGAGGAGATCCAGGCCAAGGCAAGCCCATGGATGCCCATGGACTGTAGTGATTGGAGGAGGAGGGAGTGGTCAACAGTGTCAAATGCTGCAGAGAGGTCAAGGAGGAGCAGGATGGAATAACTGCCTTTGGCCTTGGCAAGGGTAAGGTCGTTGACCACCTTGGCGAGGGCTGTTTCAGTTGAGTGCGCAGGTCGGAATCCAGACTGTAGGGGGTCAAGTAGGGCATTGGTGTTGATGTATTGGGTAATGCGCTGGTGGACTAGGCGTTCGAGGAGTTTAGAAGCATAGGGAAGGAGGGAGATTGGGCGGTAGTTTGAGGGTAGGGATGGGTCGAGTGAGGGTTTTTTCAGCAGGGGAAGCACAGTGGCCTGTTTGAATGCTTTGGGGAAGATGCCTGTGGAAAGGGAGAGATTGAACAAGGAGGTGAGGACTGGGGCCAGGTCAGAGAAGTGGGGACGAAGAGTATTCGCGGGTACCGGATCACAGGGAGAGGATGTGGGGGGGGGAAGCCACTAGCAGCAGGCTGACTTCATCAATGGTGGCAGGAGCAAAAGAGGCGAGGGGTGGATGAGACAAGGGAGCCGCTGGGAGGGAAGGCAAGGGGACAACCTGAGACGCATTGGTAAGGGAGGGATGGAGGAGGGAAATTTCATTGCGTATTGTTGCAATTTTAGTGGTGAAGTGGTTGGCAAGGTCATTGGCTGAGAGGGAGGAGCTGGGAGGGGGAGGAGTGGGGTTGAGGAGGGAATTGAAGGTAGCAAAAAGCTGTCGAGGGTTGGAAGCTTGGGTTACAATCAGTGCTGCAAAGTACCTTTGTTTAGCCTCGGAGAGGGCAGTGTGGAAGAGTAACAGTTTGGCCTTGTAATCTAGGAAGTTAGCATTGAGATGTGATTTCCTCCATTTCCGTTCGGCTGCTCGAGTTTCTTTCCTGAGGTTACGTGTGTGGGTGTTGTGCCAGGGTTGGGGGTTGGGGGGCTTGATAGGGCGGAAGATTGAGGGGGCAGCTTGATCTAAAGCAGATGAGAGGGCAAGGTTATATTGTGCAGCCGCTTCATTGGGGCATGTTAGGGTGGGTAGGTGGGAGGAGAGGGAGAGAAGGGGACTTGCTAGGACATTTGGGCTGAGATTACGTAGGTCTCTCTGCCATCGACCAGGCTGAGGGGTGGGGAGAGAAGTTGTTGGTAGGGAGATAGTGAAGGTGAGGAGGTGATGGTCAGAGATAGGGAAAGGTGCGATGTCCAGGTTGCTGAGGGAGGTGGACTTTGAGAATATGAGGTCAAGAGTATGACCAGCGCGGTGGGTGGTGGAATTTGTGTGCTGAGAGAGACCAAGGGATTTGGTGAGGGAGAGTAGCTGCTTGGCAGCAGTGGAGATAGGCTCATCGATAGGTAAGTTGAAATCCCCGAGTATGATGGTGGGGAGGTCAAATGACAGGATGTGGGGGAGCCAGGAGGCCAGGTTGTCCAGGAAGAGTGAAGTTGGAGCAGATGGGGGGTGATATAGGACCGCAATGATGGCTGGGAGAGGTTGGTACAGGCGGATTACATGGGCCTCGAAGGATGAGAAGTGCAGGGAAGGGGGCGGTGATAGGACCCGGAAGGTGCAGGGTGCGGAGAGAAGCAGACCCACTCCTCCTCCAGACCTGTTGTCAGGTCTGGGGGTGTGACTGAGATGCAGTCCCCCATAGGAGAGAGCAGCGGCTGCGGTACAGTCAGAGGGGGTGAGCCATGTCTCTGTGAGGGCGAGGAAGGTGAGGGATTTAGAGAGGAAGAGCTCATGGATGGATGTGAGCTTGTTGCGGACAGATCTGGCATTCCATAGACCACAAAACAGAGGGAGAGAGTGCCTGGGGGTTGTATGGATGGGAATGAGATTATTATGGTGTGGTCTGCGGATGCAAGAGGAGTGTGGAGGGGCTGGAAGGGGGTTGGCTGGGAGTTTGGGGACCAGTGGGGGTCTAGGAATGGGTGGGTTGAGGATGGAGGGAGAAAGCACTGGGACCAGCTGGAGAAGCAGGTGGAGGAATAGCATGTGGTAGTGGTGGAGGGGTGGCAAAGGGTTGGTAGGAATATGGTGGGTGAAGTGTGGGTGAGCCAGAGAAAGGACTGGGGGGAAGGGGTGCATTACGTTGTGTGGAGAGGAGGCTGGCAGTGGTTTGGACAGAGGTAGATGTGTAGAGAACGGTGGAAGATGCATGGAGTAGGAGAGAGGAAGCAATGTGTGTGAGGTTTGGATAGTGATCAGGAATGCAGGTGAGGCTAAAAGATTGAGGAAGTTACCTTGGTGTAATGCTGATTTCTGCTGATTTGCTGTTGAATTCTGGTAAATTCTGGTTAATTTCCACCCTTTGAAACGACCCTTAGAAGACGACCCGAAGTCGGCCGGCCCGACTACCAGACCTCCTGATATACACACAGCATCAGAGCAAATGAGTAATCAGGATGGTCTGGCAGACGATTTGCAATTAAGCAGGGGGGAGGGCCACTATAGTCTCCTGCAAATCAAACAAGCTTGTAGGTGTTACAACTTTGTTTGAAATTACAGATAGGCCAGCAGTGTGAAACAAAAGCCAGGGAACCTGAACCAAGTAAAATTACATAAAATAAGCACATGATGTACCTGCAAGTGAGTATTACTTAGCTCACCGCCAGTTCGTCTCAGAAGCTCACCATTTTCTTCTAACAACGATCCCTTCCAGTTCTGACAAGAATTTCTCAGAACTGAAATGTATCAGTTGCTGTCAGTTATAACTGAAAGGACAACTGATGTGCAAGGTAAGGTCTGTAATTCCCTATGGCTCAAGTGGGCAATATTACGGATTAACAGTGAGCTGACCCGGAAGCTGTTACAGGTTCATTGCCATTTTTAAAATAGAGGATGTAGAATTCCATCAATCACAGTGGATAGACAGGACACGGGAGAGTAGAAAAAGATTTAGGCGCAAACTTCATGGGAGGTAAGTATGACGCGTATAGGTTTATTTTGACTTTTAATTTTAATTTCAGGTTTTCTTTAAAGGGTCACTGCACTTTTATAGCCTGGTCGTTTTAAGCTGACTTTTTTTATTCTTTGGGCAGCAGTTCATGAACTTTATATGCAGTTCTTCACTGATTTTTTTGCTCTGCCTTGCCTCTACAGCACCAGCGCTTCTATTGAGACAAGGGGGGCAATTGCCCCAGGGTCTTGAACACTGCTGGGGCTCCCAACCTCCCCCTTAACATTACAGTGGTCCTGGCGTTGCACAGCCACCCCCCTCCCACGCTGCCAGAACCCCACTAATTGTTCCGCGCTGTCAGAGCAGTATATCTGCTTCGAGGCCTCAGCATGATAGCAGCATTTGTATTTCACCTGGCTGTTCCGGCTGCTGTGTTGAAGCTGCTTGTCCGTCTCCATCCCTCTCCCCTGTGCACAGGAAGTGGGATGGAGATGGGCAAGCAGCAAGGCTGCCTAAATACTGAACATGAAATGTATCAGTTGCTGTCAGTTATAACTGAAAGGACAACTGATGTGCAAGGTAAGGTCTGTAATTCCCTATGGCTCAAGTGGGCAATATTACGGATTAACAGTGAGCTGACCCGGAAGCTGTTACAGGTTCATTGCCATTTTTAACATGAAATGGGTGGCGGTGCTGGGATGATTTCCAATTGATTTCTGGAAATCGTTCCAGAAATCAATTGCAAATCATCCCAGCACCGCCACCCCCCAATTGTATATGTGTTGTGTCTTCCCCACCTTCCTGTGGCTGTGTGCAGTGTTGTAGGCTCACCTTTTGCACGCAAGTGCAAATTCTTGCCTCCTCCGGTGTCTGACACCAATGCAAGTGCCTGTACCACTAGACACCAGCGCATGTAGTGACGTCACTATATGCACATGGTACAGGCTCTTGCGGTGACACTGGAGTAGTCCAGGATTTGTGCCTCTGTGACAGCTGATCCTTCAACACTACACACAGGCATGGGGAGGACACATATACACTTGGGTGGACACCAGTTGTCAAGATATCGGACGCTGTTACCGCAAAGCACCTGATCAAGCCCTTGCCACTGGGATTTTACAGCATTTACAACCAATGCTTTTTGCCGACTTCGGGCAGAAATCGTTCAAAAGATCAATCAGGTGGCCACATTACGGTACTGATTCTCTTCCGATCCGATAAAATGATTGGTTTGAAAGGTAGATCAGCCCATAAAATGGAGTGATGTAAAGGCACCATTAATGATATTGGTCCTCTCCTCCCCCAGATGTATACTATTTTTAGTGGGGAGGCCGAGCTGCCATTCATTGTGACTCTCAATTAGAATTCAATAAGGGGGTGTGGCCTGAGCTGCAACCACTGGAGGATGTGTGGTTCTGATGGCAGGACCCCACCACCACTTAGCTAGGGAAAAAAAACAGCAGCATAACATTTGTCAAGCTCATTGGAAATATTTACATAAAATTGAGTAATTGTGATGGAAAATATGAAGGTAAAGAGGCCATTAACTAGTTGTTGTTCCAGGAGCAATATAGCTACACCACACTGGACTTCATCTAAAGTCCCAAGGGCTTAGATATTCTAGATATTCGTCTGCAGTTGCCCATGCTCATACCCACCATCAGCAGTTAGAGGACAGATTAGTGAGTGGGAACATATGTTCCCAAAGCCAATCTAATTGCCAGATTAATGAATAATCTCTGCTGTAATGAACGGCAGAGATTATTCATTGAAAAACTGTAAAAACAAACAAACAAAAACAAACACACCCACAACTTTCTTTGTGATTCAGCTTTCTAGGTGGGAAGGTACTATCTAGTGGACAAATGTAGTAGTGCACTACTTTATTATATTTGTCCACTAAAAAAATAACGGTACACATATAATTAAATGTCCCATTAACCCCTTTCTGTCCCTCCATAGTAACAAAAAAAAAAAAAACTTGCAAAGAAAAAAAAGCCGAATAGGGGCTTGTAATTATTGATAGGGTATAGTGAAAAAACAAAAATACACCTTTATTTCCTAATACAATATTGTTGGCATTCTTTGTACTGGGGACTTAAGATAAGCATTGAAATAACCGGAACATCATTTAAATGTTGCAAAACTGGGACAAATAAAATGTGTGGGTTTTATCTACAGTTGCATGTTTTATTTTAAAGCTATAATGGCTGAAAACTGATAAATAATGAATTTTTTTCTTCTTATTCCCTTTAAACTGCAGATAAATAAAATAATTCTTAGCAAAATGTACCACCCAAAGAAAGCCTAATTGCTGGTAAAAAAAAATCATATAGATCATTTAAGTGTGATACGTAGTGATAAAGTTATTGGCGATTGAATGAGAGGATCGTTGAAATGTGAAAATTGATCTGGTCCATAAGGGGGAAAAACTCTTAATGCGAAATGGTTAAAGCAATTCTAAGGGCCTGCAGAACAGTACAGCTAATCTATATATATAATAGAGTAAAGCTGAGTACACACGTACGATAACGATCGTTCGAAAACGAACGATAACGACAATCGGACCGATAATCGTGCGCTCCAAATTTTCCAACGATCGTTTTTTTGGACGATAACGACCGTTATCGTTCAATCCGACCGATCCAACCCGGCGGATTTTTTCGAAAGATAATCGTTCAATCGTTGCAGTGTGTACAAAGATCGTCCGATAACGCATGTTCTTATTGCCTGTCATAACGTCACTTCCGTTTGCGCACGCATTTTTTAATCGTTCGTCGTTCAGTACTTTATACTTATATCGCTCACGTGTGTACACAATCGTTCATTACGAACGATCTTTTCAGTCTAATTTGAATATCGTGTAAACGTCACGAATCGTTCGTAACGAACGATCTTTATCGGACGTCTATACGAACCCTAAGTGCCTCAACCTTCGAGCAAGAAGAAGAAGTACTTTGCATGAGAAAATGTATGCGTGCTCAATCACCAAGTTTTAGGCTTCTTTTCCACGGACTGTTGAGCTGTGTGCTCAGCAAGCAGTTACCAGGCAGCAGCAAGCAGTTACCAGGCAGCAGCAAGCAGTTACCAGGCAGCAGCAAGCAGTTACCAGGCAGCAGCAAGCAGTTACCAGGCAGCAGCAAGCTGTTACCAGGCAGTAGTGAGCAGTTGTAAGAGTTTGAGAGGCATGTTACTGCCTATCAACTGTCCGTGGAAAAGAGGCCTACCCTAGCAAGTCTGGCTTTGCAAATCTGGCCTAATTGGCTATTCATGAGGCAATGCTCATGCAAATATGCATTTGCTTTTGCATGCCAAACTATGCAGGGTCAAAAAACCAATACTGCAAAGCGGTCGCCCTGCTACAGGCCAGTGGTGAGCGAAAATGCAAAAATTTGTTTCGATAAATTTTTACCGAATTTTCGCCTAATTTCGTTTTGACAGGCAAATTTTCCATCTAATTTTTTCACGTTAATTTTCGCCTAAGGCCAGTCATTTTCGCATTACTTGCGTATGATTGCGGACATTTTCCACATAAGGGCATTAGCGCCCGCATTCAGAGAAGTTTCTTGCGCATTATTGCGGGCAATTTTCGGTATAAACGTCCGCATAGATTGAATTTCCATGCGGATTATTGTGGACATTTTTCCGCATAAGGGCATAAGCATCCGCATACAATGAATTTTCGATGCTGGTCGAAAACACAAATATTTCTGAGGATTTTCGTGAAAATTCGCCAAAAAACGAAAACGGGATTTTCGAGGCGAAAATTCGCAAGCACTATCCAGGAGCGCCACGGGGAGGATTCCCAATGCCCCCCTTTTATACAACCGGGGGGACCACAGGGTCCCAGGCTCTCTCACTGCCTGGGAACCACAGCGACACCCCGGAGGGGGAGAGGCGCAGGCGACCCCCCCCAAGCGTGGCCAGCGTCGGGGAGAGCCGTCCACACCCACCTCCCAATATTAAAAACAGGCACTTACCTTAACGTCCATTGCATTCTGCTACATGCGCATTAACTTGGGGGCACCACATGAGAAAGGAGTGAAGCATGGGTCACCCCGAGCTTTAGAGCTCAGGGCTGGCTCACATACAGCACTCCAGAGGGGGGGGGGGGGGGGGAGGACAGGTGCAGACAACTCACTCCAGGGCTCACACCACCGGAGCAAGCCATCCACCACCTGCCTCCAAAGGATACAAACTGCAAAAAATGCTTTCCATGAGAAAATTAATGCGCATGTAGCAGAACGCAATGGACGCTACGGTAAGTGCCTGTTTTTAATATTGGGAGGTGGGTGCAGACGGCTCTCCCTGGCGCTGGCCACGCTTGGGGGGGGGGTCGCCTGCGGCACCTAGCCTCCCCCTCCGGGGTGCCGCTGTGGTTCCCGCGGTCCCTCCGGTTGTATAAAAAGGGGGCATTGGGAATCCTCCCTGTGGCGCTCCTGGATAGTGCTAATGTAGCATGTAGCAGTGTTCCTTGCGAATTTTCGCCTAAGTCATTTTCGCATCGAAAATCCTGTTTTCGTTTTTTGGCGAATTTTCACGAAAATCTTCAGAAATATTTGTGTTTTCGACCAGCATCGAAAATTCATTGTATGCGGATGCTTATGCCCTTATGCGGAAAAATTCCACAATAATCCGCATGGAAATAAAGACTAAGGCCTCAATTCACGGAGCATTACCAAACGTTTATCAAACACTTTATCAAACGTTTGATAATTTACCACATGGGTAAAATCTCACTAAACGTTTGATAAAGTGTTTGATAAACGTTTGATAATGCTCCGTGAATTGAGGCCTATGAATGTATTTTGTAGGTACTGATCTTTTGCAGGAACGGATCTTTTGCAGATAATGATCTTTTGAATGTGTACAGCAACTTTGTGTGCAGCATCTTGCAAATATTTCTATCTAATGGGGAGTGCAGCTCAACAGAATAGACTGTGTAGGTGTGGCTCTGATACTACATGAAAGGGGGTAAAATTGGTCTGTGATCTTTCATTTTTCCAAAGACTTTTATCTGATGTGTGTACCCACCTTTATTCTTCTTGCTTCAAGGTTGAGGCACGTACTCTATTAGATAGATAGAAGATGCGGCGTATGCTACGACGCGGGACGGCTAGTATATTGTAATTTCATAATGCCTCACACTCCAGTTTTTACAAAGCCACTGGCCTGTTTAACCACTTGAAGACTGTAGGCTTACACCCTGTAGTGACCAGGCTATTTTTTTACAATTCAGGCCACTGCAGCTTTAAAGGCCTGCTGCAGGGCCGTACAACTCAGCACACAAGTGATTTCCCCCCCCCCTTTTCTGCCCACCAGCAGAGCTTTCTGTTGGTGGGCTCTGATCGCTGCTGCCGTGTTTATTTATTTTTTATTAATGTATGTATTTTTTTTAATTTATTTTCCAACCCTCCCTCCCCCCACCAGCCAATGACAGCGATCAGCTGTCATAGGCAGCAGCCTATGAGAGCCGATCGCTCTTGTGCCTCCCCAGGGGGCAGCCGAGTGACACGGCTGTCCCCAGTACATCGCAGCGCTGTGCAATGGAAATAGACGGCGGTTTCGCAGTCTAACAGTCTACTAGCGGCGATCGCTGCTAGGAGACTTCAAGCGGGGATGTGCAGGCGCACATGATCCCCTGCAAACCGCACCCCCAGGACTTAATGCCAATTTGCGTTACGCGGTCCTGGGAAAGCCGCCGTGTCACGCCTATCGGCGTGACGTGGTTGCTAGGTATTTAACCACTTCAGCCCGAGAGCAATTTTCACATACAGGCGCTGCTTCCATTCATTGGCCAATAACTTTATTACTACTTATCACACCTAAATGATCTATACATTGTTTTTTTCAGGACAAATTAGGCTTTCAGTGTGTGGTAATTTTGTTTAGTAATCACCTTATTTTCTATGCATTTTAAAGGGAAAATAAGGGAAAAAATAGAAAAAATAAACTATTTCTCCAATTACATCCATTAAAGCTTTACATTAAACAGTGCTGACTATAAGTTAAAACCACTAATTTTATTTGCTCATCTATCCTGGTTATTGCAACATTTAGAACATGTTCTTAGCACAATGTATGGTGACAATATTGTATTTGGAAATAAAGGTGTCTTTTTTCTGTTTTTTGCTTTCTCATTGTACACTACAGATGATTACAAGACCTTATTTTCAAAAATAATAGTAATATACCCTCATGGCATACATATTTAAAAAGCCAGGTTCCTAAAGTAACAATATATGTTTTTTTCTTTTATATTCTGTCACTTCGTTTTCATTTTACAAGTCTTTTATTTTGGTACAGAATATGCGAACTTTAATTTCTTTTGATTCAGTTTGTGACTAAAAAGAATACAGGAGGCATGGGCCTCAACCCTAAAACTCTTTAAACTGTATTCTATTACCTATCACGGTTAAAATGATACCACATATGTCTCTTGTAGCGTTGCTAAAACATTCCCAAGTTTGATTATAATTCTGAAAATTACTTTTTATGTTTGATTAAGTTTGTCCCTACCTATTTTTCATGTGAGGTGGGTCACAGCTTTTAGACACACCAAAATTAATTCTACAACTTGTCCCTGTTAAAATGATACCACATGTGCCTCATTTAGTAACAAACTAGAGGTGCACTCTCCACAAATACACTGGACAAATATATTCGTCCAGTTGTCTTTAAGTGGTTAAGATCTATATTCATCTCAGGCCAAATAGCCTCCGTTTTGTGCCATCTACTGAAATTGTGCTTCCCCAAATGTTCATTTGATTAAAACCTTGCCCAGACAGACACATCTGAAAGTCATTGTCCTAAATCTCCGGATTCCCATACCTGGCGGCTGAGTGTTGCTTTCTTCATCTGTCAGGGTGCAGAAAAGTCCTCACTGCTCCGGTCCTCACAGCCTTGACCCTTTCATAATAAGGCTGGGAGTGTCTTCCAGCATCCTTGTCACCACCTGGACATGTGGAATCCATTCCCTGAACTGCCCCTTGCATCTCCTGACCACAGGTGTGAGACACCAATATCCTTCAACAGCTCTTTTCCTCCACACATTCAATGTGGAAACTAATTTTCTCCTGTGTATTGCAAAGCTTTATTTATTGCTAACACCACTGACGTTCAAATCAATGGTACTGCAGATGCAGTATTCAAACTGAAGGGTACTCAGCCGTATACTTCACTTACATGGAAATTACACTTTCGTGATAGCATTGCCATAAATATAAGTTGGTCCTGCACAAGTCTGTTTGAATTTGAATGTTAGTAAAAAATGATGTTTCGGTTTAGTTTTGAAGCCAGCTTTAAATTTTCAGGACTGACAATAGGCTCAAATTGTATTTCTTTGCAACCATGGTAATGGTCCATACCATACATGTCAAACTCCAGCCTGCGGTCCAAATCTGGCCCTCAGAGCCAATAAAAGTGGCCCCCAAGTGGTTTCCCTACTTTGCATATTATTTGGCCGACTCTAGACCACCAGGGAAGCCATATAACACCAAGGAAGCCATATGGGACAAGTAGGGGAAAAGTTCTTAACACTGGGGAACTGTATAGGGGAGGGTGGGGGGCACTAGACACCAGGGAACTATATAAGGGAGGGAGGACCACTAGACACCAGGGAACTGTATATGGGAGGGAGAACCACTAGACACCAGGGAACTGTATAAGGGAGGGAGAACCATTAGACATCAGGGAACTGTATAGGGGAGGGAGGAGGACCACTAGATACTGGAGAACTGTATAGGGTTTGGAGGGAGGCCATTAAACACCTGGGATTTTTATATGGGAGGAAGGTGGTCAGTAGTGTAACGATTGGTGTCAGCACGCAGAGAGAATCTGAATATTGGTGATCTGCAGTATCACCAAGAATTCAGATATATACCTGATTATTGATGATCTGCAGAATCACCGATAATACAGATATATTACTAACCTCTGGAAACCTATAGGTATGTGAGTGTTTGGTGTAACAGTAATACTTTGAGAAACACACCTGATGAGCAAGTGATCTTAGGCAGTATAGGCAATACTGCTTTAGAGAGTACAGGAACCCTCCAGCAGTCTGAGACTCTCCAAGGGGCGGAGTCAGGCTGGAGGTAGGAAGGACCAGAGGGTGAGTGACACCAGAAGGTGGATGTCACTATCTGATCTGGAGACTATCTCTTAAGGGGAGAGATAGCTCTCGAGGTCGGGCAAGCCAGGTCGGCAACACACGGACAGACAAAGTACAAAGACAGGAAGCTGATTCGGTATACAAGGCAAGCAGGGTCTGGCAACGGAATATCAGATATGCGAGGTACCGAATCAGTGATCAGAGGAATAGTCAGGAAAGCAATAAGTCATAACAGATATCAAACAATGCCTAGTCTGGGTGTGAGGTCCGTGGTCTCTACACCCTGGAACTAGTCTGATGTATAACAGAATGATAACACAAGTTCCCTAGTCTGGGTGTGAGGTCTGTGGTCTCTACACCCTGGAACTAGTCTGATGTATAACAGAATGATAACACAAGTTCCCTAGTCTGGGTGTGAGGTTTGTGGTCTCTACACCCTGGAACTAGTCTGATGTATAACAGAATGATAACACAAGTTCCCTAGTCTGGGTGTGAGGTCCGTGGTCTCTACACCCTGGAACTAGTCTAACATATAACAGAGCAATAATACAAGTTAACTGGCTCAGTGTGAATTCCCAGGTCCTCCTGGTTCAAACACACTGTTGGATCTGACTAAGGTCTGAGTGCTTCCAAGTAGTGTTCGCAACGGCAGACCACTTGTGACTGGGCAGCAGAAACTATATATGGAGTAGTGCTCTCTGGCGCCACCCCTAAGGGATCAACCAATAGTTACCAGCTCTGGGGTCAGCTGATCGGCTCGGTCAGCTGATCCCCCCCTTGCCCATCATAAAAGTTCTGCCTCTCAGCGCGCGTGCGCGTATTCCTAAGCCTGTGTGAACTAACAGACTCAGCCACACCAGACACACGCTGCTGCGTGCAAACCGCCGCGCTGGACGCGGAACCAGCCGCCTTGCTGTCAATACATGCGGTGGCTTTTCCACGTTCTGCCATGTTACCAGATGCACGCTTCCGCGTGCAAACCGCCGCATTGGACACGGAATCAGCCGCCTTGCTATCAGTACACGCTGCGGCTTTTCCGCGTTCTCTCCCAAGTAGACATTGAGGTTGGCCAGCAACTAGGTTCCACTGTTCATTTTCAGTCCACTTTGTATTTGGGTTTGACACCCCTGGTCCATACAAAAGAACCCCCCTTAGATTGTAAGTCTGATAAGTGCGCACATACCAATTCAAGCGAATAAGTGTCAGATTTTGTTCCTATTTGTGTGGGGCAATCCCTGGAAGCAATTTTTTTTATTCTACATATGCTCTAACAGTAACAAAAATAAAAAAGGAAAAAGAACATTTCCAGAAAAAGGGCTGCAGAAGGGCATTTAGTAAATGATATGAAGATTTAGGGCTCTTTTCCACTATGAAATGCGATTGCAATTGCGATCGCGATTCCGATCGCGATCGCAATCGCGTTTCAATTTCCACCATGCGATTGCGATTGCGATTGAGCTACTATACTCATTATAGTCCAGCTCAATCGCATACAAAACGCGGCAGGACGACGATTGCGCTTTGACCAAAATCGCATCGCAATCGGATCGCACTAATGGAAATTGCTGCTGCAGTTTCCAGTAGTTTAATGTGCCTTGCGATTTGCGATCAGCAGCAAATCGCAAATCGCAGGCTAGTGGAAAAAGGCCCTTACCAAGTGACAGTAAAGCAAACCTGTAGTAGGGCTAGGGACAGGGGGAAAAGTTACCGTACTTTCCTTTTCATTCTAATGACTATCTGAACATTGCCCATAGCAGTTGCTCATCTCTGATGGATATAATAAATAGTGCTATTGCTCTCTGACTTTAAACAGAGGCATTTTGCACATTAGTACCCCTCATTTATTTGCCACCACATCCACCATGCAGAGATTGGCATTGAACACATTGGTTATAGTTACTTACTTCTTTGCTCAATTTTATCTTCATCTATTATCCAGCCGTCTTCAGTTATAGCGTCTTATGTATTCAATCATAATCACGGCCAGGGCTGGATTTACTGTAAGGCACTGTAGGCCTGTGCCTACAGGCGGACGGTGTTTGAGAGGATGCTCACTAGCTGCACAAAGTTCCCACTTCTCTCCATTTATTCATACCTTCGGCTCCCTCCCTCTGCAGAGGGAGAGTGCAGGGGAATGGCTGCACTGTGTGAAAGGAGGAAGGGGCTGGACCGTGTTAGTCAGCTTGTGGCGAGCTCTGTGGTGACTTTGGCCAGCAGACGGGTCTTGGTGGGAACAGGCAGAAATTCTTCTGGGTGCTTTCCGTCTGCAGCTCTGCTGTTGTAAAGTCGCGCGTGTCTCTCCTCCCTGGTGTGACATCAGACCATAGTCCCCAACCGTCCCCTTTTCGTCGGGACTGACCCGATTTGGGAGGGCTCTCCCGCTATGACCCCCCCAGTGTCCCGGCTGGCTGGGGGGTCAGATGCAGGGGCGGACTGACTATTTGTGCAGGAAGGGAGGCGGCCAGTGAAAGGGAGCTGGTGGCAAAGTGGCGGAGATGTTACGCATCCGCCGGAGAGAGCTGTGATCTGTGCGCCGCAAGTCTGGTCTACTCAAGACCAGACTAGCGGCGCACAGATCACAGCTCCCTCTGCCGGCTGGAAGGACAGCGGTAAGTCCTCCCCGCCCGCTGTCAGCCGCTGCGCCATCGGATGAGACACATTAATCCGGAAGGGAGAGCCAGGAAAGGGAGCCCCAAGGTGAGGGAAGAGGGGGAGACTTCCCCCCCCTTCTCCGCCACTTTGCCACCAGCTCCCTTTCACTGGCTGCCTCCCTTCCTGGGGGCACCTATACACCTGGCTGCATATACTGGGGAGACCTATACACCTGGCTACATATACTGGTGACACCTATACACCTAGCTGCATATACTGGTGAGACCTATACACCTGGCTGCATATACTGCGGACACCTATACACCTGGCTGCATATACTGGGGACACATATACACCTGGTTATACTGGGGAGACCTATACACCTGGCTACATATACTGGGGGCACCTATACACCTGGCTACATAAACTGGGGACACCTATACACCTGGCTGCATATACTGGGGACAGCAATACACCTGGCTACATATACTGGGGACACCTATAGACCTGGCTATACTGGGGGCACCTATACACCTGGCTACATATACTAGGGACACATATAAACCTGGCTGCATATACTGGGGACACCTATACACCTGGCTATACTGGGGGCACCTATACACCTGGCTACATATACTGGGGAGACCTATACACCTGGCTATACTGGGGAGACCTATGCACCTGGCTGTATATACTGGGGACACCTATACACCTGGCTACATATACTGGGGACACCTATACACCTGGCTGCATATACTGGGGAGACCTATACACCTGGCTGCATATACTGGGGACACCTATACACCTGGCTATACTGGGGGCATCTATACACCTGGCTACATATATTGGGGACATCTATACACCTGGCTATACTGGGGAGACCTATACACCTGGCTGCATATACTTGGGAGCAGAGGTGGCCTTTGGGGATGGCAGGTGGGGCGATCGCCCCAGGCCCCGCACATGAAGAGGGCCCCGCATGTCATGCCCGCCATACCATGCTCATTTTGGTGGTGGTGAAGGAAAGGTCTACAGAAGTCTAGCAGTTTGTGTTCTGAGCAGTGTGTCATTTACAAATACTCAGATTTTCCTATTTGGTTTTACACACCTTATATTTTTGAGGGCCCCAGGGGCATTTAGGTCAGTCAAGCACAGACTGGAGCTAGAGGGGGCTCAGGCTGGAGCTTCCAGACTGGCTGGGGATTGGTGCTAGGTTTCATGGGGAGCTAGGGATAGGTAGAGGCTGGCTGGAGAGCTAGGGATAGGTACAGTTTGATTACATTACGTATTGTAATTGTTCCTGTATTGGTTGGCTTAGGGGCCGGTATCGTCACCATAAAAATCAAATTTCAACAGCAACTGGTCTGAGTGTATTAAGTGATAAAGATGCTAATCCTGCCTTCAAAACTTTCAAAACTTTTTCTGCTGTTATGATTTGGAGTTATCACATACTTAAGGAACACTGGCCCTTTAGTAGTCGTGCCAAAGAATTGCATGCTGGGGGTTCTTTTTATCTATAATCTATTCCTCCTCTTCCCTTTATTTCCCTGCCAGCTTCTTATCTGAAACCTGATCCCCTACTCACTTGTGTTTACAAGCAAGGCTGAGGCGACTCAGTGATTGGAGGACACCAGAAAAAAAGGGCAGAAATGACATCACGAGTTAGCCTTAACTGTGGGCAAAAGACATGGCCCCCACCAGGAACAGAATTCTCGTAATTTACTATATAACATTCACTGAAATCAAAACGTGGACAGTACAATACATCTGTTATGTAAGTAGATCAAGTTTTTATCTACTTATATATGTTTTTTTTGTTCCCTGGCATAGTATGGCTGATCCTACTGCTTTAACAAGTTTTTAAACAATAATAAGGCATACTGCTTTAGAGGTGGACAAGCCCATGACTGTGGTGGTACAGTACATGGCCTTCACTTATGCCTCTAGGACCCACATATGACACTCGCCCCAGGTTCCGCGTACTCTACGGCCGGCTCTGCTGGGGAGATACTTTAAAGTGATATATTACTAATTTTAAAATGTTAATATGAAGGAAAATGAACCAGGATAGAAAGGACCAGTGTGGTTTGAAATATAAAACAGTACAGCCCGGAGGACAGCCCGGAGGACGTCCGCAGTACAGCCCGGAGGACGTCCGATGACGTCAGCGCGCCCGCGTGGGACGCAGAAGAGCCCGGCCATGGAGCGCAGAAGAGCCCGACCTGGCAGCCGGCCTGGCCAGGTCGGGTCGGCCACCGAAGACGACCGGAAGCCTCTGGAGCGGCGGCGAGGGCACCTCCTGCCTGCCACGGGCTGGAGGAAGCCCCAGGTAAGTGGATAGGGATTTTTATTTTTTTCAAGAGTTCCCTGAACCTTCCCTTTAAGTGGTGTGTACACATGTACAACTTTACGCCTGATTGTCGTTTAAACTAGTTGTCTGAGCGACTTGAAGTGCAAACAACAAGTTGTTCAGACGCCATGTACACACTGACCAACAAAGCGGCTGATATGCTAATTTACCTAATTTACATGTTGTTTAACCAACTTGATAAAGGACAATGGACTGTATAGAACAATGGATAAATGACTGATCAAACGACTTGTTGTTTGAACGTCTATTAGTTGGACAAACGACTAAAATAGACCTAACAGTCATTTGAACGACAGTTGGTCCAACGGATCTTCTGAGCGGATCAGGCAAACTGGCTGTTATCAGTCGCTCGACAGCGCATACACACGTCCAACTTGTTGTCAATCGCTAAGTTGTTCGAAAAAGTTGGACGTGTATACGTATCGTTACAGAGATGCAGATTTAACATTTCTAGGTGACAGATTATTTCAAAGCCAGCAGCCAGACCGTCTCTAACAGACATACGCGTCTAAGTATTTCACCCACACAGAAGACAGAAAAGGAACAACATGGCTTCCACATGATACAAGTTAAATAAAATGTCTACTATATCATATACAACATCACATGCTAAATGGCAGAACATGTAGGTGGGCTGCCTCAATTTTGTTTGTGGATTCACATTCCCACTGTGGCATAGCTCCCAACTGTCCCTCTTTCGGAAGGACAGTCCCTCTTTGGGAACCCAGTCCCTCTGTCTCTCTTTCTTCAACAATTGTCCCTCTTTCAGGACTGACGTACAGATCTATGTAAATATATGTATTTTTCGAGCTAAAATGTGTTTAACCACTTAAGGACTGCAGTCATAAAACCCCTTAAAGAAAACCTGTACTGAACATTAAAAGTGAAATAAACATACACAGGACATACTTACCTCCCATGTAGTCTACTCCTCAATCTCTTTCTCCTTTCCCACGTCCTGTTTGTCCACTGGGATCAAGGGAATTCTCTGTCCTCCATTTTGAAAATGGTCATTACCCCATAACAGCTTTCTGGTCAGCACACTGTTAAACTGTCACATCGCCCACTTGAGCCATAGGAAAACATAGACATTACTTGGCACATCAGTTGTCCTCTCAGCTATAACTGACAGCAACTGATAAATAACTGACAGCAACTGATATATTTCAATTCTGACAAAATGTTGTCAGAACTCGACGCGATCACTGACAGAAGAAAATGGTGCGCTTCTGAGAAGAACTAATAGCAAGGTAACTATGTAATGTTCATTTGAAGTTACCTCATGTGTTTATTTTAAATAATTTTACTCAGTACAGGTTCTCTTTAAGGACCAGAGCCTTTTTTCCATTCAGACCACTGCAGCTTTAACGGTTTATTGCTCGCTCATACAACCTACCACCTAAATGAATTTTACCTCCTTTTCTTGTCACTAATACAGCTTTCTTTTGGTGCAATTTGATTGCTGCTGTGAGTTTTACTTTTTACTATATTCATCAAAAAAGACATGAATTTTGTCAAAAAAATGACTTTTTTTACTTTCTGTGCTGACATTTTTCAAATAAAGTAAAATTTCCTATACACTTGAGCGCAAAAGTTATTCTGCTACATGTCTTTGATAAAAAAAAAAAACATTAAGTGTATATTTATTGGTTTGGGTAAAAGTTATAGCGTTTACAAACTATGGTGCAAAAAGTGAACTTTCCCATTTTTAAGCATCTCCGAATTTTCTGACCCCCTGACATGTTTCATGAGGGGCTAGAATTCCAGGATAGTATAAATACCCCCCAAATGACCCCATTTTGGAAAGAAGACATCCCAAAGTATTCACTGAGAGGCATGGTGAGTTCATAGAAGATTTTATTTTTTGTCACAAGTTAGCGGAAAATGACACTTTGTGACAAAAAAAAAAAGGAAAAAAAAAGTTTCCATTTCTTCTAACTTGCGACAAAAAAAAATGAAATCTGCCACGGACTCACCATGCCCCTCTCTGAATACCTTGAAGTGTCTACTTTCCAAAATGGGGTCATTTGTGGGGTGTGTTTACTGTCCTGGCATTTTGGGGGGTGCTAAATTGTAAGCACCCCTGTAAAGCCTAAAGGTGCTCATTGGACTTAGGGCCCCTTAGCGCAGTTAGGCTGCAAAAAAGTGCCACACATGTGGTATTGCCGTACTCAGGAGAAGTAGTATAATGTGTTTTGGGGTGTATTTTTACACATACCCATGCTGGGTGGGAGAAATATCTCTGTAAATGACAATTTTTTGATTTGTTTTACACACAATTGTCCATTTACAGAGATATTTCTCCCACTCAGCATGGGTATGTGTAAAAATACACCCCAAAACACATTATACTACTTCTCCTGAGTACGGCGATACCACATGTGTGGCACTTTTTTGCACCCTAACTGCGCTAAGGGGCCCAAAGTCCAATGAGTACCTTTAGGATTTCACAGGTCATTTTGAGACATTTGGATTCTAGACTACTCCTCATTGTTTAGGGCCCCTAAAATGCCAGGGCAGTATAGGAACCCCACAAGTGACCCCATTTTAGAAAGAAGACACCCCAAGGTATTCTGTTAGGAGTATGGTGAGTTCATAGAAGATTTTTTTTTTTGTCACAAGTTAGCGGAAATTGACACTTTGTGAAAAAAACCCAAATATAAATCAAGTTCCGCTAACTTGTGACAAAAAATAAAATCTTCTATGAACTCACTATACTCCTAACGGAATACCTTGAGGTGTCTTCTTTCTAAAATGGGGTCACTTGTGGGGTTCCTAAACTGCCCTGGCATTTTAGGGGCCCTAAACCGTGAGGAGTAGTCTTGAACCCAAATGTCGCAAAATGACCTGTGAAATCCTAAAGGTACTCATTGGACTTTGGGCCCTTTAGCGCAGTTAGGCTGCAAAAAAGTGCCACACATGTGGTACTGCCGTGCTCAGAAGAAGTAGTATAATGTGTTTTGTGGTGTATTTTTACATATACCCATGCTGGGTGCGAGAAATATCTCTGTAAATGACATATATTAGATTTTTTTTACACACAATTGTCCATTTACAGAGAGATTTCTCCCACCCAGCATGGGTATGTGTAAAAATACACCCCAAAACACATTATACTACTTCTCCTGAGTACGGCGATATGACATGTGTGACACTTTTTTTGCAGCCTAGGTGCTCTAAGGGGCCCAACGTCCTATTCACAGGTCATTTTGAGGCATTTGTTTTCTAGACTACTCCTCACGGTTTAGGGACCCTAAAATGCCAGGGCAGTATAGGAATGCCACAAGTGACCCCATTTTAGAAAGAAGACACCCCAAGGTATTCCGTTAGGTCTATGGTGAGTTCATAGAAGATCTTATTTTTTGTCACAAGTTAGTGAAAAATGAAACTTTGTGAAAAAACAATAAAAATCAATTTCTGCTAACTTTTGACAAAAAATAAAAATCTTCTATGAACGCTTCATACACCTAACAGAATACCTTGGGGTGTCTTTTTTCTAAAAAGGGGTCACTTGTGGAATTCCTATACTGCCCTGGCATTTTACGGGCCCAAAACCGTGAGTAGTCTGGAAACCAAATGTCTCAAAATGACTGTTCAGGGGTATAAGCATCTGCAAATTTTGATGGCAGGTGGTCTATGAGGGGGCGAATTTTGTGGAACCGGTCATAAGCAGAGTGGCCTCTTACATGACAGGTTGTATTGGGCCTGATCTGATGGATAGGAGTGCTAGGGGGGTGACAGGAGGTGATTGATGGGTGTCTCAGGGGGTGGTTAGAAGGGAAAATAGATGCAATCAATGCACTGGGGAGGTGATCGGAAGGGGGTCTGAGGGGGATCTGAGGGTTTGGCCGAGTGATCAGGAGCCCACACGGGGCAAATTAGGGCCTGATTTGATGGGTAGGTGTGTTAGGGGGTGACAGGTGGTGACAGGAGGTGATTGATGGGTGTCTCAAGGTGTGATTAGTGGGGGGAATAGATGCAAGCAATGCACTGGCGAGGTGATCAGGGCTGGGTGCACAGAGAGAGAAGTCGCACACCACTGGTGAGGTGCTGGATCAATATTTGTAATCCACGAAAAACTCCAGAAGGTCCGCACACTCTACTTTACCATGTCCTGTTTATTCAGAAAACGTGACACACCATTCCACAACCAACGAGTCGTTTCGGGGCCCCGTAGGGTCCCCTTTGTCAAGGCGTACAGAATGGTTACCATTCTGTACTGTAGCCTTGACAAAGGGGACCCTGCGGGGCCCCAAAACGACTCGTTGGTTGTGGAATGGTGTGTCACGTTTTCTGAATAAACAGGACATGGTAAAGTAGAGTGTGCGGACCTTCTGGAGTTTTTCGTGATCAGGGCTGGGGTCTGAGGGCGTTCTGAGGGTGTGGGCGGGTGATTGGGTGCCCTAGGGGCAGATAGGGGTCTAATCTGATGGGTAGCAGTGACAGGGGCTGATTGATGGGTGATCAGTGGGTGATTAGATGGCAGAACAGATGTAAACAATGCACTTTGGAGGTGATCTGAGGGTAGGTTTGGGGCAATCTGATGGTGTGGGTGGGTGATCAGATTGCCCGCAAGGGGCAGGTTAGGGGCTGATTGATGGGTGGCAGTGACAGGGGTTGATTGATGGGTGATTGATAGGTGATTGACAGGTGATTGACAGGTGATCAGTGGGTTATTACAGGGAAGAACAGATGTAAATAATGCACTGGCGAATTGATAAGGGGGGGGTCTGAGGGCAATCTGAGCGTGTGGGGCGGGTGATTTGGTGCCCGCAAGGGGCAGATTAGGGTCTATTCTGATGGGTAACAGTGACAGGTGGTGATAGGGGGTGATTGATGGGTAATTAGTGGGTGTTTACAGGAGAGAATAGATGTAAACACTGCACTTGGGAGGTGATCTGATGTCGGATCTGCAGGCGATCTATTGGTGTGGGTGGGTGATCAGATTGCCCGCAAGGGGCAGGTTAGGAGCTGATTGATGGGTGGCAGTGACAGGGGGTGATTGATGGGTGATTGACAGGTGATCAGGGGGGATAGATGCATACAGTACACAGGGGGGGGGGGGGGGGTCTGGGGAGAATCTGAGGGGTGGGGGGTGATCAGGAGTACCCAGGGGGCAGTTTAGGGACTAAAAAAAAAATAGCGTTGATAGATAGGGTTAGGGAGTGATTGATGGGTGATTAGGGGGGTGATTGTGTGCAAACAGTGGTCTGGGGGGTGGGCAGGGGGGGGTCTGAGGGGTGCTGTGGGCGATCAGGGGGCAGATCAGTGTGTTTGGGTGCAGACTAGGGTGGCTGCAGCCTGCCCTGGTGGTCCCTCGGACACTGGGACCACCAGGGCAGGAGGCAGCCTGTATAATAGACTTTGTAAACATTACAAAGCGTATTATACGCTTCCTATCCGGCGATCGTCGGGTTAACAACCCGCCGGCGCTTCCGATTGGCTGGCGGGTTGACGTTGCGGGTGGGCGGAGCCTATTGCCGGCGGATGCGCGCGCATCCCAGCGCGCGATCCCCGGCAAAACAGTGCCCCAGGACCTGACGCCATTCTGCGTTACGTGGTCCTGGAGCTGCCACTTTGCCGCTGCCAATATGAAGTAGGCGGTCGGCAAGTGGTTAACTGACTCTAAACTTTATTCCCATCATTTCAATTGCTATATTTCTTATTTTCAAACGCTAAAACGAAGGAAAACTACTAATAATACAGAGGACCAGTGTGGTTTGATTGACAAAACTAAAATTTTCACTTCTGAATGATTTGTGCTATGCATAATGAGGGGCGTGGTCAAAGGTGTGCCTGGGATATGTCTTAAAGTGTCCCTTTTTCTTATCTCAAAATGTTGGGAGGTAAGCTGTGGAGCTCTGGGACTGGTAAGCTGGCACTGCCTATCGCTGGCCAAGAGCAGTGTTCTGTCCATGTTAGGTGATTGTCCACATTGCGTTTGTTGGGGTCAGCCAATAACACACATAAGATGGGCAATGCACAATGCGCTTAGGCAAGTTATGTAACACTCCTTACGCAACTTTCGCAGGCCTTACTAAACTACTCCCTAACATCCAGCGATTAAAGGGATACTGTAGGGGGTCGGGGGAAAATGAGTTGAAGTTACCCGGGGCTTCTAATGGTCCCCCGCAGGCATCCTGTGCCCGTGCAGCCACTCACTGATGCTCCGGCCCCGCCTCCGGTTCACTTCTGGAGTTTCAGACTTTAAAGTCTGAAAACCACTGTGCCTGCATTGCTGTGTCCTCGCTTCCCCTGATGTCACCAGGAGCGCACGGCGCAGGCACAGACCATACTGAGCCTGCGCAGTACGTTCCTGGTGCCATCAGGGGGAGTGAGGGTACGGCAACACAGGCGCAGTGGTTTTCAGACTTTAAAGTCTGAAATTCCAGAAGTGAACCAGAGGCAGGGCCGGAGCATTGGGGAGTGGCTGCGCGGGCACAGGATCTCTGTGGGGGACCATTAGAAGCCCCGGGTAACTTCAACTAATTTTCCCTTGACCCCCCTACAGTGTCCCTTTAAGTCACACTGGGTCTTCTTTCTATGCCCGTCTTAGCTCCTGGAAGCAGGGTGCCACGTTATGATGGCAATCTGACCTTTCACAAAGATTTCTGATAATGTGTATGTATGTTTTACTTTCACTTAAAGGAGAACTGAAGCGAGAAGCAAATCCACGTCCTGCAGGACTTCACCTAAAGTCCCAGGGACATAGATATTCATCTACCACCACCGCTGTGCATGCACCCACTCGCTCCCACGCGTGTTCTCATCGCCGCCCATTAGTGCACAGTTCCCATTCACTGATCTAAGTGCCTGTGTGTCCAGTAAGAAACTGCCTGGAGCTCGCCCATTTCTGACCGGTCTGGCAACTTTTCACAGGACTGTTACATGGTATACTGTCAGTGGGGTCCACACATGGAGCTGAGGGGGCGGCCTAGCACAATAGTCATGTGACACAACAGTTGCATGACCATAAAAACAAGTATCTTGGCTGGAATTTGGGATGGACAGAGGACAAAAAAAAGCTGAAGTGGTACAGTTGAAATTATTTATCTTCCAACAGTTCCCACATGCCTCCTAAGTCCTCTCTCACCAGAGGGAATGCCAGGAAACCCCTGCACGCTTGTTAACAAACCCCGGTTGAGAACACTTGGGCCCATATGCAATTAACTTTATCTCCTGAATTATCTCCTGAGGATAATTTTCATATTCTCTTTAAAACAACTTTTAATTACTTCACAATTGAAAAAGTACCTAAAAGTAGGTGAAAAAGTGCTATCAATATTATTTTTAGGTTTTTCTTGCTTGCTGGTGGCTTAAAGAGAATCTGTATTGTTAAAATCGCACAAAAGTAAACATACCAGTGCGTTAAGGGACATCTCCTATTACCCTCTGTCACAATTTCGCAGCTCCCCGCCGCATTAAAAGCGGTTAAAAACCGTTTTAAAAAGTTTGTTTATAAACAAACAAAATGGCCACCAAAACAGGAAGTAGGTTGATGTACAGTATGTCCACACATAGAAAATACATCCATACACAAGCAGGCTGTATACACCCTTCCTTTTGAATCTCAAGAGATCATTTGTGTGTTTCTTACCTCCTCGAGTTCTCATGCACTGAAGTTTCAGGCTGCTCTTTTCTTCCTGCAAACAGCTTTGCCCTTGTCTGAATTTCCTCAGTATGTGAAAGCCCAGCCAGCTCAGAGGACGATTTATCCAGCTTGTAAAAGATAAGAGAGAAGAGAGAAGCTGCACTAATTTAAATATCACACAGGCAGTGTGCAGAGAGGGTCCTGAAAAGGGGAATTCATAGCAGAACCACAACACTGAAGAACTTGGCAGCCTTCCAGACACAGGCCGACAAGTCTGACAGGGGAAAGATACATTGATTTATTACAGAGACTGTGATAGCAGAAAGTGCTGCAGTAAGCCAGAACACATTAGAAGAGCTTTTGGAACTTGTAGGATGATAAAAAACAGGATGCAATTTTTGTTACGGAGTCTCTTTAAAAGGCATTTTATGACAAGAGGGCATATGCAATTAACTTTTTCTCCTGAGTTTTCTCCTAGGAGATAATGTTTCACCTTTTATTAAGAATAACTTTTCAGCACTTTGCAATTGAAAAAGTACCGACAAGCAGGTGGAAAAGTACTATCAAAACTATTTTAGGTATTTTCTTGCTTGCTGGCGATTTAAAGGGCATTTTACTGACAAGTTTGAAAATATCACATAGGACAAACCTCAGGAGGAAAAGTGAATTGCATCTGGGCCACGGTCTACACTCTAGGCTACAATCTCCATTTCTGTCTATGGGGTAGGAAAGGTTGACATTGCTCAGGCGTGCCTATACACCTCATCATAATTTTGATATGGGGTATCATGATATTTAGCTGCACTAATGGAGTGAACAATAGTGACTGAACCGAACTGCATTATTGCAGCAGGTAAAGCCGTTACCTTTCATCTGTAGATATTGATTGGCCAAACCTCTGCTTAAAGTGGACCTGAACTGAGTAAAATTTATTTTAAATAAACATATGAGGTAACTTCAAATGAACATTACATAGTTAGCTTACCATCAGTTCCTCTCAGTAGCTCACCATTTTCTTCTGACAATGATCCCTTCCAGTTCTGACAACATTTTGTCAGAACTGAAATATATCAGTTGCTGTCAGTTATAGCTGAGAGGACAACTGATGTGCCAGTTAATGTCCATGTTTCCTTATGGCTCAAGTGGGCGATGTTACAGTTTAACAGTGTGCTGACCAGGAAGCTGTTATGGGGTAATGAACATTTTCAAAATGGAGGACGGAGAATTCCCTTGATCACAGTTGACAAACAGGGCACAGGAGAGGAGAAAGAGATTTAGGAGTAGACTACACTGCAGGTAAGTATGACTTGTGTATGTTTATTTTGTCTTTTAATTTTCAGTTCAGGTTTTCTTTAACCACTTCAGCACCACAGGGTTTTTTGCTTAAAAACCAGAGCAATTTTCACATTTCAGCGCTCCTCCCATTCATTCACCAATAACTTTATTGCTACTCATCAGATGTAAATGATCTATATCTTGTTTTTTTGCCACAAATTATGCTTTGTGAGGGTGATATTTGCTTTTAGTAATTATGCTATTATCTGTGCATTTTAAAGGGAAAAATGAGAAAAAAAAGAAAAAATACACTATTTCTCCATTTCCATGCACTATAGTTTTCAAATAAACAATGTTACCATAGGTAAAACCCACACATTGTATTTGCTAATTTGTCCTGGTTATCTCAACATTTAAATAATGTTCCTAGTACAATGTATGGCAATAATATATTAGTTTCTGGTTTGTGTTTTTTGTTTTCTCCTTGTACTCTATCAGTAATTAAAAAGCCCTTATCTTCATGATTAACAGTAATACACTCTCATGGCATACATATTTTAAAAGCTAAGTCCCTAGGGTAACTGTGTATTCTCTTTTCAATGCTGTCACTTTTGTTTTTTTTTTACAAGTATTTATTTGGGGGTATAGAGTACATGAAAATAACAGTTTTATTGCTTTTCATTCAGTTTTCCGGTAAAAAAATCACATGACTTATCCCTCAGTTGTCAAACACCACAAAATCTATTCTCTCACTTGTCACGGTTAAAATGATACCCTATATACAAAATCAGATAGCTTATTGGGCATACAGCACACTGTTTACCACAAGTACGCCTATCTACTCCCCTGAGATTCAAGTAAAGTTTTGTGGGGAGTAGATAAGCGTAGCAAGGGAGGTGAAGTGGTTAAAGTGGACCTGAACTCTTGCACAGGACACAAGGAAAACATAACAGAAATGCCCCCTGTATGTATTTAAAGAGTTCAGCCTGTGTAATTCTCCCTAATTTGTGTCTAATCACTAGTTGTAATTTGATCTCCCCCGCGTCACATGACTGCTATGACAGATAAGCACATTTGAAAGCACAGGCTGAAAACAATATGTCTGCTTCCATGAATCAGGAAACTGGGCAGATTTATTTTAGGATTTATATCAGCTGTAACAAAGAAATGTTTTTGTTTAAATTTTATTACGCTGTTTGTGTATCTTTTAGAGCAGAGAGGAGTTCTGAATTCAAGTCCACTTTAAATGCAAGCGGGCAAGATTTTCTGCAATTACTAGATTGGTCAGCAGAGGGCAGGCTTGACACATAGTAAGTCTCCAGCAGCTGCTACTCCACAAATTTTGAGAGGGAAAGTGTTTGACAAGGCTGCATGGACCATAACATTTTTTACCGTTTTGCTTGCTGATTAACTATGCGCTAATTTGAGCAATTTCACGGGGTGTAACACAGTTGTGGTAGCTGTCAGCTCTGACAGTTGATAGTGATGATAGATAGTGTCTTTTCAGAATAGACTCAGGAGAGGACTGATGCTAAAACCAAATGTGGGGCCCCAGAAAATGTCATGTAGGGAGTAAACGTTCCCGTTTTACTTAAGGCTAGATTCACAGTAGGACGTTGCGGTTTGATGCAATGTTAAAGTCAAACGCAAATTACAACGCAATGCCCTAAAAAGTCGCAACGCAACTTAATACCCCGTTATCACCGCATACAGCAGGGCCGGGCCGAGGCATAGGCTGGAGAGGCTCCAGCCTCAGGGCGCAGTGTAGGAGGGGGCGCAGAATTCATTCAGCTGTCATTCCTAATTGTGTTTGAAGCAGAAAGAAATAAGAAAAGGGGATACATGGCAGTGACTGCAAGCCAGATAACTACATATTAAGGTGTTGGGGAGGTTGTGGGCCCTGTGGCGCCTCTTAGTCTAATAGCAATCAGTGTGTGACGGCTGGGGTGGGAGGGATGGAGGGGCGCACTTTGGTGTCTCAGCCTTGGGTGCTGGAGGACCTTGTCCCGGCTCTGGCATACAGTACAGCATACAGGCAATGAAAAGTATGCTTCCAAGTCATTACTGAGCATGTGCAAACAGTCCAACACAGTAATAACGTGTATAACGCACAGCATGCAGCACTTTCACGCAACGTGTGCACTGTGAATGGGGCATTGATTTTTTATTGCAGTGCGCTATTCTGCATTAAATGTTGTTTTAACGTGCAACTTTAACGTCCCGCTGTGAACTTAGCCTAACTGTATTAGGGCTACAGATACACCCACACTCTGGCTGCAATCCATGCATACAATCACTGGCGTAACAATAGCTGCCATGGGGGGGGGGGGGGGGGGGCTAGGACCCGCTCAGGGACTTTTGTGGGGCAGAAGGGGTCGCAACATAAGAGGAGAGTGTGGCAGATCGGCGAGGAGGGGGGACATCCCCCCCCCTCACCTCGGGCTCTCCTCTCAGCGCTCCCCTCCTGCAAGCATTGGTGGCAGCGGGCGGGCAGCAGCGGCGGCAGGCTGAGTACATACCTCCTTAGCGCCGGAGGTCTTTCGATCACTAAGTGCTTCATGTAACTTCCTGTGTAAACCCAGTTTAGCTAGACAGAGTGTGTACCCTAGTATAGATAGCCAGAGACCCAGTTTACTGTAGGTAGCCAGATGACCCCACCAAGTAGCCAGATACCCCCCTCCCCCGCCAGTATAGGTAACCAGATGACTCCCATCCCTGTATAGGTAGCCAGATTACCTTCCCCCCCCCATAGATAGCCAAATTTACCCCCAGTATAGATAGATGACCGCACCCCAGTATAGGATGCCAGATTCCCCCACAGTATAGGTAGCAACATTCACCCCCAGTTTAGATAGCCAAATGACCCCTCCTCTCAGCATAGGATGTCAGATTCCCCCACAGTATAGGTAGTAAAATTAAACCCCCAGTATAGGTAGCTAGATGACCCCTCCCCAGTATAGGCTGCTAAGTGTTCCCCCCAGTATAGGTAGCGAGATGTTGAACTGCTGGTGATTGCAAAGCAGGTCACACTAAAATGTTGGGCATAGTGCTGACCTCACCCATAACATAGAAGCACCAAGGCACCTGAATTCAGCTATAGGGAAACTGTAGCAGTGGACTCCTCTTTACAGAAACTCTCGTTCACATTGTTTAAAGGGAAGGTGAATAAAAAAAAAAAATCTACTTACCTCGGGCTTCCTCCAGCCCCTGACAGCAGTCCTGTGCCCTCACCGCAGCTCTGGTGGCTCCTCTGGTGCAGATGCCGACCTCGCCAGGTCAGCATCTTACTGCGCTCCAGCGTGTGGCTCCCGGAGTCGTACCGACGTCATCGGACTGTACTTCACAGGCACACAACTACTGTGTCTGCGCAGTACAGTCCGGATGACATCAGTGCAACTCTGTGAGCCACATGCTGAAGCACAGGAGGCATTTTGTACCGGAGGGGACCCCGGCCACCGGCTGGGAGCGGAGCTGCAGCGAAGGCACAGGACGGCGGCAAGGGGCTGGATCACCTCTGACCTTCCCTTAATGCAGAATGGGCTGTGCGATCAGAATGCAACGCTCATGATCGCTAGGCATCTGCGCCGCTGTGGGTTGCTGATCCCATTCACTACAGTGAATGGGTCAGCCCTGCGCTTACCAGAAAAATGTGTGCAGCAGTGCGATAAAATATGAATCAGGGCTGTGGAGTCGGTACAGAAATCATCCAACCCCAACTCCGACTCCTCAGTTTATGAAACCTCCGACTCCGACTGCAGGTACAGGCGGTACACAAAATGGCTCCGGCTCCTCGATTCCGACTCCTTAGTCTAATACTTACCAGGGCTGTGGATTTGGTACAGAAATTATCCGACTCCAACTCCCGACTCCTCAGTTTATAAAGCTACCGACTCCAACTCCAGGTACCCAAAATTTCTCCGTCTCCGACTCCACAGCCCTGATATGAATGATCATATGATCTGATCTCGATAGAAGTGCTGTCTCTGCACATCTGCTGTTCTTGTGTGTCGCACAACATATGCGCTGCTGAAATGCACATGGCAGCACGTGTAGTGTGAACAAAGCCTAAATCCTTTAGGTTTCTTGGCTGCTACTTAGCAATGCAAAGCTTCAGCTCCCTCCACAGTTTTTGTATACAGCAGGACTGAGAATGTGGAGACCGGCTAGGCCACTCTGACCTCAAAGCAAACCTGAAGTTAAAAAAGAACTAATGATATAATGAAAGGTATGTGTCGTACAGATAATGAATAGAACATTAGAAGCAAATAAAATAGTCTCATATTTTTATTTTAACAGGATGTAAACCTGACGAAGGCTGCAAGGCCGAAAGCTTGTTTATTCTTATTCATTTGTAGTTAGCTAATAAATGGTATCATTCTGATTTAAAACTTCTTATTTTTATTTTCAGTCTCAGCTTTTTTTTTATATAACATTGCTTCATTCTGTCACATCTGCAGTTTTAAAACCACACTCTGTATTTTATGCTCTAAAATGAAGCAGAAATAATGACTCTGAACTCTCCTGCAGTAAAACCTAATCTCAAGCTGTCTCTCACTGTTTCTTGGCAGTTTAAGTGCTTCAGAAAACAGGACTGCATTCGGCCCAAGTTGGTTCGAATGGCTCAGCGAAGCTCTTTTGCATAGATAACAGCTAACTTTTTTTTTTAACTCTTCCTGTACTGGAAACCAGTATGAGACTTTTTTTCTTTGCCACTAATGTTCTATTTCTTAGCTGTACTACACATACAATTCATTACCTCATACGTTTATTTTCGCTTTAGTTTGCTTTAATGTGATTCTTTTTCAATCACTCCTTTGCTCCCTTGGAGGTACTGTATGTTTTGGGTGAGTGTCTTGCTGGAAGACCCGTCCATGACCCATCTTCAGTGTTCCCTGAGGGAAAGAGATTCTCTTCCAAAATTTTAAGGTTCATTGGCCCCTCAATGCAGAGTCCTGACCCTTAAAAGAAAAACAACTGCAAAAAAAAAAGTTTCCACTTCCCCGCTTGACTGTTGGGACAGTGTTGTTTGAGTTATGCTCAGTAATTTTGTTCCTTCAAAAACGCCTGTTTGAGTTGACGCTAAAGAGCTCTATTTTGGTACCATCTGACCACAGCACTTTCTCCCAAGCCTTTTCCAAATTACTTTTCACTGGCAAACTTAAAGAGAACCCGAGGTGGGATTTAATGATGTTAGTGAGGTACAGAGGCTGGTTGTGCACACTATCACCAGCCTCTGTTGCCCTATGGTGTGCCCCCAGGACCCCCCTGCGCTCTGCTATCCCCATGGCCGTGCTAGCGACACACAGCGTGTCGCCAGCAGGCTGTTTACCTGTGACTGTCTGTCAGCGCTGTTCCCCCGCCTCCTCTGTATCGGCGCTATTCGCCCGCGTCCCTTTCCTCCAATCAGCGGGAGGGAAGGGCCGTGGGCGGGTAGCGCCGATACAGAGGAGATGGGGAGCGGCGCTGACAGACAGTCACATGTAAACAGCCTCACTAGCACGGCGCTGGGGATAGCAGAGCGCAGGGGGGTCCTGGGGACACACCATAGGGCAACAGAGGCTGGTGATAGTGTGCACAACCAGCCTCTGTGCCCCACTAACATCATTAAATCCCACCTCGGGTTCTCTTTAAGGCAGGCCTTTGCATGAAAACAATGATGAACCCTCTGCACTCAAACTCTCACATCAAGTAGGAACTCTAGTAATGGTAAAAACAACTTGCACACACAAAATTTGTAATAAGTTGCACTTATTTGCATAAAATGTTACATTCAGTTGTACTAATGGAGGATGTTCGCTCTCAAAATGGGATGCATGCAAAGGCAGTTCATAGTAGACCCTTTCACCGCGATGAGGTCCATACAGCGAAAGAGCCCTACTCTTTGCTTCACTGACTGGTATGAGAAGGACCCTTTTGCTGGAGATACCTTATCACTATGAAAGGGTCTAGTACGAAATGCCTTTGCATGCAAACCATTTTGAAAGCAAACATCCTCCATTAGAACAACTAAATGCAAATAAGTGCAGCTTAGTACACATTTTGTTTTGTTTTATCATTATTAGAGTTCCTGCTTGATGTGAGTGTATGAGTGCAGAGGGTTAATCATTGTTTGTATGTAAAATGACCAATCGCCTCAGCACCTCCTTTCCCATTGAAATTCTGGGCCCTCCATAGGATGTCACATCTTTCCTTGCTTGTAGGCCTTTGCATGTGCCTCCTTGAGCAGGGGGACTTTCTGGGTGCTGCAAGATTTCAATACATTATGGCATAGTACAGTATATTACAAATGGTGTTCTTGGTGACTGTGATCCCTGCTGCCTTTAGATCATAAACAAGCTGGATGCACATAGATGACCAGGAGGTATTAACAGATGTATTTGGGGGCCAAGAGGGGTTAATGACTGCACTGCATACAGTATTGCAGCCATTAACTACTCCTGGTCCTAAAGCACAGCCAATACAGTAACTCCTCCAGGCCTCCAAGTGTAGAAATTATCCACACCCCCTCCATAGTAAGTACTGCAGCCCAGTATCTTCCCCCCACCCCCTTTCCTCGTCTGGCCTTGTTATGGCCAGAACTTTCAAATCTGTGTTTTCTTGCCACTCCCTTTATCAAGAAAGTGTCACTTAACACTGGATAAATTGTTGCAAATGGGAAAGACTATGAATCAGAAATTTAGGTCTGACTTGAGTAAAAGTCGACCCTATACTTTTATTTAGTGAGTCAGATCTAAATTTCTAGACTTGTAGTTGAGTATATATGGTAGTTGTGGGGCTATCCCCCACCATTCCCATGATCCTCCACCCCCTCATGAAGCAAGATCTTGCATGGAGCTCCAGATCAAAGTCAAATGATGGTCATTTTAGATCTTCACCATTTCTGAATAGTTGTACCAACAGTTGTCACCTTCTAACCAAGATCCTTGCTAATGGTCTTGAAGCCCATTCCATAGGTTTACTATTATGTCTCATATGTCTTACAACAGCTCTTTGGTCTTGCCCATAGTGATGGAGAGGTTGTAATGGAAGTAAATTATTCTATGGACAGGTTTGCTTTATGCACATAATGATATGACACCAGGAGTACCTGAAATTGATTGATTGATTGATTGATTGATAGATTGATTGATTGTAATCTGTGTGCCACATGGGCACATCACCCATCTGTGAGAACCAGAATTCTGTCTAAGTTGTAGTAGATCAAATAATTATTTCACTCAAAGACAATGCAAAACTATTTTTGGTTGATATTTTTGTATATTTTCATTAAAATGAAACCATAAAAATTACAAATTGTTAATTTTCTTGTAAAAGGGCAACCATACAATTGTATCCCAATCCTTTACATTGATATATTTCTTATTTTCAAATGTTAACATGAAGGAAAACAGATGATAGAAAGGACCAGTGTGGTTTGAATCTTTAAAGGGATACTGTAGGGGGGTCAGGGGAAAATGAGTTGAACTTACCCGGGGCTGCTAATGGTCCCCCACAGAGGTCCTGCGCCCGCGCAGCCACTCACCGATGCTCCGGGCCCCGCCTCCTGTTCACTTCTGGAATTTTAGACTTAAAAGTCTGAAAACCACTGCGCCTGTGTTGCCGTGTCCTCGCTCCTACCTGATGTCACCAGGAGCATACTGCGCAGACCAGAGACCATACTAGGCTTGTGCTATACACTCCTAGTGACATCAGGGGAAGCGAGGACACGGCAACGCAGGCGCTGTGGTTTTCAGACTTTGAAGTCAGAAATTCCAGAAGTGAACTGGAGGCGGGGCCGAGGCATCAGTGAGTGGCTGCACGGGCACAGGGTGTCTGCGGGGGACCATTAGAAGCCCCGGGTAAGTTCAACTCATTTTCCCCCGACCCCCCCTACAGTATCCCTTTAAGTACATCTTCTTTTGCTTGTGGATGCTTTGTGGCTTGTGTGACTAGAGGTATGTTGATTGAGAGGGGTGTGGCTAGGGTGTGTAGTGGAGGCCTGGTTAGCGGTGTGGCAGGGGTGTGTCCTAACACCAAAAAGTTGGGAGTTATATTAGGGGGCTTGTTTAAAGAAAAGTGGTGATCTGACAACATTACTATCAGTGGTGTAGCAATAGAGGATGCAGAGGTTGTGACCGCACCAGGGCCCTTGGGCCAGAAGGCCTCTCCCTCAGCCGTAGCATTAGCTCATTATTGAATACGTGCCGGAAATAATGAATGTTTTGAATAGTAGTAATCAATCATTAACAAACTGTTCCCATCTGCTTCTTCCACCTCTGACACTGTAGTTGCCATTGGCAGGTTTTGGTGCGCCGTATCAATTGCTATGTATGGCGTGCTTGGGGAGGGAGGGGGGGGGGGGCAGTGCAGCACTTGCACTGGGGCCCATAGCTCCTTAGCTACTCCACTTATTGCCATTTTCCTAATATAATAGCAGATGTAAAAAAAGGAAAATCAGACCGTTGTGCCATGGTGGTCAGTGTTTCGCCATATTGTACTTGCTGTGATGAGGCGGTGCATAGTTCCATTAACTTGAATGAGTTTACTGATATTGAAAAGTTAGGAGAATTGGATGCACAGGTAACAACCAGGAACATTTTCATTACCCCAATAGCCAAACTAAATGGGCCTCTAGATGGTCCCAAACTGTCATATAAACCGATGATATAAGTGTAATTTGCCTGTGTGTTGCTAGAGCTATGCCTTAAGTCTCCCAGCCTCTCTACAGCCGCGACATCTGGCACTGCAGGCAGAAGCCGCGGCAGGTGTAACAGGCGCTAGGGAGCACTTGTGCCACACACACATGTCCCTGCCTGTTATAAGGCTGATTTCATGCCGCTAATGGGACATGTCTGAAATCCCACGTGCTGCATTCCCCAACACAACACAAGACGTGGTACATTCCTGATTAACCCTCCACATTCCTCTGGCCTTAACAGCGCTGAGAGAGTTAACAGCTGGCCTTCACGCATCACATCTGCATCAACATGTGCTTTTATATCATCATTACACAACATCAGACTCATACAGGGAACAAGTTCAAGCTACAAGGATAATGAATGGTCAGCTGCTCTGTGTTGTCCGGGAACCACTGCAGTTGTGCCAAAGTCAATTATTCCACTAGACTCTCCTCAGTCAGAGGGTACCGTAACCCAATATGGGTACAATTGAAGTGTTTTGCCTAGCGCTTAACTGGGCCTGCAATTTCCTGTCACATGACTACGTGTTAAAATGGCCTTTCACAGCTTGACCACAAAAAAGGATTGCTCCGGAGCTCAAACCACTGAGAGTCATGGCACCAGGGAGTCAACCAGCATACACCCGGATCCCACAGGGCTGTACAATGATCTGTAGGAACGGGGGCTTTGGAGAGGGATACCTGCATGTGGTGCCCCCCGCTGGTCACATAATGTACGATTGTGTGCGATTGAGCTCTCTCTCGTGCCTGTGGCCGTCCGTTTCAGCTCTTGCTACATCTGGCACTGCAGACACACATGCAGGTATTTGCATATTTTTATTGGCTGACAGGCTGTCTGTGGACCAACTTAAATGGCAAGTTGCTCTTTTGGAGTGAGCATTCGCTTCTTGTGTTTTGATTCGGTGGCAGCTGCAGGTGATTCCCCTGGTGGTGGGATTACTGGGGTCCACCTGCGCTGCCTTTTTGGTGTTGCATGTGGAGTGGGGGTCCCGGGTAGAGGCGGAGCCCGGGGCCTTAGGGCTGTGGAGTGCGAACGAAAATCATCCGACTCCAGCTCCGACCAGGGCCGGCGCTACCATAGAGGCAAAGGGGACAATTGCCCCAGGGCCCCCAAGGTGTCTTCCCCCAACTTAACTGTTGCTCCCCGGGGCCTCTGTAGACTCATTGGCAGAGCAGTGTCTCACCTGTGCCGACGTGTGAACTCCTCTTCAGTCTATGTCTCTGTGCACTCATGTCTTCATCCACCGCTGGCTGCATCTTCTCTGTGGCCCGAGGCATGTCATTATATAATAACATGCCCCGGGTCACGGAGGAGAGGCACCCCTGCGAGGATGAAGTCGGGGAGTGTATGGACCTACAGACTTATAGCAGCAAGCTCAGGGGCCCTGGGGGGAAATTTGGCTCCAACAAAGGTCCCCTAATGCCACTTTTTGGTTCGGAGGGATGTCTGTTGGGGGTCCCCAGGTTAAGTTTGCCCAGGGGCCCCATTGTTTTTAGTACCAGCCCTGACTCAGACTCCTCAGTTTATGAAACCATCGACTCCAACTCAGACAGGCACCCAAAATTGCTCCGACTCCTCAGCCCTGCCGGGTCCCCAAATCTCGTGCCCTAGTGTTTTGTGATTTTTAAATACCACTTGAACTGGGTCAGATTTAAACAGAAGTGGGGATGAGTCCTAAAGATATCCACTAATCATACCATCTTGATTGTACAATCTTACAAAATACAGATAGCAGAAGAGTAAACTAAGTGAATATACCTTGCATGGATACGTTAGGCAGTCCCTCATATTATGTAGAAGTGGTAAGATTATACAATCAAAGTTGTATCACTAGTGGGCACCATTAGTCATTGACACCAGAAGGAAGCTTTGCAAGAAAGAGGAAACATTTTTGTCGTCCTCTCTCACAGTCCTCCCCCTCCCACCCCCCCTGGTCTTGAACTATGTGGACTATTTTGTTCAGGTAGCAGCATCCCCAAATGCTGCCTGATTCTGTCAGCATGGGGGACACTAGTTTAAAAAAAGGCTTGGGAGGGGAGTTATGCTAACATTTTTATACTTTATTAAAAGTGTTGCAAAAAAATAATATAGAAGTATTTTTTTTCTTTTTTTAAAGCAACACTGAAGCAGAAAAAAAAGTATGATATAATGAATTGTATGTGTAGTACAGCTATTTAAAAGAATATTAGTAGCAAAGAAAAGTCTCAGAATATTAGCAGCAAAGAAAAGTCTCATTTTTTTTTTCAGTTACGTTACATAGATTTTTGCTATAACATTGCATCATATTGTCACATTTGTAGTTTAGAAACCACACTCTGTATTTTAAACTCTGGAACAAAGCAGAAATAATGACTCTGGACTTTCCTGCAGTAAAACCTTACACAAAGATGTCACTCACTGTTTCTTGGCTGTTATAAGGAGTCATCAGTCTCTCCCCCCCCCCCCCCCCCCCGCTGTCAATCATAGCCCCATTGTCCGCGGTGTACTGCCCAGGCGTAGAACTACTGTGCCTGTGCAGTACACCGTGGACAATGTGGCTGTTATTGACAGCGGCGCTCACGCAGGCGCAGTACGAGGCCACAGGCTGCAACCGGAGCTGCGTCTTGGGACATGTCGCCAGGAAGGAGCTGGAGGAAGCCAGGGGTAAGTAGATCAGGGGGCGCTTAAAACGGCTGATGACTCCTTTAAGTGCTTCAAAAAACAGGACTGCATTCAACCCAATGGGTGGAATAGCTCAGAGAAGCTCTTTTGCATAAATAACTGAAGTTTTTTTTTTTTAACTCTTCCTGTACTGGAAAACAGTATAAGACACTGTTCTTTGCTACTTATGTTTTATTTCTTAGCTGTACTGAGGCAATAAGTGATGTGTGATGCTGAAGACAGCTCGGCACAAACAGTAGGAATTCCTGCTGTATTGGAACACTCAAGTCAATTTGCTTAAAGTGTCAGTTGAGTTCGAATTTGCACAGGCTTTGGGAAGTGAGGAAGGCCGTCTGGAGAGAGTGAGGCAAATGGGAGAAGAGGGACTGCAACAGCTTGTGCAGTGATAGGCCAATACAAAACGCCTCATCATACTTCCCTATGTCAATTTTCACCTGGACTACATCCCTATGTACTGTCAGAGGCTGCCATAGAGGAGCTGAACAGTAGCTCTGTTACAAAGCAATGCTGTATGAGACATAATTTACTGCAGTATTGCCAGCCTGGAAGCACTGCCATTTTTCATGCAATAAACTGAAAAAGAAAAAAAATATAATCAAGTATTTTGAAACAGATTGATCCACTTCTTTCCACTAGAGGGCAGTGTTTCACTTTCATTTAACCACGTGAGGATTCTGGAGTTACATGGTTAAAACATTACAAGAATTTTATGATGTGTGCACAAGAATTAGTGTTACCAACAGAGCAGCGCAGGAACAGCAGAAATTCGGTTTGTTATGACGAAAGATCCACAAAGTTGTATTTCCTGTTCAAATAACTCTCTGTTGGAATTCCTTTTGTCTGAAAAAGTTTTATTCTAAAATGGGAGACTTTTCCCAGCATGCTGGGCGATATGTGCAGCCTATGCCATGGGCGCTTCTTCCAGGGTTGCATTAATCACCTATTACATTTCTCAGGAGATAACAAGGGTGAAGAGGAGCCCAGGATAATATCATTAAAAGAAACAAAATAAAATTGAAAAAGTGGAGGTGGCTTACCTCTCAAATGACACTTGAGGTTCGGAGCTTTTATTGGCCTGAGGAAGTGGGATTGTACCCATGAAACGCATTGCTTGTGCATATAAAATCACTTAACTGTATTTCATTTCAAATTACCGTATTTTTGGGACCATAAGACGCACCGGACCATTAGACGCACCTAGATTTAGAGGCCAAAAAACAGGGAAAAAAATTACTAAACCTGATGGTCCATGGTGCAGGGGCATCTTGTGGAGCTTTTCCCCCCAAGCTGTCTCTATCTAAGCTACACTGCCTAGCTAAAGTAGCCTTTGCTGTCCCCCCTCCCACTTACACTAATCCCCAATGCCCCCCAACTACAGTAAATAGTAACCCTAACTTCCCCCCAGCTACACTAATCCCCAGTGCCCCTTACCTTTACCAATCCCCACTGGCCCCCACCTACAGTAAACAGTTACCCTGACTGCTGCCCCCAAGCTACACTAATCCCCAGTGCCTCCCAACTAAAGTAAACAGTAACCCTGACTGCCCCGCAATGACAATGCCGGGGAAAGAAAGAGCGGCAGTGCTGATTGCAATGACGGGCGAAAGTTGGAGGCAGCCGTGGTGATGCCGATCCTGGGGAAGGTAGGATTGGTGATGGCAGTGCTGGGGAAAGTTGGAGGCAGCTGCCATGTTGTTGATGTCGGGGAAAGTAGGAGTGGCTGGAGTGTTTCAGGGGGGAAGTTGTCAGTGGCTGCGGTGATGCCTTGGAAAACTGGTGCATTCGGACCATAAAAAATTCCAGAAGGCCAGCACACTCTTAAGTACCAAGTCCTGTTTATTCAAACACCTGACACAAAGATTCCAGGTTTTTGGAATGGTTGTGTCACGTGTTTGAATAAACAGGACTTGGTACTTAAGAGTGTGCGGACCTTCTGGAATTTCTTTGTGGATTATAATACTGGTCCAGCACCTCACCAGTGGTGTGCAACTCCTTTCTCTGTGCATTCAGACCATAAGTTGCAGTGCATCTTATGGTCTGAAAAATACGGTAAGCCACATCCACTTTTTCCATTTAATTTTGTTTTAAATGACATTTTATCTATCCTGGGTGCCTCTTCACCCTTGTTGTACCACTTATATCTCCCTCTGTCAGGGAGAGTCATTGGACTACATTGGCTCAGCCATCTGCAGTAGCAGTTATCCTTTTTCCAAGAGAGCGACCAATCCCCATCTAGCTATACTCGGAATGCCTGAGTGGAGATGGGTTTTTGTTTTCCATTTGCTTCATGTGGTTGGTTGCCCCTCACTGCAACCAACCTTTGTGAGTATATTTCCTTTTTGTTCAATTCTCCAAGACTAGTGACTCATTGAGCTATTGGCTCCTGCTGACTCTGTTAGTTTCTGAGGTGTTTGTTCACCTCATCCTCTCTTCGATTTCTCAGAAGATGTGCAGGTATGATTCACTTGGTGAAATTGCAAATATTTTTTCTGTATAAGCTGGCTTTCTTAACCAAAAACTTCAAGTGTATCTCATAGAAATAGACCAGTGGAATCTGGCCAAAATCTAAATACCTTTCATCACTTTTATCATCTCCTGAAATTTTGCTCCTTTAGAAAAAAATAAGTCAGAGGAAGGCACAGCTAGATTTATCTCTAAAGCCTGCTACATACATCTGATTTTAATTGGCCAATGACTGACCAATGTGACCACCTCCATGTAGTATGAGAGTTTAGCTACACAATCTGTTCACAGTATTCAAAATCTGTTGTCCCTCATACTACATGGAAGTGCTGAAAATGGCCAATATTTTGCCGTGTGTGTGTAAACTAAGGAGGTTAACTCTTTCTGTGCTCCCTGGAAACCAGGGCGTAAACACGGCAGGAGTTCTATAAGCTGTAACGAAAAAAAATGTTTTTCTTTGAAGGTTACTGTGCTGTTGCTCATCTTTTAGAGCAGAGTGGAAGTTCTGAGCTTAAGTCTGCTTTAAGAATGCTTGCATTTTTGACTAAAGATGGATTGAAGTTGATGGCATGGGAGGAAATGTATTTGGCCCTTAAATACATTTTGAAGTCTTATAAAAAGATACCTTGGTGGTGGGAAACCTCTGGATAGCACAAAGGCTTCTTGTATCTTCTTACACTGAACTATTCCAGTGTTGAGTGCCTTGCTTTCTTCAGTGTGCGATTGTGCCCATGGCCGAGCGTGGTCATATTGCATATGTGTGAGTTGGACTCCCACAGGCCCAGTGGGACAAAGGTGCTAGTGCACGGAGGAAAAGAGCCATGCACAAGCGCCGTCATTCTACTGGGGCCTGCACGAACTACACTCGGACATGAGCAGTACGAACACGCTTGTCCATGGCTGTGCTTGCACGCTTAAGAAGCATATTTCACCTGCTGAATTAAGTTGGACGTCCTTCCTGCCAGTGCACCGTAATTGATCAGGACCAGGAAAAAGTGCCCCTGAGACCCCCAGTGCAAGGATAGGATAGCAGTTGCCAACGGTCAGAGCTGCTTGTGCGCGGCTATTCTGCATGTGCTCAGGCTCTTCAGTGCTTGATGCCAGGACCAGATTTGGAGCAGTTGGTTGTGAAGATTTGTTGGCAGGTAACCAGGCAAGATGAGAGGAATAATCTTTCACTGATCCCTTTTCCTGCCACAGGATTTGAAGTGCTCTCTATGTATATATTTTGTGGCGTAACAGAATTAACTTACAATTGGAGCAGAAAACATAGTAGTGCAATTGGCAAAGTTTCAGCTTTGGTTGCAATAAAGAGATGTACTTACTAGAAAACGTCCTAGTCTGTTTTGTCTAAAATACATAAAAGCCTGGTCTGAGTTTCAGCTATCCCTTCATCAGAGTAAGGATAAAGGCGAGGAAACCCGGGTTGGGATTTTATTCTCCCCCATATAAGTTAGTAAAACCCTGAGACTGCAAAGACCAACAATGTGGGGCTCTGCCTGCTGAGCAATACCAACCCCTATGGTTCATAATACTGAGGGGCAATTATGGTGGAATTTAGGATCGCCCTTTCATAATAAAAGGATCTTCCGATACCCACTCCAGGTAAAACAGGTATTTTGTGACTACCTACCTATTTATCCTCTCTAAAAAAACATAAGTGTCTCTGTGTCCCATGTCCCTGTGTTTTTATGTACTGCGCATGTGCAGGGAGGGACGCAGAGACACTGAAGGGAAGGAAGGGGCGTGCGGGTGCGCGTGCAAGGCGGGTGCGCGCATTCACGCAGCAGGCGCGCGGTGACAGACCTAGCCCGTTATTTTTTATTTTTTTTCCCCTTTTTTGCATGTCATTCTCTTTTTTTAATCTGCAGCCTTCTTTTTCTGATCTGTATCGTATACTATATATACCGCATTTTTTGGACTATAAGACGCGCCGGACCATAAGACACACCTAGGTTTAGAGGACGAAAACCAGGGGGAAAAATATATACTTAACCTGATGCATCCATGGTGAAGGGACATCTTGTGGATTATGTCCCCTTTGTAGCTCATGGCCCTTGTACCTCTTGTGTCTCCCTGTGTCCTCCCCTATGCCCCTTTGTGTCCTCCCTTTGTGTGTCCTCCTCTGCATAGGTACAGTACAGGGAGACCCCAACACTGCGGCAGGTTGAAGGTTCGTATTGGCAGGCGTTCACAAGTCAGGACTCCCTGAATTTGGACTATAAGACACAGTGACCACTTTTGGGGGAGAATAAATGAGTCTTTTAGTCCAAAAAATACTATATATATATATATATATATATATATATATATATATATATATATATATATATTGGGAGAAGTGCAGTATACAGAAACATAATGCATCAGAGGATAGTGGTGTTGATATATATATATATATATATATATATATATATATATATATATATATATATATATATATATATAAGCCAAGGGATGAGCAGCACAAACCGATTTTTATGCAATACTATGCAAAGCATGCACGCAGCACTGGAGAACCCCAATCTCCATAAGAAATATATAAATACAGAGGGTGCTGCAGCACACAACAGGAAAATAGTGACAGGGGCTCTTGGTTACGCTTTAACGCGTTTAAGCTCACCAACTGCGCCAAAGTGTCCCCGATCTGGTGAGTCCTACTCTAACCAGGCAAAAATGCTCGTTTTTATCAGCGTTCTAGTGGGAACCATGCCAAAAGCCCAGGGGTCAGCTAAATGGGAGAAATGAAATTAAAAACACCTCACCTTCTACTAGCTACTAACTGAACTATGAGCACCGCTCATTTAAATGCTTAACTGTGCTAGAGATGGGTGTGGTTATGCACGCTCACAGGGGAAAATAATATAAGCCAAGGGATGAGCAGCACAAACCGATTTTTATGCAATACTATGCAAAGCATGCACGCAGCACTGGAGAACCCCAATCTCCATAAGAAATATATAAATACAGAGGGTGCTGCAGCACACAACAGGAAAATAGTGACAGGGGCTCTTGGTTACGCTTTAACGCGTTTAAGCTCACCAACTGCGCCAAAGTGTCCCCGATCTGGTGAGTCCTACTCTAACCAGGCAAAAATGCTCGTTTTTATCAGCGTTCTAGTGGGAACCATGCCAAAAGCCCAGGGGTCAGCTAAATGGGAGAAATGAAATTAAAAACACCTCACCTTCTACTAGCTACTAACTGAACTATGAGCACCGCTCATTTAAATGCTTAACTGTGCTAGAGATGGGTGTGGTTATGCACGCTCACAGGGGAAAATAATATAAGCCAAGGGATGAGCAGCACAAACCGATTTTTATGCAATACTATGCAAAGCATGCACGCAGCACTGGAGAACCCCAATCTCCATAAGAAATATATAAATACAGAGGGTGCTGCAGCACACAACAGGAAAATAGTGACAGGGGCTCTTGGTTACGCTTTAACGCGTTTAAGCTCACCAACTGCGCCAAAGTGTCCCCGATCTGGTGAGTCCTACTCTAACCAGGCAAAAATGCTCGTTTTTATCAGCGTTTTAGTGGGAACCATGCCAAAAGCCCAGGGGTCAGCTAAATGGGAGAAATGAAATTAAAAACACCTCACCTTCTACTAGCTACTAACTGAACTATGAGCACCGCTCATTTAAATGCTTAACTGTGCTAGAGATGGGTGTGGTTATGCACGCTCACAGGGGAAAATAATATAAGCCAAGGGATGAGCAGCACAAACCGATTTTTATGCAATACTATGCAAAGCATGCACGCAGCACTGGAGAACCCCAATCTCCATAAGAAATATATAAATACAGAGGGTGCTGCAGCACACAACAGGAAAATAGTGACAGGGGCTCTTGGTTACGCTTTAACGCGTTTAAGCTCACCAACTGCGCCAAAGTGTCCCCGATCTGGTGAGTCCTACTCTAACCAGGCAAAAATGCTCGTTTTTATCAGCGTTCTAGTGGGAACCATGCCAAAAGCCCAGGGGTCAGCTAAATGGGAGAAATGAAATTAAAAACACCTCACCTTCTACTAGCTACTAACTGAACTATGAGCACCGCTCATTTAAATGCTTAACTGTGCTAGAGATGGGTGTGGTTATGCACGCTCACAGGGGAAAATAATATAAGCCAAGGGATGAGCAGCACAAACCGATTTTTATGCAATACTATGCAAAGCATGCACGCAGCACTGGAGAACCCCAATCTCCATAAGAAATATATAAATACAGAGGGTGCTGCAGCACACAACAGGAAAATAGTGACAGGGGCTCTTGGTTACGCTTTAACGCGTTTAAGCTCACCAACTGCGCCAAAGTGTCCCCGATCTGGTGAGTCCACACCCATCTCTAGCACAGTTAAGCATTCAAATGAGCGGTGCTCATAGTTCAGTTAGTAGCTAGTAGAAGGTGAGGTGTTTTTAATTTCATTTCTCCCATTTAGCTGACCCCTGGGCTTTTGGCATGGTTCCCACTAGAACGCTGATAAAAACGAGCATTTTTGCCTGGTTAGAGTAGGACTCACCAGATCGGGGACACTTTGGCGCAGTTGGTGAGCTTAAACGCGTTAAAGCGTAACCAAGAGCCCCTGTCACTATTTTCCTGTTGTGTGCTGCAGCACCCTCTGTATTTATATATTTCTTATGGAGATTGGGGTTCTCCAGTGCTGCGTGCATGCTTTGCATAGTATTGCATAAAAATCGGTTTGTGCTGCTCATCCCTTGGCTTATATTATTTTCCCCTGTGAGCGTGCATAACCACACCCATCTCTAGCACAGTTAAGCATTTAAATGAGCGGTGCTCATAGTTCAGTTAGTAGCTAGTAGAAGGTGAGGTGTTTTTAATTTCATTTCTCCCATTTAGCTGACCCCTGGGCTTTTGGCATGGTTCCCACTAGAACGCTGATAAAAACGAGCATTTTTGCCTGGTTAGAGTAGGACTCACCAGATCGGGGACACTTTGGCGCAGTTGGTGAGCTTAAACGCGTTAAAGCGTAACCAAGAGCCCCTGTCACTATTTTCCTGTTGTGTGCTGCAGCACCCTCTGTATTTATATATTTCTTATGGAGATTGGGGTTCTCCAGTGCTGCGTGCATGCTTTGCATAGTATTGCATAAAAATCGGTTTGTGCTGCTCATCCCTTGGCTTATATTATTTTCCCCTGTGAGCGTGCATAACCACACCCATCTCTAGCACAGTTAAGCATTTAAATGAGCGGTGCTCATAGTTCAGTTAGTAGCTAGTAGAAGGTGAGGTGTTTTTAATTTCATTTCTCCCATTTAGCTGACCCCTGGGCTTTTGGCATGGTTCCCACTAGAACGCTGATAAAAACGAGCATTTTTGCCTGGTTAGAGTAGGACTCACCAGATCGGGGACACTTTGGCGCAGTTGGTGAGCTTAAACGCGTTAAAGCGTAACCAAGAGCCCCTGTCACTATTTTCCTGTTGTGTGCTGCAGCACCCTCTGTATTTATATATTTCTTATGGAGATTGGGGTTCTCCAGTGCTGCGTGCATGCTTTGCATAGTATTGCATAAAAATCGGTTTGTGCTGCTCATCCCTTGGCTTATATTATTTTCCCCTGTGAGCGTGCATAACCACACCCATCTCTAGCACAGTTAAGCATTTAAATGAGCGGTGCTCATAGTTCAGTTAGTAGCTAGTAGAAGGTGAGGTGTTTTTAATTTCATTTCTCCCATTTAGCTGACCCCTGGGCTTTTGGCATGGTTCCCACTAGAACGCTGATAAAAACGAGCATTTTTGCCTGGTTAGAGTAGGACTCACCAGATCGGGGACACTTTGGCGCAGTTGGTGAGCTTAAACGCGTTAAAGCGTAACCAAGAGCCCCTGTCACTATTTTCCTGTTGTGTGCTGCAGCACCCTCTGTATTTATATATTTCTTATGGAGATTGGGGTTCTCCAGTGCTGCGTGCATGCTTTGCATAGTATTGCATAAAAATCGGTTTGTGCTGCTCATCCCTTGGCTTATATTATTTTCCCCTGTGAGCGTGCATAACCACACCCATCTCTAGCACAGTTAAGCATTTAAATGAGCGGTGCTCATAGTTCAGTTAGTAGCTAGTAGAAGGTGAGGTGTTTTTAATTTCATTTCTCCCATTTAGCTGACCCCTGGGCTTTTGGCATGGTTCCCACTAGAACGCTGATAAAAACGAGCATTTTTGCCTGGTTAGAGTAGGACTCACCAGATCGGGGACACTTTGGCGCAGTTGGTGAGCTTAAACGCGTTAAAGCGTAACCAAGAGCCCCTGTCACTATTTTCCTGTTGTGTGCTGCAGCACCCTCTGTATTTATATATTTCTTATGGAGATTGGGGTTCTCCAGTGCTGCGTGCATGCTTTGCATAGTATTGCATAAAAATCGGTTTGTGCTGCTCATCCCTTGGCTTATATTATTTTCCCCTGTGAGCGTGCATAACCACACCCATCTCTAGCACAGTTAAGCATTTAAATGAGCGGTGCTCATAGTTCAGTTAGTAGCTAGTAGAAGGTGAGGTGTTTTTAATTTCATTTCTCCCATTTAGCTGACCCCTGGGCTTTTGGCATGGTTCCCACTAGAACGCTGATAAAAACGAGCATTTTTGCCTGGTTAGAGTAGGACTCACCAGATCGGGGACACTTTGGCGCAGTTGGTGAGCTTAAACGCGTTAAAGCGTAACCAAGAGCCCCTGTCACTATTTTCCTGTTGTGTGCTGCAGCACCCTCTGTATTTATATATTTCTTATGGAGATTGGGGTTCTCCAGTGCTGCGTGCATGCTTTGCATAGTATTGCATAAAAATCGGTTTGTGCTGCTCATCCCTTGGCTTATATTATTTTCCCCTGTGAGCGTGCATAACCACACCCATCTCTAGCACAGTTAAGCATTTAAATGAGCGGTGCTCATAGTTCAGTTAGTAGCTAGTAGAAGGTGAGGTGTTTTTAATTTCATTTCTCCCATTTAGCTGACCCCTGGGCTTTTGGCATGGTTCCCACTAGAACGCTGATAAAAACGAGCATTTTTGCCTGGTTAGAGTAGGACTCACCAGATCGGGGACACTTTGGCGCAGTTGGTGAGCTTAAACGCGTTAAAGCGTAACCAAGAGCCCCTGTCACTATTTTCCTGTTGTGTGCTGCAGCACCCTCTGTATTTATATATATATATATATATATATATATATATATACAGTATATATATATATATATATATATATATATATACACAGTGGGTTGCAAAAGTATTCGGCCCCCTTGAAGCTTTCCACATTTTGTCACATTACTGCCACAAACATGCATCACTTTTATTGGAATTCCACGTGAAAGACCAACACTAAGTGGTGTACATGTGAGAATTGGAACGAAAATCATACATCATTCCAAACATTTTTTTACAAATAAATAACTGCAAAGTGGGGTGTGCGTAATTAACACCACTCTCCTCTGATGTATTCTTTATTTAAATTTTGTCCCTATCACAATGTGTATGGCACCAATATTTTATTTGTAAATAAAGGTGCATTTTTTCAGTTTTCCGTCAATCACTATTTACAAGCCCATAATTAAAAAAAAAATAACATTAATATACCCTCTTGACATACTGTACATATTAAAAACGTTCAGTCCCTAAGATGTATTTTTTTATGTTATTTTTTTTTTTAATGCAAAAAAAGGAACGGTACAATTGGAGAGTGTGGGAGGGAAGCAATTAATTGTGCATGTAAGTGTGTGTATTTTTATTAAATGAAATGTATTTAGATGTAATTTTACTATTTGGCCACAATATGGTCATTTTTTTTCCATCCTGTAAGCGCACCATCACGTTTACAGGAAGTGAAGGGAGGACATGAAACTTTTTTTTTTCTTCAGAAAGATTGCAGCTTCTCATAGAAGCCGTAGGTCTTTCCAACGGTGAGCTCTCTTGCTTTGCAGTGCTGGGTCCCCAGTTTGCATCCCAGCCAGGGCACTTTCTGCACGGAGTTTGTATGTCGTTCCTGTGTCTGTGTGTGTTCTCCCCGTGTCCCTGTGCTCCCTCCGAGCACTCCGGTTTCCCCCCACATCCCAAAAACATATAGATACTTTCATTGGCTTCCCCCTAAATTGGCCCTAGACTATGATACATGCATTACACAATACATACATAGACAGAGGACAATGGTAGGGATTAGATGGTGAGCCCCTATGAGGGACAGTTAAGTGACAAGATAATATACTCTGTACAGAGCTGCATTTAAAATGCATGATAATTGTCTCCTATCCTAATATGATAATTACAGTAAGTATACTGCGCCTGCGCAGGGCGCTCCCGGCGACGTGAGCGAGGACACACATGGCCGGGGCTGTGCAGGCACAGTGGTTTGCGACATTAAAGTAGCAAAAACCGGAAAGCGAGCCACGCCGGGGGACCAGAGGATCGCCGACTGCGGAGGACAGGAGGATCATTTTGTCCTGGCGCGGGCACAGGACGACTGCGGGAGACCGGAGGATCATTTTGTCCTGGTGCGGGCACAGGCGACTGCGGGGGACCGGAGGATCATTTTGTCCTGGTGCGAGCTGTTATGATCGCTTCTGCAGCGTTTACTGCTGACTGCAGTGGTATTGCAAACCAAGCAGTTCTAATGTCATTACATGCATTTGCTTGCATAGTTTGGTTTGCACTTAAACTAGTTGCTGATTCCATCTGCAGTCGCTCTGAAGTTAATGACAGTTTAATATGCTTTTGTGTAAACAAACATTGGGCTCTATTCATAAAAGGTTACCGCAAGATTTCCGCTCAAAACAGCGGCTTTTCCCGTCCATTTAGCAAAGTGGGCATTCATAAAAGCTGTTCCCGCATGAAAATCTACAATCCCCCAGCAGAGCGAGAAATTTCCGCCCTCTCCAGTGTTTTTCTAGATTTATCTAGAAAAAAGTAACAAAATGGCCATTCATAAAGTTTAGAGGAAGCGGTATGTGGACGGGAAATACCGCTTCCTCTGATTTTGCGGATTACATACAAGTGAATGGGACAGACCTCCCAGAGAGAGCAGTGCACGGAGGGACTCTGCCGGCTGAAGTGTTTCCGCATGCCTTCCGACAGCTTACCGCCAGCTTTCAGCGGGAGATCTCCGCACTTGCATCGCAGCTGGCAAGATTTTTATGAATTACCACCCAGAAGTCTAAAATACCGCTGTGGTATTTTCCCTCCAGGAGTTTTTTCGCCACAACTTTTTTATGAATAGAGCCCATTGTCTGCTGCAATGGAGGGGCAATCCCTTTCCTGCAGGCTGCATATCATTGTCTGCCTTTTCCTGCTATCAGCCTGTGATTAATTACCATTCACTTGAGTGGGAATCTGCAGGTCTGCTCCCATTGGATGACCTCAGTATAAAGAACTGCTTCCTGCAATGCCTCATGGGCTACCATAGTCTCAGATTCTGTCTGTTACTCTGCTCGTGCCCCACCTCGTTCCTGGTCCGTATGGACTGCGCTGACTCCTGCGAAGGGGTCAGCGAGTCCTCCTAGTTCTGCTCTTGTTATAGAAGTTGTTACTTGCTTGTCTTGTGTCATATATTGGTTCATCGCCAATATATACGCATACTTGCGCATTTTGTTATTTTCCTTGTATTCGTGTTACGTTGATACATCAGTGTCGCTGATATATACGTACACGAACTGTTTATTTCCTGTGTTCAGTTAGTCAGCCTTCCAGCACGTTTTGGTAGTTTGCGCGTATCGTGAGCACCCGTGCTGAGCTAGTATCCCGCTCCTGGTCCTGTTTGTGGATTGCGTTCATCTCTGCGAGGAGATAACGAATCCTTCTGAATCCTGTCCTGTTACCGTTTGTGGATTGCGTTCATCTCTGCGAAGAGATAGCGAATCCTTCTGAGCCCTGTTCCCTGTATTGCTCCAGTGCGAGTCAGTGTTCCTGCTTATGTCATATATCGGTTCATTGCCGATATATACATATGTTAGTCAGACGTTACAAATAGTTTCATTGATAGCTGTAATTGTAATACGCTAGGAAAACATACTTATTGTATATTTGTCTGTGTTATGTTCATCTATCTTGATCCTGCTATTTCCTGACTATCTTGTCCTGTCTTTGTGAGGCACGCCATCGCTGCAAACGCATTGGCTGCCTCATTCCAGTCTGTCTTATTGTGGACGCTTGCTGTCACTAAGTAGTGGCTAGTTAAGCAGGCGTTCATTCTGTCTACCTGTCCTGATCTCCTCAGTCCTGGTTTATGCGCTCAGCGCTACTTTGCGCTGAGACGTTATTACGAAAGTGTTGTTTGTGGCTGTACGGATCTGCACCGGCTCTGTGCACCACAATCTCCTATTGGAGTCAGTCCTCTCCTCCACTAAACTGGGGATATCCTGATCCCTTGTGCTGGTGTGTGTACCTCCTTCACGTCAGCTTATGTGTTGTATGCTGACTGTGGAGATTACACCTCCAAGCTTAACATTATGGTAGCCCCATTACCAATCCCCATTGTGGGGGGGGGGTTCCCAGCAAAAATGACACTGTTTGTTATGGTTCCTGTTCCTTTAAGAAATTTGAGAAACTTAATTCTGAAACAGAAAATGAGTTTTTTTCTGAATGTACCAGGTTCCTGGCCAATCCCGAGCTCCAGGCTACTCCTGTTTCAACGTGGGCCCCCCAGCTAGTTTATGTTTTATTTAAGGGAAGATTGTTTCAGTGGGCCTACGATGTCTTGGATCATACCAATTTAAAAGAGAGACCATTGGAATTTCTAGCGTTTGTGATCCATAACTGGCTGCGCAAAACCGATTTGCCTAGCCCTTTTGATAAGCTCCTGGCAGCTTGTCAATCAGTTGCTCCTTCTACTGCCTACAAAAATAATCAGCAAGCAGATAATTGTTCTGATAACTTTTCTTCTGCTAAGGCAGCAGGGTCTAAAGCCAAACGTAAACGCTCCAAAAGAAAAGCGTTACAATCAGCGGAGTCGTTGCCCTTGGCGACTGCGCATCAGATCTGTAATGAGACTCCGCCAGTAGCAGATAATGAAATTCAGTCACCATTCAGGGGAGTCAAATGGACCTATGAAACTACTAATGAACTTTCATTGCTAGCCAGGGAAAATAAAAGTTCTTGTTTAACCACTTGCCGACCGCCTACTTCATATTGGCGGCGGCAAAGTGGCAGCCCCAGGACCACGTAACGCAGATTGGCGTCAGGTCCTGGGGCACTCTCTGGCCGGGGATCGCGCGCTGGGATGCGCGCGCATCCACCGGCAATAGGCTCCGCCCACCCGCGACGTCAACCCGCCGGCCAATCGGAAGCGCCGGCGGGTTGTTAACCCGACGATCGCCGGATAGGAAGCGTATAATACGCTTTGTAATGTTTACAAAGTGTATTATACAGGCTGCCTCCTGCCCTGGTGGTCCCAGTGTCCGAGGGACCACCAGGGCAGGCTGCAGCCACCCTAGTCTGCACCCAAACACACTGATCTGCCCCCCCCTGCCCCCTGATCGCCCACAGTACCCCTCAGACCCCCCCCTGCCCACCCCCCAGACCACCATTTGCACACAATCACCCCCCTAATCACCCATCAATCACTCCCTGTCACTATCTGTCAACGCTATTTTTTTTTTTAGTCCCTAAACTGCCCCCTGCTCCCTCCTGATCACCCCCCCACCCCTCAGATTCTCCCCAGACCCCCCCAGACCCTCCCCCCCCCTGTGTACTGTATGCATCTATCCCCCCTGATCAACTGTCAATCACCTGTCAATCACCTGTCAATCACCCGTCAATCACCCCCTGTCACTGCCACCCATCAATCAGCCCCTAACCTGCCCCTTGCGGGCAATCTGATCACCCACCCACACCAATAGATCGCCCGCAGATCCGACATCAGATCACCTCCCAAATCCATCGTTTACATCTATTCTCTCCTCTAAACACCCACTAATTACCCATCATTCACCCATCAATCACCCCCTATCACCACCTGTCACTGTTACCCATCAGATTAGACCCTTGCGGGCACCCAATCGCCCGCCCACACACTCAGATTGCCCTCAACCCCCCCCCTTATCGATTCGCCAGTGCATTATTTACATCCGTTCTTCCCTGTAATAATCCACTGATCACCTGTCAATCACCCCCTGTCACTGCCACCCATCAATCACCCCCTGTCACTGCCACCCATCAATCAGCCCCTAACCTGCCCCTTGCGGGCAATCTGATCACCCACCCACACCAATAGATCGCCCGCAGATCCGACATCAGATCACCTCCCAAATCCATCGTTTACATCTATTCTCTCCTCTAAACACCCACTAATTACCCATCAATCACCCCCTATCACCACCTGTCACTGTTACCCATCAGATTAGACCCTTGCGGGCACCCAATCACCCGCCCACACGCTCAGATTGCCCTCAAACCCCCCCTTATCGATTCGCCAGTGCATTATTTACATCCGTTCTTCCCTGTAATAACCCACTGATCACCTGTCAATCACCCCCTGTCACTGCCACCCATCAATCACCCCCTGTCACTGCCACCCATCAATCAGCCCCTAACCTGCCCCTTGCGGGCAATCTGATCACCCACCCACACCAATAGATCGCCCGCAGATCCGACATCAGATCACCTCCCAAGCGCAGTGTTTACATCTATTCTCTCCTCTAAACACCCACTAATTACCCATCAATCACCCCCTATCACCACCTGTCACTGTTACCCATCAGATTAGACCCTAATCTGCCCCTTGCGGGCACCCAATCACCCGCCCACACGCTCAGATTGCCCTCAGACCCCCCCCTTATCAATTCGCCAGTGCAATATTTACATCTGTTATTCCCTGTAATAACCCACTGATCACCTGTCAATCACCCATCAATCACCCCCTGTCACTGCCACCCATCAATCACCCCCTGTCACTGCCACCCATCAATCAGCCCCTAACCTGCCCCTTGCAGGCAATCTGATCACCCACCCACACCAATAGATCGCCCGCAGATCCGACATCAGATCACCTCCCAAGTGCAGTGTTTACATCTCTTCTCTCCTCTAAACACCCACTAATTACCCATCAATCACCCCCTATCACCACCTGTCACTGTTACCCATCAGATTAGACCCTAATCTGCCCCTTGCGGGCACCCAATCACCCGCCCACACCTCAGAACGCCCTCAGACCCCAGCCCTGATCACCTCGCTAGTGCATTGCTTGCATCTATTTCCCCCCTCTAATCACACCTTGAGACACCCATAAATCACCTCCTGTCACCCCCTAGCACACCTACCCATCAGATCAGGCCCTAATTTGCCCCGTGTGGGCTCCTGATCACTCGGCCAAACCCTCAGATCCCCCTCAGACCCCCTTCCGATCACCTCCCCAGTGCATTGATTGCATCTATTTTCCCCTCTAACCGCCCCCTGAGACACCCATCAATCACCTCCTGTCACCCCCCTAGCACTCCTATCCATCAGATCAGGCCCAATACATCCTGTCATCTAAGAGGCCACCCTGCTTATGACCGTTTCCACAAAATTTGCCCCCTCATAGACCACCTGTCATCAAAATTTGCAGATGCTTATACCCCTGAACAGTCATTTTGAGAAATTTGGTTTCCAGACTACTCACAGTTTTGGGCCCGTAAAATGCCAGGGCAGTATAGGAACCCCACAAGTGACCCCATTTTAGAAAGAAGACACCCCAAGGTATTCTGTTAGGTGTATGATGAGTTCATAGAAGATTTTATTTTTTGTCAAAAGTTAGCGGAAATTGGATTTTTATTGTTTTTTTCACAAAGTGTCATTTTTCACTAACTTGTGACAAAAAATAAAATCTTCTATGAACTCACCATACCCCTAACGGAATACCTTGGGGTGTCGTCTTTCTAAAATGGGGTCACTTGTGGGGTTCCTATACTGCCCTGGCATTTTAGGGGCCCTAAACCGTGGGGAGTAGTCTAGAAAACAAATGCCTCAAAATGACCTGTGAATAGGACGTTGGGCCCCTTAGCGCACCTAGGCTGCAAAAAAGTGTCACACATGTAGTATCGCCATACTCAGGAGAAGTAGTATAATGTGTTTTGTGGTGTATTTTTACACATACCCATGCTGGGTGGGAGAAATCTCTCTGTAAATGGACAATTGTGTGTAAAAAAAATCAAAAATGTGTCATTTACAGAGATATTTCTCCCACCCAGCATGGTTATATGTAAAAATACACCACAAAACACATTATACTACTTCTTCTGAGTACGGCGATACCACATGTGTGACACTTTTTTGCAGCCTAACTGTGCTAAGGGGCCCAAAGTCCAATGAGTACCTTTAGGATTTCACAGGTCCTTTTGAGACATTTGGGTTCAAGACGACTACTCACGGTTTAGGGCCCCTAAAATGCCAGGGCAGTATTGGAACCCCACAAATGACCCCATTCTAGAAAGAAGACACCCCAAGGTATTCCGTTAGGAGTATGGTGAGTTCATAGAAGATTTTATTTTTTGTCACAAGTTAGCGGAAATTGATATGTATTGTTTTTTTTTTTTCACAAAGTGTCATTTTCCGCTAACTTGTGACAAAAAAAAAATCTTCTATGAACTCACCATACCCCTAACGGAATACCTTGGGGTGTCTTCATTCTAAAATGGGGTCACTTGTGGGGTTCCTATACTGCCCTGGCATTTTAGGGGCCCTAAACCGTGAGGAGTAGTCTAGAATCCAAATGCCTCAAAATGACCTGTGAATAGGACGTTAGGCCCCTTAGCGCACCTAGGTTGCAAAAAAGTGTCACACATGTGGTATCGCCGTACTCAGAAGAAGTAGTATAATGTGTTTTGAGGTGTATTTTTATACATACCCATGCTGGGTGGGAGAAATCTCTCTGTAAATGGACAATTGTGTGTAAAAAAAATCAAATAATTGTCATTTACAGAGATATTTCTCCCACCTAGCATCTGTATGTGTAAAAATACACCCCAAAACACATTATACTACTTCTCCTGAGTACGGCGGTACCACATGTGTGGCACTTTCTTGCACCCTAAGTGCGCTAAGGGGCCCAAAGTCCAATGAGTACCTTTAGGATTTCACAGGTCATTTTGCGACATTTGGTTTCAAGACTACTCCTCACGGTTTAGGGCCCCTAAAATGCCAGGGCAGTATAGGAACCCCACAAATGACCCCATTTTAGAAAGAAGACACCCCAAGGTATTCCGTTAGGAGTATGGTGAGTTCATAGAAGATTTTATTTTTGTCACAAGTTAGCAGAAAATGACACTTTGTGAAAAAAAACAATTAAAATCAATTTCCGCTAACTTGTGACAAAAAAAAAAAATCTTCAATGAACTCACCATCCTCCTAATGGAATACCTTGGGGTGTCTTCTTTCTAAAATGGGGTAATTTGTGGGATTCCTATACTGTCCTGGCATTTTAGGGGCCCTAAACCGTGAGGAGCAGTCTTGAAACGAAATTTCTCAAAATGACCTGTGAAATCCTAAAGGTACTCATTGGACTTTGGGCCCCTTAGCGCAGTTAGGGTGCAAAAAAGTGCCACACATGTGGTATCGCCGTACTCAGGAGAAGTAGTATAATGTGTTTTGGGGTGTATTTTTCCACATACCCATGCTGAGTGGGAGAAATATCTCTATAAATTGACAATTGTGTGTAAAAAAAATAAAACAATTGTCATTTACGGAGATATTTCTCCCACCCAGCATGGGTATGTGTAAAAATACACCCCAAAACACATTATACTACTTCTCCTGAGTACGGCAATACCACATGTGTGGCACTTTTTTGCAGCCTAACTGCGCTAAGGGGCCCAAAGTCCAATGAGCATCTTTAGGCTTTACAGGGGTGCTTACAATTAGGCACCCCCCAAAATGCCAGGACTGTGAACACACCCCACAAATGACCCCATTTTGGAAAGTAGACACTTCAAGGTATTCAGAGAGTAGCATAGTGAGTCCGTGGCAGATTTCATTTTTTTTTGTCGCAAGTTAGAAGAAATGGAAACTTTTTTTTTTTTTTTTTTTGTTACAAAGTGTCATTTTCCGCTAACTTGTGACAAAAAATAAAATCTTCTATGAACTCACCATGCCTCTCACTGAATACTTTGGGATGTCTTATTTCCAAAATGGGGTCATTTGGGGGGGATTTGTACTATCCTGGAATTTTAGCCCCTCATGAAACCTGACAGGTGCGCAGAAAAGTCAGAGATGCTTGAAAATGGGAAAATTCACTTTTGGCACCATAGTTTGTAAACGCTATAACTTTTACCCAATCCAATAAATATACACTGAATGGGTTTTTTTTAATCAAAGACATGTAGCAGAATAACTTTCGCGCTCAAATGTATAGGAAATTTTACTTTATTTGAAAAATGTCAGCACAGAAAGTTAAAAAAGTCATTTTTTTGACAAAATTCATGTCTTTTTTGATGAATATAATAAAAAGTAAAACTCTTTTTCAATATTTTTTATTGGAATTTCCAAAAAATTTTAACAATATGCCAAGACATATTAAAACAATATAAAAATAAACTTACTTTTTACATTACAGCAGTCCAATGAGAAATATACTGTTGATTTTTCAAATATACATTCAGTTATACATAAACAGTGTATAATAACTTTCCCTTATAAATCAATGGCTAGTATCTCTTAAGATGATTGCTGAGTTTAGTATACTTGTTGCTATTTAGTTCTTAAAAGGTTAAATATGTGCATCTCTACACGCAAGAATACGCATAAAAATACACATGAGTGCAACCCAATGAGGTTTTACGCATAATAACGCGTAAGCACGTAAAAAACGCGTCAAACGCCACTTAAACGCGCGATAACGCGCAAAAATCGCTAAACGCGCAGAAAACGCCTAGTAAACGCATAAAAACCACGTAAATAGCGCGTAAATATGCAAATAGTGCAAATTTCAAGAAAAAAAAAAATGTTTAAATCAATTTTAAACCATAAATTTTTAAAGAAAGGATTGTTTATTTATCTTTGTAGGCCTAATAGCACCTATCTTTCCAAAATAACCTAAATGTCATTTTTGTTATTTTAAACAGTGATCCTGTTAGTTACATTCTAACGAATTCCTAAAATGTATTGTTAATTAAGGTTTAGTAGGAGCAGTACCTCTGGAGAATGGGGGTCTTAAATCCTCCCTACAGAGACTCCAGAGGACGCATCCTCTTTAAGTATTATTCCTATATACTTGCCGTCCCCACAGGATCACTGCTATCTCACTTAGCTGTTAAACTACATCGAGTTGGGCTACATAGAGTACATGTAGATATTTTGGTATACGTCTTGCTTTCCCAATTCCAATTAATTATTCAGATATTAATGTTATGACTTAACTAATATAATTAAACTAATTCTAAACTAAACTAAACTAAACTAAACTATACTAAACAGCTGAAAATTACTTTTCACAGTTCTTACTGAGGTATTCTTGTACAATAACAGTAATATACTTATCTTATTACTTTGTAGGTCCAAGTGATGTAATGTAACAGTGGAGAGTCCAAGCCAGGCAACAACAACACTAAGTTTCTAGACAATGCCCTAGTACAACAACATTAATAGTCACTATTCATTTATCCATGTGAGGGTTAGATAAGATATTAGACTTCTTGAATCTTAGAATCAACATATATAGTAGGCCATAGATAAGCTTTTTTCCAAAATGCACCTATAGTACTGTTTTTTATAGCCCAAGATCTTTCAGCTCTCATGTTGGATTCCACTTTCCTTAATACTTCTTCTAATGTTGGTACATAGTGTGACTTCCAGTTGTCGGCAATCAATATTCTAGTTACTACACAAATGTGGTTGAAAATAAACCTTTCACTCGGGGGAAGGTCCCATGTTCTAACATGGAGTAATACCATTTCAGGTGAAATTGTGCTCAGAAACATAGGCAATTGTTTAAGAAATGTCTCTATCTCTCCCCAGAGATTAGTGATCTTTGGACATGACCAGAAAATGTGAATTAAAGATCCAGTTTCATTGCAATTTCTCCAGCAAAGGGGGGAAGTATTGCCATCAAACTTAGAAATTTTTTCTGGAGTATAATACCACTGCCACAGAAGCTTCAAAAAGTTTTCATAATGCAGGACACATTTAGTTGATTTTTTAAGAGACCTGTAGGCCCTCTCCCACTCTTCCTGATCAAGATCTATGTTTAATAGATCCTGCCATTTATTCAGTTGCCATCTTTGGCCTTCATCTTTAAGTTGTAAAAGTGTTTTATTAAATATGGCAATTCCCTTTTTCTTATTATTTTGTGGGTCTAAAAGTTTTTTTATTTGAGGTAAATAGGATATATTTTGAGGGGAGTGTTTATCTAAGAATTTTTTAATTCTAAAGTATTTGGGTTTGTCAGATTGTGGGATGTCATATGTTGAGGTAAGTTCTTCAAAGGATTTAAGCTTATCATTTTCCATGAGATCAGCTACTTTAATTATACCATTTTGTGACCAATTTTCTAAATCTAAATTTTTCAAGGCCTTTGCTAAATTAAGTAATGGGACTTCTATATGTAGTGATAAAGGATGTTTTTCACTGTAGTGGATCATCTCCTTCCATACTCTAATAAAGTTAGCTGTGATAGGATTAGGAATTTTTAAGGGAATTTTCCAATTTAGTCTGGCTTCCAAATAGGGGAGGGGTTCATTATCCGGGATTTGTTCCAATTCTATTATTACCCATTGTTTACTCCTATCATTACACCAGATAGCTCTTGATTGTTCTAGGATTGCTGTAAAAAGTAAAACTCGCAGCAGCAATCAAATAGCACCGAAAGAAAGCTGTATTAGTGACAAGAAAAGGAGGTAAAATTCATTTAGGTGGTAGGTTGTATGACTGAGCAATAAACCGTGAAAGCTGCAGTGGTCCGAATGGAAAAAAAGGCTCTGGTCCTTAAGGGGTTTTATGACTGCAGTCCTTAAGTGGTTAAATGAATTATCTGAATATGATTATGAAGATATATTACAGAGTATTGAACAGATCAATTTATTCGTGCAGCAAGGGAAATTTGCATACACTACAGTTCAACACTTGCTACAGGTATTGGAGGTCCTTAGGAATAAGAAATCGGCCAATCACCTGCTAAATAACCCAATGTATGTTTCTGCCACTAACACATTTGCAAACTATGATCAGCCGGAATGCTCAACTGTTAAATATGCATGGGATCCTCCATTTGAGAAAGGAGAGATGGAAGCCCTGGTCTATGAATGGAAGAAAGATGCAAGTTCATTTTGTCAGTTTTACAGTGCAAAAAGTGAATTAGTATTGAATGCATGCATTAAGTCTGCCTATAACCTAATAAAAACTGGTGTGTGTGGGTATGACTTTGTGGCTCCATTGATCGATGTGTGGAAGATGATTTTGGACGATTTTTATGCGATTCAATCAGTTGATACCAGGGAAGACACACTGTCAATTGGAGACTGTCCCACTTCTCCAGTTACTGAGTCCCTGCCATGTCTTGTGAATGTTCCTGTAACTCCACCCTGTACCATGGATAACTCAGTGTTACTTCCCAGTAAAACAGAAGCCACTGATACTTTCTTAACTTTGCCCTGCACAAATTTCTCAGCAGAGAATCCAGAGGTCCTGCTGACTTCTGAGTCCAGCCTAGCCAGTACTCATGAGTCTTTGTTCAGTGAAACAGACATTAGAAAATCTTTGCCTGCCTCTGCAAACACTTCTGTAGAATTTACCTGTGTTAATAAAGTTCAACTCCTGTCTGATCCAGCAGATGCCAATAGATGCACTACATTAGTTTCTGAGTCCCAGCAATCCTGTCTAGAAACCTCAGAACCCCAGCATCTGAATTTTCCAATTTTACAATTGAATAGTGCTTCAGATGCACAAACTTTGTGTCTTGATCTTCCTGTCTCTACACCTCGCTCTAGTTTCGTGAATAGCTCAGAGCATCTGCTATGTGAACCTGAAATCGTAGAATTATTACCTTGTTCAGAAAATGTTCCAGTAAATTTGCCCTGTACCATGAATTGTGCAGTAGATCTCTCCAATGAAACTCAGGTCACAGAATCATTATGCTGTCCAGCAGGTGCTTCCATGGTTTTGCCCTGCAATATGGACTGTTCAGTGATCCTGTCCAGTGAAGCTGTGGTCGCAGAGTCTTATGCTTCACCCAGTACTTTGGATACTTCAAACCCTCTAGCAGAGGAGTCTGAGGCACTGCTTACCTCAGTTGTCTAGCAGCTGTTTTGGAATTACAGTCTGCTCTAATAAAACTTGATGAATTTCTGCCCAGCAAAGCAGAAGCCATTGAAATATTGTCCTCGTCAGCAAGTGTGTTAGATGCCTTGCCCTGTACACAGTCTGATTTAACCAATGTTGTTGAGTCCCTCTCCAGTGTTGTAACAGCCGAGGAACTCCAGCCCTGTCCTCTGAATGTTTCAGAAGTCTTGCCCTGTAACATGGATAATTCTGACTCGCTGGAAAAAATAATAGAAATCTCAGAATTTCAGTCCGGGTTAATGAGTGTTTCTGAAACCCAGCCCTGTATCCTGGAAAATTCTGGTTTTCTGCCCGGTGTGGCAGTAGTTCCAGAGTCCCCTTCCTGTCCAGTGAGTTTCTCAGTTTTGTCTAGTTCAGTGGGGATTGCTGCAATATTGACTTGTTTTGCAGCCCTTCATGAGCTCCAATCCAGTGTATTTGATGAGTCTCTGTCTAGTCCAGAAGAAGCTATGGGAACCCTGTCTAGTTCAGTGCATACATCAGAAGATTTGCCCTGTCTTGTAAATGCCCCTGAACATGATTTGTTAATAACCCTGCTGGAATCAGCGACATCTAAGTCTGATCCTGCAGTTTTTAGTGAGAATCCAGTAACTGTGAAGTCTAGTCATGATGAATTTTTTTTGCCCAGTTCTGGTTTCGGTCCTGTCTTGACTGACTTTGAGGTTCGCAGTTCCTTGACATGCCCAGAGGTTTCTCTTGTGCCGGTGTGCCCAGATGTGCTTCGTATGCCAGAGTGCCCAGATGTGTCTGTGTTAGCGTGCTCACGTGCTTCCCTAGTGGAGACATGTTCTGATGTTGCCGGTTGGCCTGCATGCCCGGAGATGGTTCTGGTCCCTAAAAGCCCTGATCTTGATGTTTGTCCTTGTGACCCTGACTCTGGAGTTGCCCTGGGTTCCATAGGGGTTCTTGATAGTTCTCCATGTGAGCCTAAGGGGCGTTCTGACCTGTGGGGATCTCTTTGGAGCTTCCAAGTGTTCTGGGAGATCTCTGAGGAAACTTGTCCTGGTACCTTGGACTGGTTCAACAGTGGGTTTTGTGTTGGTAAGGACAGTTCCGGTGGGCATTGCAAAGGCTTTGGCGTTTTTGGACAGTCCCTGGAAAGCGGTGGGTATCGCTCAGAGAGTTTCTTGGGGTTGTTTTCTGGAAGTCGTGGTTCTGATGGGTATCACACTGAGGCTTGTAGTGCTGACGGGCATGGTTCGGTAGGTTCTGGTTCCAATTGGTCTAGTTTTGGTGAGACTGATTCGGGAATTTGGTTTTGTCGGGCTGATCCGACCTTCATGAATTTTCAGTCAGATCAGTTTGCTGGATTTCCCACTTTTGATTTTTTGGTTTGGGTGGTTCAGGAGAAATATGTCAGTTTTTATAGGCGTCCAGAGGCCGCGTTTAAGGGAGGGGGTACTGTTATGATCGCTTCTGCAGCGTTTACTGCTGACTGCAGTGGTATTGCAAACCAAGCAGTTCTAATGTCTTTACATGCATTTGCTTGCATAGTTTGGTTTGCACTTAAACTAGTTGCTGATTCCATCTGCAGTCGCTCTGAAGTTAATGACAGTTTAATATGCTTTTGTGTAAACAAACATTGTCTGCTGCAATGGAGGGGCAATCCCTTTCCTGCAGGCTGCATATCATTGTCTGCCTTTTCCTGCTATCAGCCTGTGATTAATTACCATTCACTTGTGTGGGAATCTGCAGGTCTGCTCCCATTGGATGACCTCAGTATAAAGAACTGCTTCCTGCAATGCCTCATGGGCTACCATAGTCTCAGATTCTGTCTGTTACTCTGCTCGTGCCCCACCTCGTTCCTGGTCCGTGTGGACTGCGCTGACTCCTGCGAAGGGGTCAGCGAGTCCTCCTAGTTCTGCTCTTGTTATAGAAGTTGTTACTTGCTTGTCTTGTGTCATATATTGGTTCATCGCCAATATATACGCATACTTGCGCATTTTGTTATTTTCCTTGTATTCGTGTTACGTTGATACATCAGTGTCGCTGATATATACGTACACGAACTGTTTATTTCCTGTGTTCAGTTAGTCAGCCTTCCAGCACGTTTTGGTAGTTTGCGCGTATCGTGAGCACCCGTGCTGAGCTAGTATCCCGCTCCTGGTCCTGTTTGTGGATTGCGTTCATCTCTGCGAGGAGATAACGAATCCTTCTGAATCCTGTCCTGTTACCGTTTTGGATTGCGTTCATCTCTGCGAAGAGATAGCGAATCCTTCTGAGCCGTTCCCTGTATTGCTCCAGTGCTAGTCAGTGTTCCTGCTTATGTCATATATCGGTTCATTGCCGATATATACATATGTTAGTCAGACGTTACAAATAGTTTCATTGATAGCTGTAATTGTAATACGCTAGGAAAACATACTTATTGTATATTTGTCTGTGTTACGTTCATCTATCTTGATCCTGCTATTTCCTGACTATCTTGTCCTGTCTTTGTGAGGCACGCCATCGCTGCAAACGCATTGGCTGCCTCATTCCAGTCTGTCTTATTGTGGACGCTTGCTGTCACTAAGTAGTGGCTAGTTAAGCAGGCGTTCATTCTGTCTACCTGTCCTGATCTCCTCAGTCCTGGTTTATGCGCTCAGCGCTACTTTGCGCTGAGACGTTATTACGAAAGTGTTGTTTGTGGCTGTACGGATCTGCACCGGAGGATCATTTTGTCCTGGTGCGAGCACAGGCGACTGCGGGGGACCGGAGGATCATTTTGTCCTGGTGCGAGCACAGGATGACTGCGGGGGACCGGAGGATCATTTTGTCCTGGCGCAGACACAGTATGACTGCGGGGGACCGGTAGAAGCTCCAGGTAAGTTAAACTCTTTTTTTTGTTTTTTGAGCTTACAGTATTCCTTTAAATGGAAATAAATATGGCAGCCTCTATATGCCTCTCACTTCAGGTTCCCTTTAAAGGCATACTAGGAAGCAGAAATGTGCTACCCGGTGAGTCCAAGCGACACAACACTGAGAACAGCACACAAACCAAATGGATTTAGTTTTTTACATGTGTCTGGGGGTCTCCTCTACTTGGATGGAATTTTGCCCAACAGTTGGCGATGAGTTCATCCCATGGAAAAGCTTCAGCTTTGGCTGCCTCTGTCTCCGTGTCTGTAAGAACATTAACCCCGGGGCTTCTGGGCAGATTACACCAGCCAAATGTTCATTCTGCTGGACTGGAATAAAGCAGACACCAGTATCAGGTGCTTGGCTTGCCATAAGCTGCTTTCTTGTATGATGCCTCCTGTTGCTGCTGGCCGGGCTGTCAGCTTCCCTTACAGCAAGTATCCTGGGCACCCTGAGGCACTGACCATTATATACATTATAAGAAAACTCTGATGCAGCCAGTTACAGGTGAATTTATGCAGCTTGTTATTGGGACAAGAATTAGTAATAAAATCGCTCGTTCCACACATAAAAATCAGCTATCGGTATACCGAGTAGCTAAATTGACAGTCAAAAAGTCCAATGATTAGATTCGTCAGGTGCTGCAATTAAGTCTCTGGGTTATTGCCAGCGGTGTAAATGATAGTAATGTAATTGCGCTCTTGACATAACAGTTTATGCATCCACCTCTCCCCCCTTCATGGACTCACTCACCAGATGTTGAGGTCTCAATAAGACTAATCTGTGCCTTTGGGGTGTATGGCCCCCCGTCACCTTACGAACTCAGTCGCTCTTCCTTATCAGGTGCAAGACTGATCCGTGCCTGGTTAGGTCCTTGGAGTTATAGGGCATGCGGGGAGAAAAACACAGGAAGACCAGCCTCCTCTAGTGTAATTCTGGCTTATTGAATAAAAAGTTTCCAAAATAAACACCGATAAAAAATGAGCTGGTTTAAAAGGGCTGGTCTAGCGTCTCAGCGGCATTGAGCAGTGCACGGCGGTTTACACTGAGAAGATACGTGGGTCATTGGTGGCCACCCAGGATCTGACTCCACTTAAATCATACATGTACCGATTAGTGCTGGCTCATTTTTTAACGTTTGCATGTCCAGCATTTGCGATTTTGGTTATCGCAATCGCTCTAGTAGAATTTGGCCCATCCATTAACATTAGCTGAGCGTTTAGGGAAATCGCAAGCATTGAATCACTCCCTAAACACTCAAAAAATTGATCTAGTGGGTTCCAGCCCTGATGCTGCTAAATTAAAATCTGGGGGCATGCACAGCTACCTACGGCCTCTTGCACACTATGGGCTTGATTCACTAAACCGTGATAAATAACATCACGGTCACGCTAGCGTTTTGCGTGCGTTATAATGAAAAAATGCAATTGCGCCCAAAAATCATTACACGCAAATGCTAGCACGAATGTGATATCAGTTATCATGATTTAGTAAATCTAGCCCAATATGTGATTCAGATTTTTCGGAATAAAAATCAGATCATATAAAAAATCTGAATCGCAATGTAGTGTGCAAGAGGCCCGATACTGATATCTAGGGCACAAGGCCAATATACTCTGTACCACGCTGTGGAAGATGTCGGCCTTATAGACATACTAAATAATAATATATAGTGGGCACCTGGCTAGTAGCGACTTAATTTTTGTATATAGGGGGCACCTGGCTACTTTATCTTAAAGGGGTTCTGTGTATGTTTGTAAAAACAAAAAACTGACACTTACCTGGGGCTTCTACCGACCCCCGGCAGCTGTCCTGTCCCGCGCCGTCCTCTACAATCCTCCGTTCCCAGCGCCGGTCACGGTCCAATTATACCTCTAACTAAAAAACATACACAGAACCTCTTCAAGGCACATGACCATTTAATTGCTTGATTTGGAAGCAAATTCCCTTTATTTGGAGGCACTTGGCTACTCAATTCTCTCATCTTGGGGTATACGGTTATTTAGCTGTTGTACCTGGAGGCTCATGGTTACTTGATTTTTGTATATAGGGAGCACATGACTACGTAATTCTATAATCCTAAAGGTTCATAACTACTTAATGTTTTTTTATCCAGAGGCATGTGACTATTTCATGTGGAGGCAGATGGTTGCTTTATTATTTAATTTCCAAAGGTTGCCTGAGGATTGTGGAAGACCTAGCAGGTTAAACAACTTTAACTGGGAACAGTACAGGAACCACAGGACAGACTGAGGACCTGAAAGGTAATATCCAGAGCCTTCACCTTAGGCCCGGTTCACATTAGCGTTTTTTTCTGGAACGTAACCGGAACGTATACTGTACAAACGGAAAGGATGTGAATGGATCCAATGTTAACCTATGGATCCATTCACATGCGTCCGTTGGTACGGATACGTTCCGTACGTTCCGGCCCCCGGACCAAAAAATTGCCGCAGGCCCTAATTTTCCGGACCGTTCTGCCCAGCGGATCAGATCCAGACAAAAATGCAGCAGCATTAGGGCAATGGGAAACGGAACATTTCACACTAGTGAAGAAACGGACCGTTCCACGGGGGATGGGGGCATGGGCCGACGCGAATCTAGCGACGGGAGGGTGAGGGGAGGGTGCACCAGCCGGGCGGGTGGGCTAGGGAGGCTTAATACATACCTTATCTTCATAGGCAGCCAGCGGTAGAGGCTTCCGTTTTCTTCCGCGTCATGTGACTAGCCTCTACCGCCGGCTGCCTATGAAGATAAGGTATGTGTTGACGAGTGAAAACGGATCCGATCAATCATTGATCAGATCCGTTTTCACTAATGTGAACAGAGCCACGGATGAGCCATCCGGATCCGGCGAAGCGGAGACCGAATCCGCTCACCGGATCCGTTTGGCTCAAAATGCAGATGTGAACTGGGCCTTACTTAGGTGTCTATCAAACCAAACCAGAAGTGAGTTTGCTGTAAATGAAACCCCCAGTTATATCAGTTTTTTCAACTCATTTTTGAATACCTGTTTTCAGGGGCGTAACTAGAAATCACTGGGCCCCCCTGCAAAACTTTGGATGGGGCCCCCTCCTGCCAATCCTACCAATAGGTAGAGTTCCAAGCTTTACAGAAGACCCTGCTGCACATTGAATAGGGATTGTCTACAAATCTTTGTCTACAAAACTTTGTATGATTGGTTATCAGTGGCTGAGCAGATGCAGTCATTAGAACAATTGTGCAGAGAATAGGAATTTTTTTCTCAGTGTGCCCAGACTTCTCAAGCATCACTACAGGACACAGCACTTAGGGAGGGGTAGAAAGTCTAGGGTCAGAGCAGCACTGTACACAAGACCCTGCTGAACACTGAATAGGGACTGTCTACAAATTTTTATCTGCAAAACTTTGTATGATTCATTATCAGTGGCTGTGCAGATGCAGTCATTAGAACATTTGAGCATCTCCTTGCTCTTAGTTGTCATTCTCTCAGGACAGGGCCCTCTGTTGCTTCTGGGCCCGCCTGCAGCTGCATCCCTTGCAGGGTCTATTGTTACGCCCCTGCCTGTTTTTCCTTGCTTGTATTCTCCTTATAAAAACTGTAAAGGGCAGCAGCAAAATACCATCCAGGACACTATCTGCACAGTTTGTATGTTCTCCCCGTGGCTGTGTGGGTTTCCCCAAGCACTCCGGTTTCCTCCCACATTCCAAAAACATACTGATACATTAATTGGATTCCCCCTAAATTGACCCTAGACTATGATACATACTAAAGGTGGCCATACACTTATAGATTTGCAGCAGATTCGAACATCAGATAGATTTCAAGTCGAATCTGACAGGGAACTATCTGATGTTTGCCATACACTAGGTACAGATTGGAAATCTATCTAAATGCATTATTGGATTATTAGATCCAATGCAACTCTATGAGCCATCAGGAGATCGACCTAGATTTTCCATCTAGTCAGATAGATCAAATCGATCGATCGAAATTGGCCACAATTCGATCGACTGGCAGATTCGATTTCCGATCGTTCGATCGATGGCTGAAATCGACCAGTGTATGGGCCCCTATAGACATATGATTATGGTAGGGATTAGATTGTGAGCCCCTCTGAGGGACAGTTAATGGACAAGACAATATATCCACTGTACAGCGCTGCAGGAGATGCAGGATCGGATCGCTTGTGGGGCGGTGGTCGGGTGCTACCGTACACAAGCCTGATTATCCTCTGAGGCGGTCGTTCTTGGCTGCCTCAGAAGACTCTGATCATGTGTGTGTACATACTGCAGCTTAGCAGGCTTTCAGGGCCCATTCACATCTGAAGTCGATTACCGCTGGCGTTTTGCAGGAGTGATTTTCCCGTGATTAACGTGGAAAAATCACTGGACACATGGCGGTTTTGGAGCGATCACGATTAGCGGTGCTATGCAAACCGCTGCATGTAACACGTTTGCGGTTAACGCTAACCGCAAACACGGCAGTGAGAACGCTGCCATGTGTTACATGCTGTAGAGGTTTGCCTTGAGCAGGAATCGCGCGATTCCCGCTCAAGTGAGAACGGGCCCTTAAGCTCTTGCATGTCATATCTGCAAAATGATTGCTTTGAGAATTTGCCTTGTTAATTTGTATGTTTAATTGGCCTATAAATAGAGGCTGTTGAGCGCTGTAGAAAGCAGATGTGGTTATTATCCTGTGATTGTGTCAGTGGAAGCAGCCCAGGGGTTGAGCTGCTGATAGCAGAACACACTGACATGCTCTGTGTCCTATCTTATCACAGTACAGATAGGATGGACACAGGACTGCCTAGCTCCTCTCGCCCTGACTTCCTATAGTCTTATCCGGCCTCACCTTGCCTCGTGCTGTACTGATTACATTGACCTCTGCAGGGAACAGAAAACATTTAAAACCATCATTGTGGATATTACAGAAAAAGGAAACGGTACTTCTTTCTTGTTTATGTTATTGTTATAAAACTTTCTTCTTTTGGAACATTTATGATTTCATAAACCAAAATTGTATTAAATTTCAGCTGTGTCACAACTGTGTTTTCCAAATAAACATTTAATGCAGGGTATAGTCACAATATTCAGTTTGGAAAGCATGCCGGGCTTTGGGATAGGAAAGTGTGTCTGGCCTGGCTCCATAAAGGTGCATACACACCTTCAAGAGACTGAAGTGAGTCTAAATTCTCTTTTCTAACTTGTATTCATTTTCAGCACCATAAGCCCTGCTAAACCCGCGGCAAAATGAGGGGTTTATATCACCCAAATCCCCTCTGCAAAATCCACGACTTTCTTGGTCGTGGATTTTTCTTCTCATGGAGGCAGAGCTTTGAGCTGCAGCTCTGCCTCCATGCGTGTCAATCTGTCGGCAGATCTCCGCCTCTCCCCGCTCCTCTTAGTGAAGGAAGACTGAGAGGGGGGGGGGGGAGGCGGTGATCAGCGGTGATTGACACGCGAAGAGGCAGAGCTACAGCCCTAAGCTCTGCCTCAAGCAGGAAGTGCTCCCCGGACACAGGAGAGGGGATTTGGGGGGTTATAAACCCCTCGTATTGCCGCGGGATAGTGGCGGTTTAGCAGGGATTATGGTGCTTAAAATGAATACAAGTTAAAAAGAGAATTTAGACACGCTTCAGAGTCTCTTTCAAATTCTGTCACATGCTGGGTTTATGCCCAGGGTCGTAACTAGACTTTATAGGGCCCCCTTTCAAAAATTATAGCATAAGGCCCCCTTGTACCCGAACCACATGAGATTGGCGGCAGAGAGTGTTCTGTTGTGAAGCAGCCTCTGAAAGCAGGGAAATATTGCATACACTCCTGCACATGGTTTTAATGAGTGAACTGGGAGGTTTTTTGCTAATTGGCTGCACTTGCGGTTAGGGAGACAGAGGTGGAGAGGCCCCCAAAGCCTCTGGGCCCCCCTGCAATCCCTGCCGTTGCATCGTGATTGCTACGCCCATTTTTATGCCTCAGTTGTGAAAGTTTGGGTTCCGATACTAAACAGACGCGTTCCTAGCCTCTAAGCTAGCGATGTGGTTTGTGGCTATGGAGGAGGTGGGGCATAATGAAGTGGCATGGAGAGTGTGGGGTAAGCAGGAGAACAATGCCCTTATAGCCTGTGCTTGGCCAAACCATCAGACGGATCACTCGCAGAAGCATCGGAGGGGATGGGAGCCTGCTGTACACACACTGGATTCTTGGCAGATTCAGCCCTGACCAGTCGATTAGTCCAACCATCTAGCGTATGTAAAAGGTGAGTATAAAGCTAGCCATGCTTGGGTAAGTAATGACCTGATCCCATGAATGAACGACGACACCCCAATTGGAAACCAATCAGGTAGTGGTTCCTCTTGATCACATTTCAGTAGGGGTTTTGGTTGAGAACTAGTCAAACTGCTGGTTGATGCAGAACATACTGTACATATGCAGCGGCTGAACCCCAACTGCTTTCCCCCCCCATCAGCTACGTAAAGCCTAAGGGCTCGTTTCCATTAGGGGCAATTCCCCACACACAAATTGGGATGGGAATCGCAGCTTATTGAAATTAATAGGCTGCTTCTGAATTTGCATGTCGGAAAAACAACACAGCAGCATTTTTTTGGATGATGCATCCAAATCCCCATAGCCCTGCCTGCCATAGCTAGAGGGATTCGGATCTGTACGCGCATCAGCACAAGTGCTGGAGTCCATCTCAGAGACGGATGCCAAGAGTGACCGAGCCCTAACACTGCCCTCAATCGGTAAACTGTTCAGTCTCACTTTCATGCTAAAAAATCTGTTCAGTATCCATTATTGATCAGATATATTGAGGTTAATGACTACTGCCAGATTAACCTCCCCAGTGGTATTACCAGTGTGGCTCAGGATAATTAAAAGTGCCATAAGACACACTCTCAGGGCTCATTCACACTGGAGGCGTTTCCGGCCTTTTTTCACATGCAGGCAATTTAAAAAATCGCTTGCTAAACACTGAATGTTCATATCAGCGTGGACCGTGTGCTGTGCGGGCAGCAAAGCGGTGCGTGGACCATTTTTGAGGCGCCTCAATGGAAGGTATAGGAGATACGCTAAACGCTCACAAAATCGATTTGTGCCGCGATTGCTTTCGCGTTTTTAAGAATAAATACATTATATTTTCCGGGTCAAAAGAGTTCACTTCCTGACTTGCGTCAGGGAGTGAAAAAACGCAATCGCTCTGAAAAAGCGCTTATTGAAGCGCTTTTAGAAAAAAAACGCAGCGCCCACCTGAACGCCGGGAGGAGAAAAAAAACTCCTCCAAAAATGGCCAACACGAGCGGAACGCAATGTGAACGAGGCTTGAGAAAACCAGGAAGCCAGAGAATCCCCACAATATAGGCAGCCAGAGATTCCCCCCTCCCCCTCCTTATAAAGTAGCCAGAGAGTGCCCCCCTCCCAGTATAGGTAGCCAGAGAGGGCCCATCACCATGTGAGAGAGGACAGCGCAGGGATGTATAACTCACCTCCCCAAGATTCGGCCACAGGCAATACGTCTGCATCCTCTCCTCCTGGGCAGTCTGTCTCTATGGTGCATGTGCCGTTTATCACATAACAGACAAAGTACCTGAGGGGAGAGCATGAAAACGGATTACATGACTGCCAAATCCTGGAGAGAGTTTGTACATCCCTCCACTGTGCACTCTGCACACTGGCTACCTATACTGGGGGGACACTCTGATTACTTATACTAGAGTACTCTCTGGCTACCTATACTGGGGGCACTCTCTGGCTATCTATACGGTGGGGAGTCTCTCTGGCTACATATACTGGGGGGACACTCTCTGGCTAACTATACGGAGGGAGGGGGGGGAGTCTCTCTGGCTACTTATACTGGGAGGCGGCACATTATGGCTACCTATACTGGGGGCAGTATGAAGCCGCACATCTGCAGGAGCATTCGGGCGCATGCGCAGTATGGAGCCGCCCATCTTTAGAGACACTCAGACGCATGCTCAGTATGGAGCTGACTATCTTCAGGAGCATTCGGGCGCATGCGCAGTATGGAGCCACCCATCTTCAGAGGCACTTGGGCGTATGCGCAGTATGGAACCACCCATCTTCAGGAGCACTCGAGCGCATGCGCAGTATGGACCGCCCATCTTCAGGACATTTGGGCGCATGCGCAGTATGGACTGCTTATCTTCAGGAGCACTCGGGCGCATGCGCAGTATGGAGCCGCCCATCTGCAGAAGCACTCGGGCGCATGCGCAGTATAGAGCTGCCCAAGTGTCCCCGAAGGCTTATTCAAACGATCTGAAAGATATAAGAATGAGATTCACATTGCCACCATCCATGCAGAACTGCAGTATCAGTTTTAGGTGGTGTTGATGGTAAAGGGGTTAAACTTCCAGTGTCTGCATTAATAGATAAAAGATGTCCACGCAGCGGGTGAGTGGGGCTGTGTCATCTGGGATGAGTTCGGCAGGCTTTGCTCTGCAGGGAAGTACACCAGTGATTTGATAATTGTCCCCGTGCCAGCGAGCAGGCTCCCCCCTCATGGCGGGCCCCCGTACCGACAAACACTCAGCGCCCATGTGTGCCAGGATATGGGAAATCTATCCCTCTGTTTACTCTAACACAAATGTGGGATGGCACCGAGCCAGAGCAAAGCCTGACTACAGCCTGCTCTATTTACTGCCCGAGACTCGGGAACATCAGAGCCGCAATGCATGGAGGCAGCTATTCAAGGAATTATGTCAAACCAGAGTGCTTATTTCACGGTGACACAACTCTTTAAAGCAGAACTCCGGCTATGAGACTTTAAAGGGAACCTGAAGTAAGAGGTATATGCAGGCTGACACATTTCACTTCAAACAATACCGGTTGCCTGGCTGTCCTGCTGATCCTCTGCCTCTAATCATTTTAGCCATAGGCCCTGAACAAGCATACAGAACAGATGTTTCTGACTGAACTCTGAATAGATTAGCCACATGGTCCTTTCAGGTGTGTGATTCTGACACTACAAATGCAAGAATGATCAGCAGGATTGCCAGGCAACTGGCATAGCTTAAAAAGAAATAAACATGGCAGCCTTTCTATACCTCTCGCTTCAGGTTCCCTTTAAAGGACAACTGAAGTGAGAAGAATATGGAGGCTGCCATATTTATTTCCTTTTAACCCTCTTGGCGGTTTATTTATTCTGCCAAATAGGCAGAAATCCATTTTTTTAAATTCTTTTTTTGTTTCATGTAAAGCTACCAGAGTGGTAGCTACATGAAACACCACTAGAGGGCGCATGTGTCCCTCTAGTGCGATCGTCGCCGGCATCAATAGCAAACAGCTTGGCTTCTCCTGTCGCCATGGCGACGATCGGAATGACGCCATGGACGTCAGCCGACGTCCTGGCGTCAGACGCCTCTGATCCAGCCTTTCCCCCCACCTTTTCTTAACTTTGTAACTATGTAAATGTCAGGTTAGCTGCTCCCAGCCCCTCCTCCTGAGTTTCCTGTTTGCATAATAAGAAGCAGATTTGCATATGATTTGCATCTGAATTGAATGCAAAGTGTGCAGAAAATCTATTAAGGTGCTGCACACTGAGCTGGTGGTCATTTCAGATGCAGCCTTAGTGGTATGCGCTGGCGTTCTCCTCGCTGTTCAACAAAATGTAAGTTACACATTTTTTTTTGCTTAGCTGCTCCCAAGGTTTTAAATTTAGGTTAGGTCACTCATCAGTACTCTGCATAGGGAAGGAGCGAGAGAGGCACTTTGAGGAAGGGAGTGAGCTGCCTTTTCATCATCAGGCGCCTGTAGGCACGTCTACAGTGCCTTATGGTAAATCTGACCCTGTAAGCAGCAATCTCAACCAACCAGCACAAATTGCAGAACTCACACTGGTGATGGTCAGCTGTTTGTGGGCTCTGGGGTGCTTAACCTCTTGACGACCAGCTAACACCGGCGTAAACTAGTTGTCTGCGGGTTTCCATGTCAGTTCACTGAGGGTGTCTCTGTGAACTGCCTGCGAGCCTCCGATCGCGGCTCGCAGGCAAAATGTAAACACGCGGGGAAGAAATCCCTGGTGTTTACACTGTACGGCGCTGCAGCTGCAGCAGCGCCGTAAAGGAGATCGGCGATCAACGGCCTCTGATAGGCCGGGGATCGCCGCCGTCTGATAGGCTGAAGCCTATCAGAGGCGGTACAGGACGTATCGCCGTCCTGTACCTCCCACAGAGCCAGGTAGAAGGAGGGAAGGAGAGGGAGGGGGGGAATAGCGCTGTGGAGGGGGCTTTGAGGAGCCCCCCCCCCCCCCCCGCAAGGCACAGCAGAGCGGCGGCGATCAGACCCCCCCAGCAGGACATCCCCCTAGTGGGGAAAAAAGGGGGGAAGTCTGATCGCCCTGCCTGCAATACGATCTGTGCTGGGGGCTGAAGAGCCCACCCAGCACAGATCAATGGGAAATCACTTGGTCGGCAAGTGGTTAAACAAAGGGTTCACTCTCCCAAGGTTAATACTGTATACTTTCAATTACTGTATTTTAACGTTTAATACAGAGTTCATGGTCTGTAGGGTAGGATATAGTAATGTATTATGTAAGCCTATTTTTAATATTTTGTCTCAAGCAGCCAGAAAGCACACTGGGTTCCATGGCTCCCCCAAAGCTATTATACTTTCAATTACTGTATATTAACATCTACCCACTTCAGCCTACAGGTGCTTTCTCCTAAAGAATAGAAGAATTTTTCCCTGTCGGGGGGGAGGGGGGGGATTTAAGATATGCAATGCTACTGTAAATAAAACACACACATTTTATGTGCCCGTTAGTCCCGGCTCTCACAACATTTACATTTTATTCCTAGTACAATGTATGGCGACAATATATTATTTGGAAATAAAGGTGTCTTTTTTACTATCTTATTTTCTTTATTCATACACACAACAGTAATATAGGTGTGTGTGTGTGTGTGTGTGTGTGTGTGTGCGTGTGCGTGTGCGTGTGCGTGTGTGTGTGTGTGAAGGGATTAACTTTATGGGCTTGATTCACAAAGTGGTGCTAACTGTTAGCACGCCTGTGAAAAGCCCCTTAACGCGTCTAAAAGAGCTTTACGCACGATAATTTGCACGGGAAATGCATCGCACGCAAAGTTTTGCGCGCGCACTGCACAGAGCGCAGGGCGCTCCGCACGAAGTGTCCATTACAGCCTGTGCGACTTAGCGCGCAACTTAGCGCGCAATCTGATTGAGAAATCCAGTGCTAACCTACTTAGCACCCTGGTTAGCACGTCTAGAGACTTTAGACGTGCTAAGTAGGTTAGCACCACTTTGTAAATCAAGCCCTATTAATTTCAAACTAAAATTTAACATAAGAGCATTTTTGCCACTAGATGGTACAAAAAACACCATCCTCGGTTACAAGGATGTGTTCATTTTTTTTTTTTTTCCTTTTCTCACATTACTTTTATTATTATGAATGGACACGACCCCTGATCAGGGTCCAGTCAGTCCAGGCACTGCGATTGGATCGGGGGAACATGCTTCCAGGAACAAGCGGTGTGGTGCGCACATGCACCTGCTGCAGAAACACTGAAGGCATATACGCATCTAAATAGACCAGAGTGGATTAAGTGGTTAATACAGATTTCATGGTATGTATAAAGTGGGGTATTGTACTGTATTAGCTGGGCCTATTTTTTAACAATGTGTCTTATGCTAGGTACACACCATACAATTTTCTGTTAGATAGATGGTTCGATGGTTTTGATAGTTTTTCTGCTTGATTTGTTATAGAAGTGAATGGAAATCGATTGGAAAATGCTAAGAAATCGATTGGAAAATCCATTGGCTAATCAAACAGAAAATTGTATGGTGTATTCCCAGTATAATGCTGGGTGCACACGGTAAGATTTTTCCGTATGATTTTGCAACCCGATCGTTTTTCCTGCACGATTCCGCATTCGATTCTCTTATCTTCATTCATTTTTCTTATCTTTTTCCATTCACTGCTATGAGAAATCGAGCGCGGAAACGATTGGGAGGAATATCGGACATGACAGATTTTATCTATCGGCTCCATCTATCTCACGGAAAATCGCACCTTGCGTATTAAGCCTCATCTACACGGGTAGATGAGGCTGCGATCCGGCGGATCGCCTCTTCCGCTTCCCGCCGCGTCCTCGCTCACCGCGCGTGCGCCACATTCGATTCCCTGCTCATCCCCGCCGGCGCCGCTTATCTTCCGCTCGATTCCCTGCCATTGTCCCCTCGCGGGGTGCGAGCAGGGAATCGGCGGTGCGGAGATCCGTCCTGTCGGATCTTATCAATCGAGCCGCATCAGCAGCTCGATAGATAAGGAGCATCGCGGCCGCATCTACGCGTGTAGATGCGGCATTAGGCAACCAGATAGCACACTTATCTAGCATCAGCCGATCCCTGTCAGTGGCAGATAACTGAGACTCTTCTGTACTTTGAGCAGATTCTTTAGATAGGCCCTCGTACTGAAAAGATGAGGTAAGACTGGACCAAGATAGGACAGTTAAGATTGTATGGTGTGTATATTCCTGACCTGACATGTGTTGTGATGAGATAAACCTGGATACATATAGTACCTGTGTCTTCCCCTCTGCAAACAGATTGTCTGTATTGTACCATATACCCGAGAGTGGATCCTGGTTCATACAACCCTTCACCGACCTCAGTACAGTATATGATAAAGTGGAATCTCTGTAGCCACAAAACTACATCCACATGTCTGCAGCTTGCCCATTAATGGGAAATTAACTACAAACTCAATATTTGTTTCCTTTAAACTGTTTCATCCTCTTTCCATCTCTGTAATGTACACATACATGTTTATGGATGCGTAACGTATAGCTAATTAATTACTGAACCACTTAACAGAGGGGATTTTTACACAGCATCATGGAAATGTTTAAATTGGTTAATTTATCAGGTAATATTCTGAAGTTGATTTCCAGCAAAGCTATGTGTTTTTTTTGTTCTGAGTATAGTGAAGGCGGGGAAGTTTTAGGTTCTATTGCTATCTGTATCCCTGATATCACTCGCTTCCTATCCTGATGACACTGTATGATATACTGAGGACTCAACCTCCTGTTTCTTGGCACAAAATGGAGGTCTAAAAATAGTGACAACAACAGCCCCTCAACCATGGTGCCTAAAATGTAAAACAGTGGGAGTGGCTGGAGAGTGTACTCTGCCTCTGACACAGGAGACCTGGGTTCAAATCTCAGCTCTTCCTATTCAGTAAGGGCCCGTTTTCACTAGCGCAGAAACCGGGCCGAATCCGCAGTTTCCCCACAGGCAAGTCGCGTGGGAAAACTCTGCCATAGGAAATAATGGAGCTGCTGGCCGAATTGCTTGCCCTAGCAATTCGGCCGACATTGCCATCAGTTTTCATGCAAGAAGCTGTGGCTTCTGAGATTGTCTGCGAACATGCAGACCAGGAAGTGCCACCGCGCGTCTCGCAGCCGTGCGCTGTGGCTAGTGGAAGCGGGCCCTTAGGAGTTCTTAGGCTAGATCTCCTAACACTGCTACTGTGGGCACCCTAGTGGTTGCAGCTCAAGCGCTTTGAGTCTGCCAGAAGAAAAGCGTAGTGTATATGTTATTTGTCTTGTATACTGTCCAGCCTTGTCAGCCATAGACAGAATGAAACGGCCAAAGCTCCCCCAAGTTTGCTTAGAGACATCATTAGATTTCCAAAAATTATCTAAAACTTCTATTACAGTTTTCAGCCTTCATCATATTACCTGAGGCTATATTGTTGGTAAATACATTATGCCCTGTATTATTTTACTCCTTTGCTTTGAAATACCCACTTGTGTTGTGTTGCTAAGTATATCCATTACTTTGTATCCGTGGTGCATCAGAACGTGCTATGTCTGTATTTGACTTAAAGCAGAATGTTTAGTACTTTAAAGCGGAATATAACCCAGCATTTCAACATTGCTCTAAAACATTATTTACAGCATAGCATATGCAACCAGCATTTTTTTTTACTAGACCATCATTGGAAGGGTTACACACAGAGCTTTAAAGTTCCATGGGGAGAAATGCAGACGCATCCGAAGTTTAGATAGATACATTTAAGTAAACACAATGTAACAAGTGGTGAATTTGACACACTCTCTGACTGTGCAGGAGCTCCCGGACACAGAGAGAGAGTGAGTCACATTCCTCACTTGTTACATTGTGTTTACTTAAATGTATCTATCTAAACTTTGGATGTGTCTGCATTTCTCTCCACGGAACTTTAAAGCTCTGTGTGGTACCCTTCCAATGCTGGTCTAGTAAAAAAAAAATGCTGGTTGCATATAATATGCTGTAAATAATGTTTTGGAGCAAAGTTGAAATGCAGGGTTATATTCCGCTTTAAGTTAAAGTGTGACACTGAAGGGGGAAAAAAAGTATGATATAATGAATTGTATGTGTAGTAAGAATAATTACTAGAACATTAGTAGTAGTGAAAAGAGTCTAATTTTTATTTTCAGCTATATACCTTTTTTTCTATAACATTGCATCATTCTCTAATATTAGCAGTTTACAAGTTTATTTTCACTTCAGATTCCCTTTAAACCCAAATGTCCCTTCACTATCTTCATCTCCAGCAGACTGAGGTTATTGATGACAGGGGCGTAACTAGAAATCCCTGGGCCTCCCTGCGGAACTTTGGATGGGGCCCCCTCCTACCAAGGTGGCTGGGCGCTGTACACAAGCTCCTGATGCACACTGAATAGGGACTGTCTAAAAATCTTTATCTGCAAAACTTTGTATGATTCCTTATCAGTGGCTGAGCAAATGTGGTGATTAGAACAATTGTGTAGAGAGCAGAAAGTTTTTTGTCTCCTTGCCCTTAGTTGTCAGTCTCTCAGGATGGGGCCCCCTGTGGCTTCTGGGCCCCCCTGCATCCCTTGCAGGGTCTATTGTTACGCCCCTGATTGCTGATGTAAGGGCAAACTCCATTTCCAGAGATTACAAAGCTATACACTGCAAATAATAATCTTTCAGCTCTGAACAACAGACTGCTCCGATATGCACAACCAAGCTAAACTAAAAAGTCACTGGTTTCAGGAATCTGAGTTTCGAATACGATGGACTGACTTTAAAATATGCAACACAGTCATTTACAGGCTTTGTCAGCAAAACAGCCTTTTTTATGCTGTTTGTGCGTCAAAACTAATGGCGGTACAAGGAATATGGATTTTGATTCAGAACAGGGACAGTTATAAGGGCAGTGTGGGTGGACTGACTCTTTAACACAGTGCAGTGAGAGTGTCCCACATAACGTAATGTATGTAGGCCGAGTGCAATGCTGGAAAGGGAAAGGGGCAGCTGGAGGCCACGGCACAAATGTGATAAGTTTTGTTTTTCCAGCGTTGTGCGTGGCGCTGAAGTCACAGGGCTGGTGACTGGCACAGCTGCGCTTGTCTGAGCAGGAACAGGTGACGGGGCAGCTGTCACTGCAAGCCATGGTGCTGAAGTCTACACACAGGCAGAAAAGAGAGGGAACCAGAGGAGGAGAGGGGGGCAGAGAGTGATGGCAAGGACTGATAGCCGATGACTGATGGACTGTGCTTATGCTCAGTGTGTAGCGGTTTAGCAATAGGGGATGCAGAGGTAGTGACTGCACCAGCGTCCCTCAACTAAATGACCGCAGTGTACAAGTAGGCAGTGGGCGGGGAAGCGATGACTCACCTCCTTACTGTTCGAGCGCTGTGCTCCACTGCTTGTCACTTCCTTCAATGCCGTCCACTGTACAGTATAGTGGGCGGCATTGCAGGAAGTGACGAGCGGTGGAACGCACGCTGGAACGCAGAAGGAGGTGAGTCATCACTTCCCCGCCCACTGCCTACTTATACACTGTGGTAATAGCTGGAGGGGGAGAGCAGACTGGGGGGACCCAGGTGAGAAAAGGGGGGTCTGACTCCCTCCCCACCGCTGTGCCCGCTGCCCTCCTTCCTGCTACCCCCTCCAGCTCAGCACCCCCCCCCCCTCCACAGCAAGGTGGGCCACCTAAGGAACCCGCCTCACCCCGCCGCATGGGTGGCCCGTGGCTGGTACTAAGTTCTTCTATACTGTATATGTAGAAACCAGATAGACCAGCACCCAAATGGGGACAGACGTGTGCTAAAGTGGATAGACCCAATAGCCCTAAGTGGGTCAAGTAAAGTCCACTACTAATCAAAGCATATAAAGTATAGAACAACACAAAGAGTCCACAGCACCACGTCAGTAATATATAACTCTTTTATTGTTTAAAAAGACAAAGAGATAGCCATAACAGCGACAGACGCTGTTTCGGACAAGGTCCTTCCTCAAGCTGTATCAGGCTCTCTCTCAGGCTCTCTCTGAGAGAGAGCTTGATACAGCTCGAGGACGGACCTTGTCCGAAACAGCGTCTGTCGCTGTTATGGCTATCTCTTTGTCTTTTTAAACAATAAAAGAGCTATATATTACTGACGTGGTGCTGTGGACTCTTCGTGTTGTTCTATACTGTATATGCTTTGATTAGTTGTAACCATCAATAGATTGTTCCCCTTCCCTAATTACACCCAGAGGTGGATTAACATGTAATGGGGCTCTAGGCAAGGTAGTAGATTTGGGGCCCCCTTGTGGTCCTTTTGGTAAGCTGAAATGGAGAGAGGTCAAAGAAGGTGGCAGGTGGGCCCCTAGACACCTGCCTAGGTTGCGTTGTGGATAATTCTGCTCTGCTTACAACTCTCTGACACTGCGGCTGGTTTTGGTGCTGCATATCAATTGTGATGTATAGAGCACGTCTGCGGGCCCCAATGTAAATCTCGCACTGAGGCCCTGAGCTCCCAAGCTATGCTACTCAGAGGTCACTAGGCACAGGTTATAGATGACAAGGCTGCCAGTATAGGCATAGCTCTTATAAATGGTGCCAGACAACTGCCAATATACTGTCTCATTTTCCCTTAAAGGGAACCAGAAGCGAGAGGCATGTAGAGGCTGCCATACTTCTTTCCTTTTAATCAGTACTGGTTAAGGGTGTTTCCTTTGATGAAGGGTTTGAGCCTTTGAACAGTGTTCAAATCCCGGCTCAAGCCAGTATGCAAAACAGTAAGGAGACTTTGGGCAAGGCTCCCTAATGCTCCTAGTTGCCTATGGAGCCATCAGTAAAAGGAAGAAGTTTTGACTAAGGATGTTCCCATTTATTGGCTAACTTGGAAGTAAAAAAGTAAGCTTTCAGCTGATAAGCCTTCTTCAATTCACTCGATTACTATATACAGGAGTCAAGTCTGAAGAAGGCTCATCAGCCGAAAGCTTACTGTTTTTCTTCCAAGTTAGCCAATGAATGGGATCACCCTGATTTAAAACTTTTTGCTGTTAATGATCTGAGAGGGATCTATCTGTTGGGCTACATAGTCTCCATCCATGTACCATATAAGTATCCTTTTTTGGGATTCTTTTCTCATCCATTTTAGCAGCATGTCTCACCCATCTGAACCTTTGTAACCGAATATACTCTTTGGGGGAGGGACTTTATGTAGCCGATGTAACTGCAGTATTAGATAATATCCATAATCCATTCTCATTGATGGGATCATACAGTTTCCATAGTATCTTCCTTTCAAACATGTTAGTATTACTCACAAGGTTCTTAGTAAGGATCCACGTTTCACAGCAGTATGTGGTTTAATTCCTTATTGTTCTTTTTGTCACTGTGTAGGTTAGTACACGAGGTGACATGTGACATGATGAGGTAGACATGGGTATGTACAGTGCCCAGCACACAAATACCTATGTAGTATTCCTTTTTTTCTTTCTCTGCCTGAAAGAGTTAAATATCAGGTACACAAGTGACAGTTTCTGTCTGGGTCAGGACTGGGTCGGACTATAGGGTAACCCCTTACTGATAAGGAATTACAGCCACAAAACACTTTCCTGTATGTAAGTGGCTGACTCAGACAGGAAGTGACTACAGTGTGACCATCACTGATAAGAAATTCCAACTATAAAACACTTTCCTAGCAGAAAATGGCTTCTGAGAGCAGGAAAGAGATAAAAAGGATCAATAGTTCATACATTTTAGCTCTGGCATACTTCAATCAATGTGTCATTGAGCAAACACAATAAAACAGTTAAAACTTAAAAAGTAGATTTAAACATAAAATAAAACTGTGGAATAACTTAAGTCATTTTTTTGGAGAAGGAAGATAGATACAATTGTTTACTTCATTAGTTTATTTTCGCCTCTGTGTCCTTTAAGGTGGCCACTAGCGGTCCAATCTCTAGTGAAAAAATGTTTGAGCGATCAGATAATTCTGATTGGATGTGATCAGATTGGTTGCAAATAAACTCCGTTGATGGGCACAATCGATTACGAACGATTATAAAAACAGTCATCCAATTTGATTTTCGTCGAGCCAAAATTTGAATTTTCTTGTCAGTTGTGATAGATAGGAAACAAAGATTGGCTTGTTGATGGTGTAGTGAACGATGTATTACGATATTTCACTTCCGATCAGAATTATCTGATCGCTCAAATCATTTTTCGCAAGAAATTGGATCGTTAATGGCCACCTTTATTACAGCAGGAAATCTGTTATGGAATGTATTTACAGATCAGGGGCTTCCTTTAAAAAGGAACTGTAGTGAAAGTAACATAAATATTGTATTTTTTTTTTTACAATATTCATTTATAGATTCTTTAGTCAGTGTTTGCCCATTGCAAAATCTTTTTCTCTCCCTGATTTACATTCTGCAATTTATCACACGTGGGGACATTTTTAACCACTTCACCACTGAGGGGTTTTACCCCTTGAACACCAGAGCAATTTTCACCTTTCAGCGCTCCTTCCATTCATTCGTCTATAACTTTATTACTACTTATCGCAATGAAATGAACTATATCTTGTTTTTTCCGCCACCAATTAGGCTTTCTTTAGGTGGGACATTATGCCAAGAATTATTTTATTCTAAATGTGTTTTAATGGGAAAATAGGAAAAAATTTGTGGGAAAAAATTATTATTTTTCAGTTTTCGGCCATTATAGTTTTTAAATAATGCATGCTACTGTAATTAAAACCCATGAAATGTATTTGCCCATTTGTCCCGGTTATAAAACCGTTTAAATTATGTCCCTATCACAATGTTTGGCACCAATATTTTATTTGGAAATAAAGGTGCATTTTTTTCAGTTTTGCATCCATCCCTAATTACAAGCCTGTAGTTTATAAAGTAACAGCAGAAGAGACAAGAGCGCTCCTTTGGTGCAATACTTCTCTTTACTTAAAATTCCACGCATACAAATTACACTTACAGTGTGTTAAAAACAGAAGCGCATCTCAGGCCTGCCAGCCGTCCTCTCCTACCCTGTGTTTGGCCAAAACAACAGGTGCGGTGTGTCCCGACGCGGAGCTGGATTCGGTGGGCGGGGCTTGGTCACGCTGGAGCCGTCTGACGTCACGACGCGTTTCGGCGCTAACCACGCCTTCGTCAGGTGACGTGACGGTGTGTACGGCTCTATTTTATACTACCCGATAACAATAATTTTATTGTTATTAATAATAATAATTATAGGCAGTGCGCCCCTCCGCACAGACATGGAGTCTGTCGCTGACTAATGAATTTTATAGTTCCCGATCCATTTTAACAATTTATTGTTGTGAAAGGTTTTTTATATAAAATATACAAGATTAGTATTTGCTAATAGGTCGGCGAATAGCCGATGATTCTTATTTTATGCAGGGCAAATTTCCCCGTTCACTTAGAGTGACATAAGCAGTCACTCCCCTTGTTCCTCCCATATCGGGTAGTATAAAATAGAGCCGTACACGCCGTCACGTCACCTGACGAAGGCGTGGTTAGCGCCGAAACGCGTCGTGACGTCAGACGGCTCCAGCGTGACCAAGCCCCGCCCACCGAATCCAGCTCCGCGTCGGGACACACCGCACCTGTTGTTTTGGCCAAACACAGGGTAGGAGAGGACGGCTGGCAGGCCTGAGATGCGCTTCTGTTTTTAACACACTGTAAGTGTAATTTGTATGCGTGGAATTTTAAGTAAAGAGAAGTATTGCACCAAAGGAGCGCTCTTGTCTCTTCTACTGTTTCACTCAGGTCACTGGCACCACCCAGCAACCAGGAGCAGCACCTTTACGCCATCATAGCCCATACTGAGTAAGAGGGTAGCGCAGGAGAATCTCTTCCTTCTGTATAAAGTAACAGCGTTATACCCTCTTGACATAAATATTTAAAAAGTTCAGTCCCTAAGGTAACTATTTATGTTTTTTTTATTGTATTTTTTTTATTTTTTAATTACAAAAAAAATAAAATTGGGGAGTGTGGGAGGTAATGAGTTGATTTATTGTGTAAAACTAATGTATTTGTATATGTGGGCAGCACGGTGGCGTAGTGGTTAGCTCTCTCGCCTTGCAGCGCTGGGTCCCTGGTTCGAATCCCAGCCAGGGCACTATCTGCAAAGAGTTTGTATGTTCTCTCCGTGTCTGCGTGGGTTTCCTCCGGGCACCCCGGTTTCCTCCCACATTCCAAAAACATACGGATAAGTTAATTGGCTCCCCCTAAAATTGGCCCTGGACTACAGTACGTACACTACATAATATATAGACATATGGCAATGGTAGGGATTAGATTGTGAGCTCCTTTGAGGGACAGTTAGTGACAAGATATATATATACACTGTACAGCGCTGCGTAATATGTCGGCGCTATATAAATACTAAATAATAATAATAATAAAATATGTAAAATGCTTTAGGGTGTAGTTTTACTATTTGGCCACAAGATGGCCACAGTGAGTTTGTGTTCATGCGACCTGTAAGCGTCCGGAAGGACGCTTACAGGAAGCACTATGAGGCTGGGAAAATCACAATGATCGCGTTGTTTCTCATAGAAGGAGCAGATCATTGCGGGGGCTTAGATCAACGAACAGAAATGGATTTTCACATTCATTGATCTCTGGGCGAGCTGGCGGCGGCGTGCACGAGCGGAGGGAGCGCGCGCACGAGCGGTGGGAGCGCGGACAGCGGCGGTAGCGCGGGAGGTACGGATTTCTCAGTCCCTTGGTTTTATAAGGGTGGAAAAAGGGTGCCAGGAGATCTCTGTGGAATGTTTGTTTACTAAGCATTCCAAAGCCAGTACAAGTAATACCTGGTCTCCCAAAATGACTAGTGGGGCGGTGGGGAAGAATTCTGCATAACTAATTAGCCTAGGCTAAGCACCATTGGGAGGGCGGGGCTACATGCAATATACAGCAATACATAGCTATAGGAATTGTTTCTGATGCTGCAGCCAGGAAACGTACCATAAAAGTGGGTATCCTGAATATTTGACTGCATTCTACTATATATCCTTGCAGTGCCACTTTAACGTTCCCTGTGAAGATAGATTTCAGTAACAGTGAGCTGTCCCTGAGATGGAGAACCCCGCCCTGTAATCAGCAGGCGACTCTGATGGAGAAGGTGCAGGAGAGCTGGGGCTCTTCCCTCCTCTTGGCAGCATCTATAGGTCTTGAGATATGGTTTGAGTTTGATGTAAATCATCTGTGAGCAGCAGAATTGTCCCTGCATCATCTGCCAAGATATGCTCTGTAGATGTCTACGTTAATCACGGTTATTGTTGGGAAAACTACCCAGGACAATGGAACACGTTGCTGCTTCCACTGCATTCCAGACTGGGATTGGGACAGCAATTATCATTGGAAATTTGCTGCACTTATTGATCAAGCAAATATCAAGTCCATTAAAATAATAATTTGTGCAATACCCTCTTGAAATGTTTCCTCTAACTTTTGAAAACATTCTGTCAGCTGCAAAATAATACTTGGGACACCACAAATGTACTGATTAGACAAAATATGGGGCTTTCAGTGTCCAAATTAAAGTCCAAAGTCCAGGCCCAGTTTTAGATATACCATCTGATACCTTAATAAGCAGAGGGCGTAAATATTAACAAAAATCATGTTTTACAAATGTGGTCATGTGACCCCAAACTGCCAAGCTAAAGAATAACTTTAACCAAGGATTGCACTTTACCCCGGTCAGTAGCTGATACCCCCTTTCCCATGAGAATTCTTTACCTGTTCTCAAATATATCATCAGGGGGCTCTGTACGGCTGATATTGTATTGAAACCCCTCCCACAGTGTGATGTCATGACCATGGTCCTGACAGTTTACGGTTTATGAACCTCATTGTAATGTGGTAAATAACAGCTTTTTACAACTAGCAAGCAACCAATATCTCCCTCTGTGCATAGAACACTCAGTAAAAAACATTCCATACAGATCACCTGACAGAACTAAAGATGAAACAATTCCTATAGCTATATTATTCTGTATATTTAATTTAGCCCCGCCTTCCCAGTGATGTTTAGTCTAGACGGAATAAATATGCGGTATTCTATCTCAGAATGTAAATCAGGGAGAGGAAAGATATTACAACGGACAACCACTGACTAAATAATCGATAAATAAATCTATTGTAAAAAATAAATAATTGTATTTATTATGTTATTTTCACTAAAGTTCCTTTTTAACAACAGTTAATTTAGGTAGGGTTGCTCCTTGCTTGGCTCAGTCCCATTATGTTTTTCAACTATGACCAGAGGTGAAACTACTGAGCTATCTGGGTGTCGCCCCAGTCTCTGATACAAATCTCCCTCCCATCCTATATACTGCCGGAAGGTTGTAAATATGCACAGACCCAGATGCACCAGTGGGCGGTGGCTTAGTGTGGGTGGTGGCTTAGCATGAGCTGCAGCTTAGTGTGGCTTAATACTTAAAGTGAACCTAAACTCAATGAATAAAAGCCAGATAAACTTACCTTGGGTTTCTTCCGTCCCCCTGCAGCCGCCCTGTGTCTTCACATTCACTGTATTCTCCGGTCCCCCGCAGTGACCTACTTTCATTTTCGGGGACTCAGCCAGTTGATGGCCACTGCACCTGTGTGGCCCTGGCTGCGTGTCCTCGTCCACGCTTCCATCGCCGGGAGCATCCTCTGCATGCGCAGTACAAGATCTTCTGAAACTGTGCATGCGCAGGACGCTCTGGGCAATGGGAGCGTAATCGAGGATGTGCACAGCGCAGTGGCCATCAACTTGTTGAGTCGCCAAAACTGTTTTGCTGTGGTGGACTGAAGGATCGTTCAGTGATGGCGCGGGCACAGGGTGGCTGCTGGGGGCCGGTAGAAACCTCAGGTAAGTTAAACTGGCTTTTTTTTCATTGAGTTTAGGTTTAATTTAAGAGCACTGTACACACAATTCTTTTCAGAGGGCTTCCTGGTAAAGCAAAATGTCAGGGAAGATGAATGGCAGGCCAGTCCCACTTCCTCCCACAATTTCTTCCACTGCATCTCAGACATCCACAAACCGCATTCTTCATATTCTGCACCACATCATCTGCCTGAATGTGAGGGGATTAGTAGCTGTTAACAACCAAACTCCCCTTATTCAAAAGGTAGCAAAAGAAAGTGGTGAGAAAACACACGTGCCACAACCCTTCCTAAAAGAGAATGATGTAGCCCTCCTCTGGATGATATCTGGGTAACGTCCAGAGGTCCTAGTATGATATCAGTACTGGAGAAACAAGGGGTTTATGGACACTTTTTGGAGGCAGAGGAGCAGGAGAAAGGCGAGTGGAAAAGTTTATTGATGTAGATGGGCTATGTGACTGTTCAAGCAGGTGAGGAGCTAAGTATGGGCTTGGCAGGCAAGTGTGGGGTTAAGTGTGGGGTTGACTTGAAAGCTCATAATGCATTAAGGGAAAAACAGGTGGCAGGCAGATGAGAGGTTAAAATGGAGGTGATATTCGGAGATTTGGAACAGGAGTGTCAGGAACAAGAGGAACATGTGAAGTGGTTGGCAGAAAGCCAAGGGTTCATAGGCGGGTGGGTGGCAGGAAGGATGAGGGAATAGAGGAGGATGGGTTGAAGGTATGCCAGGAAGATGAGAGGTAAAAGGAGGGTGCATGGCAGGAACATGAAGGCTAAAAGGAGGGTGGATGGTAGGAAGATGAGGGGTAAAAGGAGGGTGGCTGGCAGGATGATGAGGGGTAAAAGGAGGATGCATGGCAGGAAGATGAGGAGTAAAAGGAGGCTGCATGGCAGGAATATGAGGGGTAAAAGGAGGGTGCATGGCAGGAACATGAAGGCTAAAAGGAGGGTGGCTGGCAGGATGATGAGGGGTAAAAGGAGGATGCATGGCAGGAAGATGAGGGGTAAAAGGAGGGTGCATGGCAGGAAGATACGGGGTAAAAGGAGGGTGGATGGCAGAAAGATAAGGGGTAAAAGGAGGGTGGATGGCAGGATGATGAGGGGTAAAAGGAGGGTGGATGGTAGGAAGATGAGGGGTAAAAGGAGGGTGGATGGCAGGAAGATGAGGGGTAAAAGGAGGGTGGATGGCAGGAAGATGAGGAGTAAAAGGAGGGTGGCTGGCAGGATGATGAGGGGTAAAAGAAGGGGGCATGGCAGGAAGATGAGGGGTAAAAGAAGGGGGCATGGCAGGAAGATGAGGGGTAAAAGGAGGGTGGATAGCAGGATGATGAGAGGTAAAAGGAAGATGAGGCATGGCAGGAAGATAAGGGGTAAAAGGAGGGTGGATGGCAGGATGATGAGGGGTAAAAGGAGGGTGGATAGCAGGATGATGAGGGGTAAAAGGAAGATGAGGCATGGCAGGAAGATAAGGGGTAAAAGGAGGGTGGATGGCAGGATGATGAGGGGTAAAAGGAGGGTGGATGGTAGGAAGATGAGGGGTAAAAGGAGGGTGGATGGCAGGAAGATGAGGAGTAAAAGGAGGGTGGCTGGTAGGAAGATGAGGGGTAAAAGGAGGATGCATGGTAGGAAGATGAGGGGTAAAAGGAGGATGCATGGTAGGAAGATGAGGTAAAAGGAGGGTGGATGGCAGGATGATGAGGGGTAAAAGGAGGGTGGATGGTAGGAAGATGAGGGGTAAAAGGAGGATGCATGGTAGGAAGATGAGGGGTAAAAGGAGGATGCATGGTAGGAAGATGAGGTAAAAGGAGGGTGCATGGCAGGAAGATGAGGGGTAAAAGGAGGGTGGATGGCAGGATGATGAGGGGTAAAAGGAGGGTGGATGGTAGGAAGATGAGGGGTAAAAGGAGGGTGCATGGCAGGAAGATGAGGGGTAAAAGGAGGGTGGATGGCAGGATGATGAGGGGTAAAAGGAGGGTGGATGGTAGGAAGATGAGGGGTAAAAGGAGGGTGGATGGCAGGAAGATGAGGGGTAAAAGGAGGGTGGATGGCAGGAAGATGAGGAGTAAAAGGAGGGTGGCTGGCAGGATGATGAGGGGTAAAAGAAGGGGGCATGGCAGGAAGATGAGGGGTAAAAGGAGGGTGGATGGTAGGAAGATGAGGTAAAAGGAGGGTGGATGGCAGGAAGATGAGGGGTAAAAGGAGGATGCATGGTAGGAAGATGAGGTAAAAGGAGGATGCATGGTAGAAAGATGAGGGGTAAAAGGAGGGTGGATGGCAGGATGATGAGGGGTAAAAGGAGGGTGGATGGCAGGAAGATGAGGGGTAAAAGGAGGATGCATGGTAGGAAGATGAGGTAAAAGGAGGATGCATGGCAGGATGATGAGGGGTAAAAGAAGGGTGGATAGCAGGATGATGAGGGGTAAAAGGAAGATGAGGCATGGTAGGAAGATGAGGTAAAAGGAGGGTGGATGGCAGGAAGATGAGGGGTAAAAGGAGGGTGGATGGCAGGATGATGAGGGGTAAAAGGAGGGTGGATAGCAGGATGATGAGGGGTAAAAGGAAGATGAGGCATGGCAGGAAGATAAGGGGTAAAAGGAGGGTGGATGGCAGGATGATGAGGGGTAAAAGGAGGGTGGATGGTAGGAAGATGAGGGGTAAAAGGAGGGTGGATGGCAGGAAGATGAGGGGTAAAAGGAGGGTGGATGGCAGGAAGATGAGGGGTAAAAGGAGGATGCATGGTAGGAAGATGAGGTAAAAGGAGGGTGGATGGCAGGATGATGAGGGGTAAAAGGAGGGTGGATAGCAGGATGATGAGGGGTAAAAAGAAGATGAGGCATGGTAGGAAGATGAGGTAAAAGGAGGGTGGATGGCAGGAAGATGAGGGGTAAAAGGAGGGTGGATGGCAGGAAGATGAGGGGTAAAAGGAGGATGCATGGCAGGAAGATGAGGAGTAAAAGGAGGCTGCATGGCAGGAAGATGAGGGGTAAAAGGAGGGTGCATGGCAGGAAGATACGGGGTAAAAGGAGGGTGGATGGCAGAAAGATAAGGGGTAAAAGGAGGGTGGATGGCAGGATGATGAGGGGTAAAAGGAGGGTGGATGGTAGGAAGATGAGGGGTAAAAGGAGGGTGGATGGCAGGAAGATGAGGGGTAAAAGGAGGGTGGATGGCAGGAAGATGAGGAGTAAAAGGAGGGTGGCTGGCAGGATGATGAGGGGTAAAAGAAGGGGGCATGGCAGGAAGATGAGGGGTAAAAGAAGGGGGCATGGCAGGAAGATGAGGGGTAAAAGGAGGGTGGATAGCAGGATGATGAGAGGTAAAAGGAAGATGAGGCATGGCAGGAAGATAAGGGGTAAAAGGAGGGTGGATGGCAGGATGATGAGGGGTAAAAGGAGGGTGGATAGCAGGATGATGAGGGGTAAAAGGAAGATGAGGCATGGCAGGAAGATAAGGGGTAAAAGGAGGGTGGATGGCAGGATGATGAGGGGTAAAAGGAGGGTGGATGGTAGGAAGATGAGGGGTAAAAGGAGGGTGGATGGCAGGAAGATGAGGAGTAAAAGGAGGGTGGCTGGTAGGAAGATGAGGGGTAAAAGGAGGATGCATGGTAGGAAGATGAGGGGTAAAAGGAGGATGCATGGTAGGAAGATGAGGTAAAAGGAGGGTGGATGGCAGGATGATGAGGGGTAAAAGGAGGGTGGATGGTAGGAAGATGAGGGGTAAAAGGAGGATGCATGGTAGGAAGATGAGGGGTAAAAGGAGGATGCATGGTAGGAAGATGAGGTAAAAGGAGGGTGCATGGCAGGAAGATGAGGGGTAAAAGGAGGGTGGATGGCAGGATGATGAGGGGTAAAAGGAGGGTGGATGGTAGGAAGATGAGGGGTAAAAGGAGGGTGCATGGCAGGAAGATGAGGGGTAAAAGGAGGGTGGATGGCAGGATGATGAGGGGTAAAAGGAGGGTGGATGGTAGGAAGATGAGGGGTAAAAGGAGAGTGGATGGCAGGAAGATGAGGGGTAAAAGGAGGGTGGATGGCAGGAAGATGAGGAGTAAAAGGAGGGTGGCTGGCAGGATGATGAGGGGTAAAAGAAGGGGGCATGGCAGGAAGATGAGGGGTAAAAGGAGGGTGGATGGTAGGAAGATGAGGTAAAAGGAGGGTGGATGGCAGGAAGATGAGGGGTAAAAGGAGGATGCATGGTAGGAAGATGAGGTAAAAGGAGGATGCATGGTAGAAAGATGAGGGGTAAAAGGAGGGTGGATGGCAGGATGATGAGGGGTAAAAGGAGGGTGGATGGCAGGAAGATGAGGGGTAAAAGGAGGATGCATGGTAGGAAGATGAGGTAAAAGGAGGATGCATGGCAGGATGATGAGGGGTAAAAGAAGGGTGGATAGCAGGATGATGAGGGGTAAAAGGAAGATGAGGCATGGTAGGAAGATGAGGTAAAAGGAGGGTGGATGGCAGGAAGATGAGGGGTAAAAGGAGGGTGGATGGCAGGATGATGAGGGGTAAAAGGAGGGTGGATAGCAGGATGATGAGGGGTAAAAGGAAGATGAGGCATGGCAGGAAGATAAGGGGTAAAAGGAGGGTGGATGGCAGGATGATGAGGGGTAAAAGGAGGGTGGATGGTAGGAAGATGAGGGGTAAAAGGAGGGTGGATGGCAGGAAGATGAGGGGTAAAAGGAGGGTGGATGGCAGGAAGATGAGGGGTAAAAGGAGGATGCATGGTAGGAAGATGAGGTAAAAGGAGGGTGGATGGCAGGATGATGAGGGGTAAAAGGAGGGTGGATAGCAGGATGATGAGGGGTAAAAAGAAGATGAGGCATGGTAGGAAGATGAGGTAAAAGGAGGGTGGATGGCAGGAAGATGAGGGGTAAAAGGAGGGTGGATGGCAGGATGATGAGGGGTAAAAGGAGGGTGGATAGCAGGATGATGAGGGGTAAAAGGAAGATGAGGCATGGCAGGAAGATAAGGGGTAAAAGGAAGGTGGATGGCAGGATGATGAGGGGTAAAAGGAGGGTGGATGGTAGGAAGATAAGGGGTAAAAGGAGGGTGGGTGGCAGGATGATGAGGGGTAAAAGGAGGGTGGATGGTAGGAAGATGAGGGGTAAAAGGAGGGTGGATGGCAGGAAGATGAGGGGTAAAAGGAGGGTGGATGGCAGGAAGATGAGGAGTAAAAGGAGGGTGGCTGGCAGGATGATGAGGGGTAAAAGAAGGGGGCATGGCAGGAAGATGAGGGGTAAAAGAAGGGGGCATGGCAGGAAGATGAGGGGTAAAAGGAGGGTGGATAGCAGGATGATGAGGGGTAAAAGGAAGATGAGGCATGGCAGGATGATGAGGGGTAAAAGGAAGATGAGGCATGGCAGGCAGATAAGGGGTAAAAGGAGGGTGGATGGCAGGATGATGAGGGGTAAAAGGAGGGTGGATAGCAGGATGATGAGGGGTAAAAGGAAGATGAGGCATGGCAGGAAGATAAGGGGTAAAAGGAGGGTGGATGGCAGGATGATGAGGGGTAAAAGGAGGGTGGATGGTAGGAAGATGAGGGGTAAAAGGAGGGTGGATGGCAGGAAGATGGGGGGTAAAAGGAGGGTGGATGGCAGGAAGATGAGGAGTAAAAGGAGGGTGGCTGGTAGGAAGATGAGGGGTAAAAGGAGGATGCATGGTAGGAAGATGAGGGGTAAAAGGAGGATGCATGGTAGGAAGATGAGTTAAAAGGAGGATGCATGGTAGGAAGATGAGGGGTAAAAGGAGGATGCATGGTAGGAAGATGAGGGGTAAAAGGAGGATGCATGGTAGGAAGATGAGGTAAAAGGAGGGTGCATGGCAGGAAGATGAGGGGTAAAAGGAGGGTGGATGGCAGGATGATGAGGGGTAAAAGGAGGGTGGATGGTAGGAAGATGAGGGGTAAAAGGAGGGTGGATGGCAGGAAGATGAGGGGTAAAAGGAGGGTGGATGGCAGGAAGATGAGGAGTAAAAGGAGGGTGGCTGGCAGGATGATGAGGGGTAAAAGAAGGGGGCATGGCAGGAAGATGAGGGGTAAAAGGAGGGTGGATGGTAGGAAGATGAGGTAAAATGAGGGTGGATGGCAGGAAGATGAGGGGTAAAAGGAGGATGCATGGTAGGAAGATGAGGTAAAAGGAGGATGCATGGTAGGAAGATGAGGGGTAAAAGGAGGGTGGATGGCAGGATGATGAGGGGTAAAAGGAGGGTGGATGGCAGGAAGATGAGGGGTAAAAGGAGGATGCATGGTAGGAAGATGAGGTAAAAGGAGGATGCATGGCAGGATGATGAGGGGTAAAAGGAGGGTGGATAGCAGGATGATGAGGGGTAAAAGGAAGATGAGGCATGGTAGGAAGATGAGGTAAAAGGAGGGTGGATGGCAGGAAGATGAGGGGTAAAAGGAGGGTGGATGGCAGGATGATGAGGGGTAAAAGGAGGGTGGATAGCAGGATGATGAGGGGTAAAAGGAAGATGAGGCATGGCAGGAAGATAAGGGGTAAAAGGAGGGTGGATGGCAGGATGATGAGGGGTAAAAGGAGGGTGGATGGTAGGAAGATGAGGGGTAAAAGGAGGGTGGATGGCAGGAAGATGAGGGGTAAAAGGAGGATGCATGGTAGGAAGATGAGGTAAAAGGAGGGTGGATGGCAGGATGATGAGGGGTAAAAGGAGGGTGGATAGCAGGATGATGAGGGGTAAAAGGAAGATGAGGCATGGTAGGAAGATGAGGTAAAAGGAGGGTGGATGGCAGGAAGATGAGGGGTAAAAGGAGGGTGGATGGCAGGATGATGAGGGGTAAAAGGAGGGTGGATAGCAGGATGATGAGGGGTAAAAGGAAGATGAGGCATGGCAGGAAGATAAGGGGTAAAAGGAGGGTGGATGGCAGGATGATGAGGGGTAAAAGGAGGGTGGATGGTAGGAAGATGAGGGGTAAAAGGAGGGTGGATGGCAGGAAGATGAGGGGTAAAAGGAGGGTGGATGGCAGGAAGATGAGGAGTAAAAGGAGGGTGGCTGGCAGGATGATGAGGGGTAAAAGAAGGGGGCATGGCAGGAAGATGAGGGGTAAAAGGAGGGTGGATGGTAGGAAGATGAGGTAAAATGAGGGTGGATGGCAGGAAGATGAGGGGTAAAAGGAGGATGCATGGTAGGAAGATGAGGTAAAAGGAGGATGCATGGTAGGAAGATGAGGGGTAAAAGGAGGGTGGATGGCAGGATGATGAGGGGTAAAAGGAGGGTGGATGGCAGGAAGATGAGGGGTAAAAGGAGGATGCATGGTAGGAAGATGAGGTAAAAGGAGGATGCATGGTAGGAAGATGAGGGGTAAAAGGAGGGTGGATGGCAGGATGATGAGGGGTAAAAGGAGGGTGGATGGTAGGAAGATGAGGTAAAAGGAGGGTGGATGGCAGGATGATGAGGGGTAAAAGGAGGGTGGATAGCAGGATGATGAGGGGTAAAAGGAAGATGAGGCATGGTAGGAAGATGAGGTAAAAGGAGGGTGGATGGCAGGAAGATGAGGGGTAAAAGGAGGGTGGATGGCAGGATGATGAGGGGTAAAAGGAGGGTGGATAGCAGGATGATGAGGGGTAAAAGGAAGATGAGGCATGGCAGGAAGATAAGGGGTAAAAGGAGGGTGGATGGCAGGATGATGAGGGGTAAAAGGAGGGTGGATGGTAGGAAGATGAGGGGTAAAAGGAGGGTGGATGGCAGGAAGATGAGGGGTAAAAGGAGGGTGGATGGCAGGAAGATGAGGAGTAAAAGGAGGGTGGCTGGCAGGATGATGAGGGGTAAAAGAAGGGGGCATGGCAGGAAGATGAGGGGTAAAAGGAGGGTGGATGGTAGGAAGATGAGGTAAAAGGAGGGTGGATGGCAGGAAGATGAGGGGTAAAAGGAGGATGCATGGTAGGAAGATGAGGTAAAAGGAGGATGCATGGTAGGAAGATGAGGGGTAAAAGGAGGGTGGATGGCAGGATGATGAGGGGTAAAAGGAGGGTGGATGGCAGGAAGATGAGGGGTAAAAGGAGGATGCATGGTAGGAAGATGAGGGGTAAAAGGAGGGTGGATGGCAGGATGATGAGGGGTAAAAGAAGGGGGCATGGCAGGAAGATGAGGGGTAAAAGGAGGATGCATGGTAGGAAGATGAGGTAAAAGGAGGATGCATGGTAGGAAGATGAGGGGTAAAAGGAGGGTGGATGGCAGGAAGATGAGGGGTAAAAGGAGGGTGGATGGCAGGATGATGAGGGGTAAAAGGAGGGTGGATGGCAGGATGATGAGGGGTAAAAGGAAGATGAGGCATGGTAGGAAGATGAGGTAAAAGGAGGATGCATGGCAGGAAGATGAGGAGTAAAAGGAGGGTGGCTGGCAGGATGATGAGGAGTAAAAGGAGGGTGGATGGCAGGAAGATGAGGGGTAAAAGGAGGGTGGATGGCAGGAAGATGAGGGGTAAAAGGAGGGTGGATGGCAGGAAGATGAGGGGTAAAAGGAGGGTGGCTGGCAGGATGATGAGGGGTAAAAGGAGGGTGGATGGCAGGAAGATGAGGGGTAAAAGGAGGATGCATGGTAGGAAGATGAGGGGTAAAAGGAGGGTGGCTGGCAGGATGATGAGGGGTAAAAGGAGGGTGGATGGCAGGAAGATGAGGGGTAAAAGGAGGGTGGATGGCAGGAAGATGAGGGGTAAAAGAAGGGGGCATGGCAGGAAGATGAGGGGTAAAAGGAGGATGCATGGTAGGAAGATGAGGTAAAAGGAGGGTGGATGGCAGGAAGATGAGGGGTAAAAGGAGGGTGGATGGCAGGATGATGAGGGGTAAAAGGAGGGTGGATAGCAGGATGATGAGGGGTAAAAGGAAGATGAGGCATGGTAGGAAGATGAGGTAAAAGGAGGGTGGATAGCAGGATGATGAGGGGTAAAAGGAAGATGAGGCATGGTAGTAAGTTGAGGTAAAAGGAGGATGCATGGTAGGAAGATGAGGGGTAAAAGGAGGGTGGATGGCAGGAAGATGAGGGGTAAAAGGAGGGTGGATGACAGGAAGATGAGGGGTAAAAGGAGGGTGGATGGCAGGAAGATGAGGGGTAAAAGGAGGGTGGATGGCAGGAAGATGAGGGGTAAAAGGAGGGTGGATGGCAGGAAGATGAGGGGTAAAAGGAGGGTGCATGGCAGGAAGATGAGGGGTAAAAGGAGGGTGGCTGGCAGGAAGATGAGGGGTAAAAAGAACCGTGGGGATTAAAGCTCTGTCCATGAAAAATAAAGCTCTATTCTATAAAGTATTGGGTAGATGCTGAAGACGTTTAGTAAGGAATGATACTTTGTCTTTAAGCTGACCCCATTCACATATACGTCTGAACAAGAACTATAAAAAGTCTATAGATTGCATTTAAAGGACCAGCGATTCAATGCCCATTGTAATGAATTCTGAACAGGCGTGAATGTTTACAGAAAGTTTATAAAAATATTTTGTTGACCGCTAATTAACAAGACAAACCAGACAAAGACTGTTTAGTAGTGGAGTAAGCTGAATAGAGCTGGAGACAAGAGGCCCATTCTCCAGCACAACATTGACATCTGCCTCTTTAAATATGAATTGGAGCGCGGTTCTTGGTCTGGAGCGCAGCGCTGCAGCTGCATAGGACACGGCCAGCGGAGCACAATGGCTCAGTGAACACAGACACAGACCTGCAGGTGCTGGGATGTCAGAGGGAGCCGCATGCAAGTGCTCCAACATTCTATCACTCTGTCCCTCACACAACTGGCTGCATTCAGCACCAGACAGACACTTGTCAATGCACAGCTTCCAAGGATCATTCATTATGTCAAGTAAAAGTCCACTTTTGTCCCATAGTCTCATAACATGTACAATGAGCAGCCACAGCATTAAAACCACCTACCTGATATCGTGTAGGTCCTCTTTGTGTCACTAAAATAGGCCTCTGAATGTGTCCTTGGCTATTTGGCACCATGATGTCACCTGCAGAAGCTTTATGGCTTCTTTCCCATGGGAGGATGATGGCAGTGAATTCACTGACTGACAGGTGCTCCTGTGCGCTAGCAGAGCAAAATTAACCCTTTCCCCAATGCCCAACCTATTTTTTTTTTATTTTACAAAAGGTAAATAATTCCCGTTGGAAAGGGGGTATCAGCTACTGATTCAAATGAAGCTTAATCCAAGGTTAAAGTTCCTTTTTAAAGAGACACAGAAATTATAATATAATGATTTGTATGTGTAGTACAGCTAAAAAATAAAACATTAGGAGCAGAGACAGAAGTCTAATATTGTTTCCAGTACAGGAAGAGTTAAGAAACTCCAGTTGATATCTATGCAAAAGAGCCATTGAGATCCATGACTTTCAAAGTCACAGAGAGCTCTGTCTTCTGAAGCTTATTATCTCAAGTGTCTGGCACTGTGTTGCTTTTTTTTGTGCAGAGAACAGTTCAAAACTTCACTAGCCTGCTCTGTAAAATCATATAGAATTCTAAGTGGTGTGTAAACTGCAAATATTAGAGAGTGAAGCAATGTTATAAAAAAAAAAAAACTACAGTGGTTTGCAAGAGTATTCAGCCCCCTTGAAGTTTTCTACATTTTGTCATATTACTGCCACAAACATGAATCAATTTTATTGGAATTCCACGTGAAAGACCAATACAAAGTGGTGTACACGTGAGAAGTGGAACAAAAATCATACATGATTCCAAACATTTTTTACAAATCAATAACTGCAAAGTGAGGTGTGAGTAATTATTCAGCCCCCTGAGTCAATACTTTGTAGAATCACCTTTTGCTGCAATTACAGCTGCCAGTCTTTTAGGATATGTCTATACCAGCTTTGCACATCTAGAGACTGAAATCCTTGCCCATTCTTCTTTGCAAAACAGTTCCAGCTCAGTCAGATTAGATGGACAGTGTTTGTGAACAACAGTTTTCAGATTTTGCCAGTTGCCACACATTCTCGATTGGATTTAGATCTGGACTTTGACTGGGCCATTCTAACACATGGATATGTTTTGTTTTAAACCATTCCATTGTTGCCCTGGCTTTATGTTTAGGGTCGTTGTCCTGCTGGAAGGTTAACCTCCGCCCCAGTCTCAAGTCTTTTGCAGCCTCCAAGAGATTTTCTTCCAAGATTTTCCTGTATTTGGCTCCATCCATCTTCCCATCAACTCTGACCCTGCTGAAGAGAAGCACCCCCAGAACATGATGCTGCCACCACATTTGACAGTGGGGATGGTGTGTTCAGAGTGATGTGCTGTTTTTTGTTTTCCGCCACACATAGCGTTTTGCATTTTGGCCAAAAAGTCCCATTTTGGTCTCATCTGACCAGAGCACCTTCTTCCACATGTTTGCTGTGTCCCCCACATGGCTTATGGCAAACTGCAAACAGGTCTTCTTATGCTTTTCTGTTAACAATGGCTTTCTTCTTGCCACTCTTCCGTAAAGGCCAACTTTGTGCAGTGCACGACTAATAGTTGTCCTATGGACAGATTCCCCCACCTGAGCTGTAGATCTCAGCAACTCGTCTAGAGTCACCATGGGCCTCTTGACTGCATCTCTGATCAACGCTCTCCTTGTTCGGCCTGTGAGTTTAGGTGGACGGCCTTGTCTTGGTAGGTTTACACTTGTGCTGTACTCCTTCCATTTCTGAATGATCGCTTGAACAGTGCTCCGTGGGATGTTCAAGGCTTTGGAAATCTTTTTGAAGCCTAAGCCTGCTTTAAATTTCTCAATAACTTTATGTTGTTGCTCCCAATATTCTCTTAGGCAACCTCTGAGGCCGTCACAGAGCAGCTGTATTTGTACTGACATTAGATTACACACAGGTGCACTCTATTTAGTCATTCGCACTCATCAGGCAAGGTCTATGGGCAACTCACTGCACTCAGACCAAAGGGGGCTGAATAATTACGCACACCCCACTTTGCAGTTATTTATTTGTAAAAAATGTTTGGAATCATGTATGATTTTAGTTCCACTTCTCACGTGTACACCACTTTGTATTGGTCTTTCACGGGGAATGCCAATAGAATTGATTCATGTTTGTGGCAGTAATGTGACAAAATGTGGAAAACTTCAAGAGGGCCGAATACTTTTGCAAACACTGTATATATCTGAAAATAAAAATATGAGAATATTTTCTTTGCTACTGATGTTCTAGTAATCAAGCGCTTTGAGTCCTATGGGAGAAAAGCGCTTTACAAATGTTATTGTATTGTATCCGTACTACACAACCAATTTATTATATCAACCTTTTTTTTTTCCGCTTCAGTGTAGATACAGTGGCCCTTATTCAACTGACTTTTTCTCCTACGTTTTCTCCTAGTCGATAATTATTCATCTTCTGTTCAATATAACTTCAGCACTCAGACACTGAAAACGTACCAAAAATTAGGTAATGAAGGTATATCACATTGTGTTTGCATATTTTCTTGCCTACTGTTGGCTTAAACGGCATTTTTCTGATGAGGCGTGAAAATATCACCTGGGCAAAAGTTTAGGAGCAAAAGTAAAAGAAAACCCTTCTTGAAGATTGTTACTGTGAAAGCTGATAGCAGGTCCTGTTGACCTAGCTACAGGTGGTAGGCCTGGCCTTTCCCAGGGCATGGTGTCTTAAGTGGCACGGGTCTTCACCAGAGCAACCTGCAAGGGATGATGGGCCACTACCTCTGACAACAAACAATTTTGCTCCCTGGTGGCCACCAGGTCATGACCTATGGGATTTCCCCACCAGTAACCAAGGAGAACAGAGGAGACTGCTATATGGAGATGTTCAGGCGGAGGTTGCTGTAGAAATCACAGATCCAGGAACACAAGTCAAGGGTCAGGGCAGCCAGATAACCAGCAGAAGTCGGGGTCCTAATGGCCCATACTCACGAGGGACTTTTGTAGCCTCAACACGCGGCGCGCGCGTGTTGCGGCGACAGGTCGCCCGTGAGTATGGGCCGCGCGCACCCCGAACTGTCGCCCGCAACGGGCGCGCACCCCGAACTGTCGCCCGTCGCTGATGTCGCCAGGCGATTGAAAAGTTCAATCGCCTGGCGACAGTCGCCACCGCAACTGTCGCTAGTCCGCGTGAGTACGCGGACTAGCGACAGCAACCTCCATTGAGGTACACAGAGCTTCCGGCGAGCTTCCGGCGCGGGGAGGAGGAACGTCGGCGACAGCTTCCGTCATGCCGCTGGTCCCTCTTCCGCGTGTGTACGCGGAGGGACCTGGCGAGGAGCTGTCGCCGGCCTGTCGCCCACACGCTCACGTGTGCTGGCGACAGGCAACATTTGCTGCCCGTGAGTATGGGCCATTAGCCAAAGGTTGGGACAGGCGGATAGTCAGTGGAGGTCGAGGTCACAAGCCTGGCCACAATAGGAAATCAGGAGTACAAGGAGTTCGGAGCGAAGGTTCGCCACAATGGCAAGCCCAAGTTGTCAGAAAACAGCACTGCCAGTGTGGAGTGGAGGAACTTTATAGGGGTAGCACCAAAAAAAGGACACAGAGCTTGCGCAGTAGCAGCCGCACTGTGTAACGCCATACGGTGTCATGCACTTTAATAAGGAACGGTGAGCCTCATGGTGCCCATACACGGTACAATAAAAACATCTGATTTTCCTGTTTATTAGACTAAAATGAACTAATCAAATGAAAACTGGCGATTATCAATTTTTTTTTATATAAATCCGATCAGGCATGTTGGAAAATTCTTTATATTCGATCTAATGAAATAATCAAACGAGATTATCTAATTGAAAAAAAAAGAAAAAAAATTGTACCATGTATGAGCTCTATGACAGAGATAATTTTTCATATTTTGTTTAAAATAACTTTTCCTACTTGTTGGCTGTGTAAAAGTAGGGTTGTTTTTAGGCAAAGCATTAGAGGCCACTGCCTAGAGTACTGTTGGTCCTGGGGGGCACCATGACCCTGACTAAGCCCCACCCTGAGTTTAGGCCCACTCTCAACTAAGCCACACCTCCCAAATATAGCCACCACTGCAGTTGTTTGTACCTCCCTCCGTCCCCTTGTGCCCCATTCTGTCTCCTTTGTGCCACCTTCAGTCCCCCTGTGCCACCTCTGTCTCTATACCCCGCCCCCAGCCGTGTCTCTCTTTCTGTCTACCTTTGTGCCTCCTTCTGTTTCCTTGTGCCACTCTCAGTCCAGAGATGGATTAAAGTGAAATGATGCCCTAGCCAAGCAATGACTTTGGGCCCACACCTGATGGCCACCTAGCAATTTCTGCAAGATTTGTTGGGGGTAAGGAATAGGATAAACCAGGCCCCCAGACCCTCTCTAGGCCCTAGGCACCTGCCTATGTTGCCTTGTGGATGATTCGGATCTGTGTGCGTTCCTATGTGCCTCCCCCTGTCCCACTGTGCCTCCCTCTGTCCCCTTGTCCCACTATATGCTCCCGTCACTCACCTGAGCTCCCCTAGTTCAATTTGTAAAGTCAGAGTATAGTGCAGCAGAAGCTGTGCTGTAACCTTTCGTTTGGCTTCCAGTGCTGTGCTTGTGCGACCATCCTGTCGGTTTTCACATGGTTTATATTCTCTAATGTGTGGTGTGTTTGTTTGTTTTTTAAGGGTGTGTGGGTGTGTGTGTGTGTGTGTGCGGGGGGGGGGGGGGGGCACATGACTTCTTGTCTGGAGTGACAAAAAGGCTAGTAACACTCCTGCTTAAAAGGCATTTTACTGATAATGTACGGAAACATCACCTAGGAGAAAAAGTGAATTGAATTAGGGCCAGTGGCCTTTATGCAATTCATGTTTTCTCCTAAATTTTCATCTTCCCTTCGAATTAACTTTTCAGCGCTCTGAAAAAGTACTAAAAAGTAGGTGAAAAAGTACTATTAAAGTTATTTTGAGTATTTTCTTGCTTGCTGGTTTAAAAGGCATTTTATTGATAAGGTGTGAAAATGTCGCCTAGGAGAAAGCGAAGGAGAAAAAAAGTGATTTGCATATGGACCAGTATCCGTTGTCTGGGACTCCGTTAACAAGAATTCTTGAACAACCAGAAAACAAATCTGGCCTTGCAGGAATCATAAATCTACTCTTCTTTATACATCAATAAACCTCTGTTACATTAAAGGACAGCTGAAGCGAGAGGGATATGGAGGCTGCCATAGTTATTTCCTTTTAAGCAATACCAGTTGCCTGGCAGCCCAGCGGATCCTCTGCCTGTAATACTTTCAGCCATAGCCCCTGAACAGGCATGCAGCAGATCAGGTGTTTCTGACATTATTGTCAGATATGGCAAGATTAGCTGCATACTTGATTCCGGTGTGTGACTAAGATACTACTGCAGCCAAATAGATCAGCAGGGCTGCCAGGCAACTGGTATTGTTTAACAGGAAATAAATAAGGCAGCCTCTATATCACTATTGTTACAGTTGTCCTTTAAGTTAAGTCTGTCCTTTGTCCTTATTTGTTTTTAATGACTGTACTTCAACATTAATAGAGTTTATGGTAAGTATACAGTGTGGGGTATAGTACAGCTTTTTTTTTTTTTTTTTTAGCTAGGTCTATTTCTAACATTGACTCTTAAAGGATACCCGAGGTGACATGTGACATGATCAGATAGTCATGTATATGTACAGTGCCACTTACACTAATAACTATGCTGTGTTCCTTTTTTTTTCTTTGTCTGCCTGAAAGAGTTAAATATCAGGTATGTAAGTGACAGCTTCTGTCTGGGTCAGGACTGGTTTGGACTACAGCATAACCCTCACTGATAAGGAATTACAACCATAAAACACTTTCCTGACAGAAAATGGCTTGTGAGAGCGGGAAAGAGATAGAAAAGATCAATATTTCATAGATTTTAGCTCTGGGATACTTCAATGAATGTGTCATTGAGCAAAAACAATGAAACAGTAAAAACATTAAAGTGGATTTAAATATAAAATAAACCTGTGGGATATTTTAAAAAGCCATTTTCAGAAGGAGGATAGATACAATTGTTTATCTCATCAGTCTATTTTCACCTCGGGTGTCCTTTAAATAACCAGATACTACCGGTACAATTATTCTGCATCAGCCAATCCCCATTGATGCTGGATAATGGGGGTTTTACTGTAAAATATTTCCTTAATTTACTCATCGAAAACGGTTGTTACTTTCTGGATGACCCTGGTATGTCCAGCCTCTGTGCCAGGCGGCAGCTACCCTAGGGGCCAGCTTATTTGGTCTTTGCAGAAATCTGTCTTTTGTATTCCTCATTGTCTTCACCTGAATCTACTATGCAGCTTGGTAGCTTCTAGGTTCACTTGATCTTCCATCCCTGAAGTCGTGCTCTCCGTAAGTCCAGGCTCCATTGCGGACTTCAGTCACTGCGCTGCACTCACCGACTCAGCTGCGGCTGCTCCCTCCCTTAACCTCAATAAATGTGTTGGGCTTTCTTAAAAGGTGATGACAGGTATGTTTATGGTGGAGCCTGGCCCACTGTTATTACATTACTGCTGTAATTGATTGGTGCCACAGACATCAGCGACAGCCTGACAAATGGCGGGGAAGTGACAGGGACATCTCAGAACCAGGAGGAGACGGGGGAGGGGACATGGGGTGAGTTTCAAGTGAAACTGTAATGTCATTGGGGAAACAGCAACACTCTCCAGGTTAGCGCTGTACATTTCAGAGTATTAGCCAATGTTATTTTATCTTCCTACCTTGTCTTTAGGGGAAAGCCGGACGTTTGGGTGACGGAGGTGTCATCAAAGTTTGGGTGCCCCATAGGCATCAATGTTAATATTAGCAAATGTTGGAAAATTGGGCACCGTGGCCACCCGCTATGCAAACTGCTGCTACAAATAGTGAGTGCGTTACCTAAGGGGCGCCCAAACTTATGCGATGCCCGTTATTTTTCATTTAAAGTGACAAGCACTGCAATCAGCAGGTTAGGCATTGTTGGGGGGATCAGTTATGGTTAGGCATCATTGGGGGGTCAGTTATCATTGGAGGATAAGTTAGGGTTAGGCATCATTGAGGTGAATCAGTTAGGGTTAGGCATCATTGGGGGTGATCAGTTAAGGTTAGACATCATGGGGGGGGGGGGGGGGACAGTTATCATTGGGGGATCAGTTAGGGTTAGACATCGTTGGGGGGATCAGTTAGGTTTAGACATCATTGGGGGGGGGGGGGAGATCAGTTAGGATTAGAAATCATTAGCGGGGGAATCAGTTAGGATTAGACATCATTGGGCAGGGTCAGTTAGGGTTAGACATCATTGGGGAGGGTCAGTTAGGGTTAGACATCATTGGGGGGGGGGAATCAGTTAGGGTTAGATATCATTGGGGAGGGGGGATCAGTTAGGGTTAGACATCATTGGGGAGGGTCAGACATCATTGGGGAGGGTCAGTTAAGGTTAGACATCATTGGGGAGGGTCAGACATCATTGGGCAGGGTCAGTTAGGGTTAGACATCATTGGGGAGGGTCAGTTAGGGTTAGACATCATTGGGGAGGGTTAGACATCATTGGGGAGGGTTAGACATCATTGGGCAGGGTCAGTTAGGGTTAGACATCATTGGGGAGGGTCAGTTAGGGTTAGACATCATTGGGGAGGGGGGATCAGTTAGGGTTAGACATCATTGGGGAGGGTCAGACATCATTGGGGAGGGTCAGTTAGGGTTAGACATCATTGGGGAGGGTCAGTTAGGGTTAGAGATCATTGGGGAGGGTCAGTTAGGGTTAGACATCATTGGGGAGGGTCAGTTAGGGTTAGAGATCATTGGGGAGGGTCAGTTAGGGTTAGACATCATTGGGGAGGGTCAGTTAGGGTTAGACATCATTGGGGAGGGTCAGTTAGGGTTAGACATCATTGGGGAGGGTCAGTTAGGGTTAGACATCATTGGGGGGGATCAGATAGGGTTAGACATCATTGGGGGGGATCGGTTACTGTTAGACATCATTGGGGAGGGTCAGTTAGGGTTAGACATCATTGGGGTGGGTCAGTTAGGGTTAGACATCATTGGGGAGGGTCAGTTAGGGTTAGACATCATTGGGGAGGGTCAGTTAGGGTTAGAGATCATTGGGGAGGGTCAGTTAGGGTTAGACATCATTGGGGGGGATCAGATAGGGTTAGACATCATTGGGGGGGATCGGTTACTGTTAGACATCATTGGGGAGGGTCAGTTAGGGTTAGACATCATTGGGGTGGGTCAGTTAGGGTTAGACATCATTGGGGAGGATCAGTTAGGGTTAGACATTGTTGGGGGGATCAGTTAGGGTTAGACATCATTGGGGGGATCAGATAGGGTTAGACATCATTGGGGGGGATCAGATAGGGTTAGACATCATTGGGGGGGATCGGTTAGGGTTAGACATCATTGGGGAGGGTCAGTTAGGGTTAGACATCATTGGGGTGGGTCAGTTAGGGTTAGACATCATTGGGGAGGGTCAGTTAGGGTTAGACATCGTTGGGGGGATCAGTTAAGGTTAGACATCATTGGGGGGGATCAGTTAGGATTAGACATCATTGGGGGGGATCAGTTAGGGTTAGACATCATTGGGGAGGGTCAGTTAGGGTTATACATCACTGGGGGGATCAGATAGGGTTAGACATTATTAGGGGGGAGGTCAGTTAGGGTTAGGCATCAGTGGGAGATTGGTTAGGCTTAGGCATCGCTAGAGGGGGATCGATTAGGGTCAGGTATCGCTGAAACGGGAGGGGGGGGGGGTCAGATGTGGTTAGGCATTATTTGGGGGGGGGGGGGGTGAGTTAGGGTTAGGCAGCTGGTCTTGTGATTGGTGTAACATTTCTGCGGTATTCACATTTCTCTAAAGATTCTGCATCCTGTGATTGGCCCAATGCTTCTGAGCTCTGTGATTGGGCTAGGATTTCCGAGTTGCGATAATTCCACAGAATACTGATTTCCCCTTAACGCTACGGTAAGCCTATTTTGGATTGGAAACCCGGAAACCGGTATTCCGCAGAAATTTTACAACCATCCCCAGCTTAAATCTTGCAGTTTGATGACTTGCTTTAGTTTTGGCCACATTCAGAAATGTCAGGATGTCTCCGCATAATTCGAATACCAACATTTTCATCTTCTACTGCTGGCTGAAAGGTCTTGTATGCAATGCATTAGATTCTACATCATTTATAATGTTCACCACTGAATGAAAGATATGTTTCAGTTCTGTAGGTGGGTATTCACAGCCAAGCTAAGCAGACACTGGCTACTTGCCCAAGAATGGCAGGCAACTGATTTAACTCTTGTTCATTACAAGATTTCATATCTTCACCAATTGTGTGAGATTAACATATTTCAATTTCCTCTGGCAGTGGTGGCTGAGGTGGACCAGCCGCATCAATCACTTAAAGCATAAAAGAAGTGAGAGGTATATGGAGGCTGCCATATTAATTTCCTTATTAGCAATACCAGTTGCCTGGCTATCCTGCTGATCCTCTGCCTTTTAATACTTTTAGCTCTAGGCCCTGAACAAGCATGCAACAAATCAGGTGTTTCTGACATTGTTGTCACATCTGACAAGATTAACTGCATGCTTGTTTCGGGTGTGATTCAGACACTACTGCAGCCAAAAAGACCAGCAGGGCAGCCTCCATATTCTTCTCACTTCAGTTGACCTTTAAAATGTACCTGAGATTGTTACCTAAAACACACATACCTACGAAGAGGGAAGAGTCTGGATCCTCTGGCGAATTTAGAAAGGGGTCCCTTGAGGAGAACCTCAAAGTCTGCTTACAAGTCACAGATAATAAAAACTACAAACTGAGTCATCAGGAAGTGTACGTGAAGAGAAGGGCGTTTGGAAATTTTGGTGCCCAGAAAAGCCGATGGCAGAATATCGGTAAATGTACCTTTTCTCGCCAACTTTGTTGGTACTTTTTTAATTACAGGGTGCTGAAAAGCTATTTAAGCAGAAGATTAAAAATGTTTTCCTAGGAGAAAACTTAGAGACTCTGTAACAAAAAAAAAAAAGTTCCCCTGGGGGGTCATCTCGGGAGGGGGAAGCCTCAGTGTTCCAATGAGGCTTCCCCCGCCCATTTAGCTGTAGGCAATCTAGCGCTGGCTGCCCCGAAGTGTCCGGCAATCCTCCCTCAACAAGCCTGACAAGCTACATTTACTGTATTTACCTTCCCTGACTCCAGCAGGGGCGCTGTTGCGGAGTCAGGGAAGGGTCCGCTCTACTACGCAGAGGCAGGAGACTTGTGCCTGTGCAGTAGAGCGGCCCGACAGCAATCGGCTATTTCCAACTATCTCCGAGCGGAGAGCAGATACTGCGCCTGCGCTGGAGCCGTGGAGGTAAATATTTACATCCCTGCCGTTCTGGGAGTGCTTTTTCACTGCCGCCGTGGAACACAAGAGGACGGGGGAAGCCTCGATAGGATGCGGAGGTTTCTCCCACCCGAGGTGAGTACCCCCCATGAGAACTTTTTCTCGTTACAGGTTTTCTTTAAGAGAAAAATTGAATTGAATAAGGGCCCTGTAGCCTAATAATGTTTTTTTTTTTTTTTTAATTTTACTCAAGGCTCTACAAGGAGATTCAGGAACAGAGGGTATGAATAACCGCGTTGACCGATTATCATCACAATACTTACGGTCATCTTGAGGAACATTTTGCTCCTACTCAAGCCTGCCTCTTGTTCCAGTAGAATCGCTCTTCCTCTTTGGTTGCCTTATTACAAATGTATCCATGTTATCCAAACATTATAAGAATAAAAATAAGCAATCACAGCTTAGCCATGCCAAAAGCAAGACAAGATGTCCTGCTAACAATTTCCCTGTTTTACAGACTGCAGCGCACACACAGTTTTTTTTTTTTTTTTTTATGTGGAAGATTTTCTAATATTATAAAGAGAAGCCAGTCATCATAAGACAGCGCTACCAAGATTTGCGTGAAAACAATGTAAAATAATGTAAATCTTTAACCTGATCAGGACTGATGTAGTTGGAATCAGTCCTGTTGGTGGCTGGGCGGCTCTGACAGGACATTGGCCTCAATTCACTAAGATCATGCTGGAGATAATAAGGCAAGAGAAAACTTACCTCCACATAAGAGAGAGTTATCTTATCTCTTCATTCCTTAAGTTACCTCCTCTGTAGTAAAGTTACCTCTTCTGTAGTTAATTTACCTCCTCTGTAGTTATTTTCACATGCAGTTAATAAACAGCCTGTCTTTAACTCTGGAGTTATTTTAAGGATTGAAGAGTTAACTTAAAGACAGAAGAGTGAACTTTAGGTTTGCCTGAGGTAAAATGTTTCCTGAATACTACATGCCTTATCACCATGGTAACAACTCTAGAAGAGTTATTAAAGACAGGAGATAAGCTTAGTGAATTGAGGCCTAAGAGAGTTATCCTATCTCTTCATTCCTTACGTTACCTCTTCTGTAGTTAATTTACCTCTTCTGTGGTTAAGTTACCTCCTCTGTAGTTCTGTTCACACGCAGTTAAAGAGAACCAGAGACGAAACACTCTCATGTATTTTATTACATTTATCAGTGGGAACATGACAGTAAACACCTATCCTGCTTTTAGTTTTATTCTTCTCAGTCTAATCTATCTGTTATCAACTGTGATAAGAATCCACCGACTATTCAGTCAAGGTTTGACCTGGAATCATTATAGCTGAGTCACTCTTCTGTGGAGTCTTTTCAAGCCCAAGCCTGCCACCTCCTGGATCAGATTTCATACTCAGAGCTGTTGACATGGGAGGGGCTGCTGCTGCCGAGAAAGAAGCTCTGAAACAGTGTATCTGTGTGCAGTGTGCAGCCTGTCATTATCTACTGTATGCAGTTTCATTTCTATGAGAGACACTTCCTACAGGCAGCCACACAGCATTCCAGAATAATAGTTGAAAGCAGACAGATGAAAGGCTGCAGCAGCCCTGCTTGTCTATAGTCTCATAGAGGATAGACAGCACATCCAGAACAACTTATAACCCGGAAGCAGAACAGGTATGAGCCGGCGGCCATATTGAATATTTCCTGGAGCAATAATGGATAAAAAAACACTCAAAAAGGCACACCAGAGTGGCGAAATTATCAGGTAGAGCATTTATTCTTTACAAGCTATCAACTGATATGTTTATTTTGTGTGAATCGTTCATCTCTGGATCCCTTTAATAAACAGCCTGTCTGTAACTCTGGAGTTATTTTAAGGATTAAAGAGTTAACTTAAAGACAGAAGAGTTAACTTTAGGTTTGCCTGAGGTAAAATGTTTCCTGAATACTACATGCCTTATCACCATGGTAACAACTCTAGAAGAGTTATTAAAGACAGGAGATAAGCTTAGTGAATTGAGGCCATTGATTCCAACTATTCACCACCGTGCACTCACCCCATTCTCGCTGTTCATACCGCTGTTGTGTCGCTGAACCCGCTCGCTATGCTCCGCACCTTTCTCCTTACCCTGTGATTAATGTGAGCCAATCACAGTAATCACAGGGCTCAATAGGGAAAGGACAGCTCTAGTCCTTAAGGGGCCAGAGCCGTCAGGTCCCCGAAAAGGTTAAAGTGTAACTGTTGGGGATAAAATAAAAAATCTATTTTTTTATTTCTATCTGGTAAACAAGTAATAAGGATGCTAGGCAGGCAATCCAAAAGTTAAAAATCACTCTTACTTTCCTTCTCCATAAAAGATCATACCCCAGTTCCCCTGGCTCTTATTTGGAGAGGCGGTGTCACTCAACTGCTATTTTACAAACCGTTCAGTAACCCCCACTACAGGGCAAGATTTACCATAATGCACTGTAGGCACGTGCCTACAGGCGCCTGATGATGGAAAGGTGGCTCACTCCACTCCCTGAGCACCTCCCTCCTTCCCTATGCAGAGTCCTGATAAGATAGTAAATAAGAGATTACTCAACCTGCTTTCAGCATTCAACTGACGAGATCTCCCTTCAGTCAGGGGCACCTCTAGCTACCAAATACTTGGGGACACCCCAGCTACTTAATATTGAGGTTCCTTTAGCTACTTAATACTGGGGGGCAACTCTAGCTACTTAAAGAAAACCTGTAACAAAAAAAACCTCCCCTGGGGGTACTCACTTTGGGTGGGGGAAGCCTCCAGATCCTATTGAGGCTTCCCCTGCCCTCCTCAGTCCCACGGCGGCGGCGATAAAGCTCCAGCGCAGGCGCAGTATTAGCACTCTGCTCACTGATAGGCGGAAATAGCCGATCGCTGTCGGGCCGCTCTACTGCGCAGGCGCAAGTTTCCTGTGCTGACTCGACAGAGATCGGCTATTTTCGCCTATCTCCGTGCTGAGAGCCGCAACCGCGCCCCCGCTGGACCCAGGAAAGGTAAATAGATCAGCGCTTATCAGGCTTGTCAATGGAGGATTCCGGGACACTTCGGGGGAGCCAGCGCTGGATTGCCTGCAGCTACAGGGGAGGGGGAAGCCTCATTGGGACCCTGAGGCTTCCCCCTCCCGAGGTAAGTAACCCCCCAGGGGAACTTTTTTTTGTTCCAGAGTCTCTTTAAAGCGGAATTGTAAATAGTTTTTAAACACAGTGTTTCACTTACCTGGGGCTTCTGCAAGCCCCCAGCAGCCGTCTTGTCCCTCACCGGTCCTGCCCGAGCCTCCGTTCTCCTGCCGCTGTTCCGTTCCTAGACTAAGTCGATGCCAGCGTGGCTCTGGCCAAGCGTTTCTTTTCTTTGCGTTCCCCTCTGCAATAGCAGGGGACACAAACAAAGGATACGCGTGGCCAGAGCCGCGCAGGCGCAGTGGCCCGGCGGCGAAACCGAAAGCAGCTAGCGGCGGGAGAACGGAGTCTCGGGCAGGACCGGCGCGTGACAGGGCGGCTGCTGGGGGCTTGCAGAAGCCCCAGGTAAGTGAAACACTGTGTTTAAAAACTATTTACAGTTCCGCTTTAATGTTCACGGTACGTCTGGCTACCTAATACTAAGGGGCACCTGTAGCTACCTATGATGGGCAAAGGAAGCAAGGTAGAAGTGACAGCTGGGACAATCAGAACACTTGCGGTGCGGTTCAGCGGGGGTTTGTAGATTCCTAGAGGGCACAGCCTAAGGTGCCAGGACATCTGTGCCTATAGGCTCCTCTGAGGTAATGAACTGTGTACTATGTACTGATTTGACCCAGGTGTAGGTTGCAAACTTTTGCCATCTAACAACAGATACTAAAAAAAACACAGCTCAGATTTTACAGATCACTTATGTTCCTCTGTGATCTGCAGCCTTAGTAAATGAACCCCAGCGGGTAAAATAAAAATATACTTTGTGCTTATGTACATCTGTGAGCTGCAGATTCTGCTGAGTGCTGATACACTATCTTCATGCTTGCTGTTATTATTACAGTTGCAGAGGGCTCAGTGAAAGCTTATTCATGTGGACAGGAGCTGTAGAGGAGATTTGTGGAGATGGAGCAGAGAATCACTGGGATTTTATGCCTCTTACACATTCATGACAGACTGGCAGAAAGCGAACGAGGCAAGTGACACTACAGTACACAGGGAAGGGGCCCATGCCTGGAGTGGGTATTGGTTTCTGGGCCTGGCAGGACTCCAGAGCTGGCACAGGCCTCAGTCATTAATACCCTGGATTTATCTGCAATTTAATCTTGATCAACATGATCAGGTGTGGCAACATGTCCCTACATGACTGGGGCTGTCAGGTTAAAGCAATCCCCCCCCCCCCCCCCCCCCCCCGTTTTATGTTATGCCTAAAAACTGTTTCAGGCAGAGAAAGAAGACAGGGAACACAGCATAGGTATTTGTTGTATGCAGCAAGTTGTAATGCACTGTGTTCTGACATCTTTCGCTTAAAGGACAACTCAAGAGAGAGGTATATGGAGGCTGCCATATTTATTTCCTTTTAAGCAATACTAGTTGCCTGGTTGTCCTGCTGATCCTCTGCCTCTAATACTTTTAGCCAGAGACCCTGAACAAGCATGCAGCAGATCAGGTGTTCCTAAAATTGTCAGATCTGACAAGATAAGATGCATGCTGGTTTCTGGTGCGATTCAGGCACTACTGCAGCCACATAGATCCGCAGGGCTGCCAGGCAATGGGTATATTAAAATAAATACATATGGCAGTCTTCATATTCTTCTCATTACAGTTGTCCTTTAACTTTTGCATTGATTTGTGCTACATTGGCTCTTCTGTGGAATGGATATAAAGTCTGCCCTTTCCCCCTCCCCATACATATCAGTGTGTAATGGGTGCCAGAGACCTTATCCCTGGTTCACTGCTTGTTGTTTCTTGGACCACTTGTGCTACACACAGTACAACCAAACCCCAGAAGACCTGCTGCTCGAAAGTACCCCTGAAGCATATTTTAAAATAAAAATGAGATACTTACCTGTGAATAGGGCAATCTGTGGATGGTCCAAAGGAGCTTCCTGTGCCTTCTTACACCCCCACCAATCCAGTAAAGGGACCCTCTAAACTTATTCAACTGTAACCAATCAAATAAGCTTTTTCCTGGCTGCACTCCCAACTGGACACGTGTTGGTTTACCAAGAGTTCTAAAGCCAGTAGAAAGTATACCTGGTCTCCCAGAATTCTCTGGGGGAGAATTCCACATAGCTAATGAGCCTAGGCTAAGCATCACAGGGAGGGCTGGGCTACATGCAATATACAGCAATACATAGATATAGGAAGTGTTTCTGATGCTGGGACCAGGAAAATAACTGTAAAAGTGAATATCCTGAATAAATTACTGCAGTCCACTGTATGTCAGTACAGTGCCTCTTTGATTTTGTTTGGAGTACTGTTGCCATAAAACTGTCCAGGAAATCAGTTGTCTGCAGAAGCAATTAGCCACATGCAGCACCTGCAGCCACTGTTACTCATTCTAACACCTGCACCATGTAACTGACCGGGAGCAAACTTCCATAATACGGTGGAACGGCTGTGCTTTATAAGGACATATAAACAAAGTAATAAAACTGAAATAGAGGCACTCAGAGCCCAGCTATATATATAGCTGGGGATATTTATTGGCCTAAGGAAGTGGGTTGTTCAGCCACAAAACATGATGCCATAGTGCAAGTAAACTGCATTTCTTTTAAAGGGAACCTGAACTGAGTAAAATTATCTAAATATCTAAAAAAACAAACAAAAATTGCATGATGCACCTGCAAATGAATATCACATCTTTACCTCACTCACAGTTCCTCTCAGAAGCTCACCATTTTCTTTTTACAACGATTCCTTCCAGTTCTGACAAGATATTGTCAGAACTGAAATAGATCAGTTGCTGTCAAGTATATATCAGTTGCTGTCAGTTATAACATAAAAGACAACCGATGTGCAAGGTAATGTCCATGTTTCCCAATGGCCCAAAGGGCAATATTACACTTTAACGGTGTGGTGACCAGGAAGCTGTTATGGGGTAATGGCCATTTTCAAAATGGAGGACAGCGAATTCCATTGATCACAGTGGTCACAGTGGACAAACAGGACACAGGAGAGGAGAGACAGAGATTGATGAGTAGACTACACGGAAGGTAAGTATGACGCGTGTATGTTTATTGTGACTTTTAATTTTTAGTTCAGGCTTGCTTTAATCCAACACTTGTATCATCTACTGAGGTAAGCCACCGCTTGTTTTTCATTTGATCACATTTGGGTGCTTCTTTCCTCGTTTACCCCAAGCCTTAATAATGTTTGACGTAAATCCATGCAACGTATAATGCTGATCTCGAAGCAAAAGCGGAATTTCCCTTTAAAAGAGCAGGCAGCAGACATGTGAATGAAATGTAGGATCAAAGATAAATTATTCCTTGAAGGCAAAGTGTCCTCTGCTGATACATCTGGTTGTGTGCCCATGCCCAAGCTGGCAGTACCAGGATTGTGCAGCACCGGAGATCTGCTCATTAACCCGTACTCTGCCAGGTCCCTCACATACTGATTCTGCTAGTGCAAATACTGAAGGAGAGTGCATTACTTCTGTTATATATTAGCCAAAGGTGTCCCACCCAATAAGTAGCCCTCCAGTGTAGGCCCAGATTTACATCACAGGAGCCTATAGGCACAGATGTCCTGGCACCATAGACTTCACCCTCCATGAACCTACAAACCCCCCCAAACGGCACCACTAGTGTGCTGGCTGGCCCAGCTGTCATGTCTCTCTTACTTCCCCTGCCCGTCAGAGGTAGCTATAGGTGCCCCTTAGTATTAGGTAGCTAGAGCTATCCCAAGAATTAAGTAGCTAGAGGCGGCCCTAACTGAAGGGTGATCTGGTCAGTGGAATACCGAGAGTTGGGTGAGCAACCTCTCATTTACACTCTGCATAGGAAAGCAGGGAGGCACCAGGGGAGGGGGGAGAGTCGTCTTTCCATCATCGGGCGCCTGTAGGCATGTGCCTACTGTACAGTGCCTTATGGTAAATCTGGCCCTGCTCCAGTTCAGGTAGCCAAAGGTGCACCACCCCAGTATAGGTAACCACCAGGGGCATAACTACAAATCATAGGCCCCCCCAGTAAAACTTTAATGGGGCCCCTCAATGTTCACACCCCTCCTTTGCCTCCCCTTGGTGACCCTCACAGCCTTGGGGGCCCATCTCACAAGGGTCATAATACAAGTGTGGCCATCAGGATCTTCACCCCCATAACAAGTGTAGCCACAAATCACCTGATCTGGAGTTTCAGAGAAAGGGTAGGTTAGTAGTTGGGGCCAGCGATGGATTAAGATGCTATGGGGCCCTAGGTAAGGTAGCAGATTTGGGCCCCTTTGTGGTCCATTGATAAGCTGAAGTGGAGAGAGGAAGAATAAGGTGGTGGGTAGGCTTCTTGACACCCACTGGGCCCTATGTACCTGCCTAAGTTGCCTGGTGGATGTTCCTGCTCTGGTTGGGGTCCCCCCACACCTCTGAGCCCCCCTGCAGTCGCAGGGGCTGCTTCCTCCTAGTTACGCCCATGGTAGCCACCCCTAATATAGGTAGCTAAGGTGTCACCAGTCTGTGATGTCACTGTTCTCCATGGATAGGCTTCATTCTCAGTGACGTCACTCGCATCTACTGAATGATCAGGCTGAACTATCATAAAAGCAGCCCACTGCTGTTTGCAGGTGGAGAGTACAGGATCTATTTATAAGCTATGAAATATGTTATGTCTGATAAAGTTTTATGTGAACGGTTTCCTAGAGACTCACTTGGTGTGAGTAATAAGTGCTGGGAAGCCGGTGCTGAGAGATCAGGTCCAGCTGGAGGAACCTCACAGCAAGCACTCCAGGGGGAAGCCTGTAGGCTGAGGGGCTGCTCAGGGCGGTTGAGCAGGTCATTGGGTCTTCCTCCTCACCCACAGGAGGCTTCTGGTGCAGATGCTGCTCCCCATGTGGGAGAGAGGGTTAAGCTGCACTATCCTAGCAGATGGGGAGGTGTAGGAAGCAGCCAGACCCAGGATAAGGATTACACAGAAGTTATGGGTGTGTGAGAACATCTTGTCATGTAGCCTGCTGCACCCTTACACTGCCGCACTGGACCCCCATGCACACTGTACTGCGATTACAAGGAAACATGAGCACAGGGGATACATTTCCCTTTCCTTATATTTCTGTGAATGCATGCCAAATTCAACCTAGAAAACTGTGCTCCCAATCTTCACCTATTGCCATCGCTTCTCCTGCTTCATTCCTTGGCGACACTACCTGGGTGAAGGGGCAGATAGGCGTGTAAGTGGGGTGGCTTCATATGAAAGAGGAGACTAAAAATGAAAAAGGGTGGCTTTAAATTGGGAACAACACATAGAAGAAAGGAGCTGCTGTCCATTGGAGCTATACATAAAAGAGGACTGCTTGACTTGTATGTTAAAAATCGAAGGAGGGGCTCCGCATTTGATAATTAGGTGACTGTTACACATAGAAGGGGAGCCACAAGAAAGTTGGCCTAGGGCGGAGAAAACATAAAACCGGACTTGGGTAGGGCCTCGTGTTCCATGTCTCTGTCCACAGTATACTTATTGGCACATGAAAGAACCTTTATGCCTGCAGCATAAAAGATTCAGGCAGGCTGTAAATAAATTAGACTCCACCCCATATTGGGCTACTTTCACATTGGTAGTAATTACATTCCTCCTCGTCGTTCGGGTTCGTCTTCGTGCCATATGTACGTCTCTGTCAATCACTGCTTCTTTCAGCTGTTGCATAGGCATGTTCATAGCTTCACATGTGCTGTCTATCCCATTTTAGCCTGTGTCGTTCTCTTCTTCTTTTACCCTAAATTTTTCCAAGCACCAAAGAATCCGGTCTTCTCATTATGTGACCAAAATATTTGAGTTTTAATTGTAGTTTAAGCCTTTCTAGTGAACACTCTGGTCTTACTTTAAGTATTGACTGGTTGGATCTTCAGCAGTCCAGGGAACTCTCAGTAGCTTTCTCCTCACTCACAGTTCAAAAGCATCAGTTTTTTCACTCATGACCTTATTTATAGTGCAACTTTCGCAGCCACATGTTACTACTGGGAAGACCATGGCTTTAACTACCCTGAACGTTGTTGGTAAAGTGACATCTCTATCCTTTCACATATACAATGTGCACAGTTCTGTTCCTGTCAGGTAGTGACTGCTGATAGAAAACTGATGCAAAGGAACAGAACTGTACATGTTTTATGTGTGAACACAGCCTGAGGCTGGCTTATACTTGAAGTGTGCGTTGCAGTGTGATGCATGGAAGCCGCTATATGGAAACAAGGCCTCAAAAAGGGCTTCAGGGTTTTATGTCTAGATATAAATATTTGGGCATTTCCTAACAAAACAACTAGAAAACAATAAAAAAGGTTCGGAGGAAGCCGATACTGGATAAACAACAGGTTTGAGACTAGGAAAACAAAGATGCTTGGATTTGGGCTATAAGGCCCGGTTCACACTAGCGTTTTGTGTGAAACCGGGCCGTACGTCCGGGTCCGTCGGGCTGTACGCATCCCTCAGGATCCGGTCAGGTTGCAAAAAAAAAAGTATCAGTTCGGCATCCGGAAAGTAACACTTCCGGATTGCCGATACTGTACTTTAAACAGGCGCAGCAGCAGAGACAGGCATGGGGAGAGTGGGGGCCCCTATTTGTCCATGCCTGGACCCCCCATGTGGCAAACGACGGGTGCCTGACATTTCCTTTAAGTTGAAGCCAGTACTAGACTTTTTACCACCTGGAGCAATAAATTGTTAGGACCCCTCCAATGTGGATGTGCAAAGCCGGACTGCAGAGACACATCAGGCTGTGCATTGCAGGCACTGGCACTACACTAAGCTCCCTCTGCTTCCTCCAAGACAGCACCTCCTCCCTGCTGGCCGTCAGGATCTGATCCCCAGGATGCCGGGTAGGTGCTGCACCAGGGCTGCATCACTCACTTGCTATCTGCAGATAGCAATGGGATCACCAGCCACACATGAAGTCCTGCTTCCTCTCTGACTACAGCGGTGCCTCATGTGACCCAGCAGCATGTAACAGGTCACATGAGGCACTGCTGTAGCCATGGGTACAGGACACTGGACGGGTGGATGGAAAGCCCACCCCTGGAACGCTGAGAGCAGGTGAGTAAAGTGGGGCTGTGCATCTAAGGCGGGAGAGATGTGGAGTGCAAGGGGGGGGGACATTTGGGGAGGGGAGCCGCCTCTTGCCACCCTCTAATTGTTGCCACTTTGAAGCACGTGATTACAGTTGCTTCATGGAAGATGTTCCAGTTGAAGCTATAAGCAATTAAACCTCATATGTATATGAGGCTCAAGTGCTTATAGCTTCAACTGAAATTAAATTTGGCAGAGAATATAGTGCAGCAACATACAGTGTATAGCAACAGCCCTAGATACCGACCCAGCCATGACTCGGCTGGTGATCTGCCTGGAGGATCAATTCAGCCGATCAAATTGTTCTTCCCAGTCATCCAGCTTCCGCATAACATCACTACTGCACTGCTTTGCGAACTTGAGAGCAGACTAATCAAATTAACTTCCTATCGATTTTGAATAGTCAGGTATCAAGATGGAATTTCTAGCATTTTGTTAACCATCTCCAGTGCGCAACCTTGTGGCTGCTAACCAAAACAGCAGTTGTCTCGACAACAGAACCTGAGGTTAATGCCATATGTAGTGTTCATACTTCTAGCCTGCAGATGGCACTGTTACACTTTTTGAAGGCATAAGATTATCTAGACTGTTGTGGATCATTGGTTCCTGTTTCTGCCTGGCTGAAAAAAGCCACTACTTCATGAAGAGAGTGACCAAAGCCTCTAAATCAGGGGTCTCAAACTCAATTTACCTGGGGGCCGCAGGAGGCAAAGTCAGGATGAGGCTGGGCCGCATAAGGAATTTCACAATCGCGGCGCATCGCTGCCTCTGCCCGCCCCTCTCACTCTTCCTTCACAGAGAGGGGCGGGGATCCATGCGGCGATTGACGTCAGGAGGGGCAGAGCTGAAGCTGAAAGCTCTGCCCCTTCCAGGAAATGCCGGCGGATTGCCCCCCGGGCAATTTAGGGGCTCTGCAGCCCTCGTTTAGCGGCGGGGATGCGGCGGATTACTTGGGAGCACTGAAGCAAACTATAAGGAAGCTTTTGCCGGCGAGGGCCACAAAATATTGTATCAAGGGCCGCAAATGGCCTGGGGGCCGCGAGTTTGAGACCCCTGCTCTAAATAAACCTAGTTCCAGATTACTGAACACAACAACACTCCACGTTTAATGCAAGACTTCTAGCCATAGAAGCTTTAAATAAACCTAGGGGAAAACAAAAGTTCGCTTTCTTAAAACAGAAATAATTTGCGATAATTCAGGTTGGAGTGAGCTTGAAATGTCTCCCAGAGCAACACTGCTGAATATATGCAAATTAACCATTGTTACCCTTAGAAGCTAAACACACCTCCAGAACTGCTGGAATGCAATGATGTGTCGTAAAGGGTAACAACTGCTTGCTAAACTATGGGAAGACATATTTAGACTTGCGGCTGGAGTTGTGCTTTAAGCATGTGGTGATGTTTGGCCAGATTTATACGGTAACATAATTCAGTGTGATGGTGCCATCCACGCAGAGAAGCTGTGTAAATAAAGCAGCCTGTGTAGGAAGCCTTTGGGGAGTCGCCTGTTCAGAAGGGCACACTCGTCCCCCTCGCCACACTCAGCAAAGCTCTCCCGCTCACCTCTCATTTTTACTTTTATAATTAAGAATTGATTTGCGACCTTGGAGTTAATGAGGTGACAGAAGTCTGAAGGATTTCTGGACGGGTTCCAGCGAGCTCTGGCACCGCGACCCCCTGCTTTAAACAGCCCCAAATGCTCATTTGTTCTTTATTGCACCCCAGAGACCCCCTGCACCAACTCCCCCTCACCCTCTCCGCTGAAGACATAAAAAATATACAAGTGCGCAAAATGGCTGCTGGTACAGCGTGTCAGTTGTTGTTGGTTTTAAAGGAACACTTCGGAGATGGAAATGAAAGGCATTACGTCCACAAAGCCAAAATGGTCTTATTCGTTCTAGTATGGCTGTTGGGCACTTGGACTGGGTAGTATGAATACCTAGGGCTCGATTCACAAACCTAGTTAGCACGCCTAAAGGCTCTGGGCGTGCTAGGGTGCTAAGTAGTTAGCATGCACAAAGCTTTAAGAAATTGCGCGCAAAACTTTACGCGCGTGTAAAGGTTTACTGTGTGCATTGAGGTTTACGCGCGTAAAGTTTTGCGAGCATAACTTTGCATGCGATGCGGTTCGTGCGTGAATTAGCGCACGGAAAGCTCTTTTAGGCGTGCTAAGGGGCTTTTCACAAAACAAGTGAAGTGAGGAGCACCTTGACAAAAGGAGGTGTGCCACGACCCCGTCCCAGTGTCTCTTGGGACCACAGCAATCAGATGTACGGATGGGTCGGCACCACCAAATAATAAATAAAGCTCTTTTATTGCAGCAGTAACAGACGCTGTTTCGGGCTGACAAGCCCTTTATCAAACTGCAGTTTGATAAAGGGCTTGTCAGCCCGAAACAGCGTCTGTTACTGCTGCAATAAAAGAGCTTTATTTATTATTTGGTGGTGCCGACCCATCCGTACATCTCAAGGGGCTTTTCACAGGCGTGCTAACAGTTAGCACCACCGTGTGAATCAAGCCCCTAATCTGAAGCTTAAAGGGATACTGTAGGGGGGTCGGGGGAAAATGAGCTGAACTTACCCGGGGCTTCTAATGGTCCCCCGCAGACATCCTGTGCCCGCGCAGCCACTCTCCGATGCTCCGGCCCCACCTCCGGTTCACTTCTGGAATTTCTGACTTTAAAGTCAGAAAACCACTGCGCCTGCATTGCCGTGTCCTCGATCCCGCTGATGTCATCAAGAGCGCATAGTATGGTCTGTGTCTGCGCAGTACACTCCTGGTGACATCAGCGGGAGCGAGGACACGGCAACGCAGGCGCAGTGGTTTTCTGACTTTAAAGTCAGAAATTCCAGAAGTGAACCGGAGGCGGGGCCGGAGCATAGGGGAGTGGCTGCGCCAACACAGGATGTCTGAGGGGGACCATTAGAACCCCCGGGTAAGTTCAGCTCATTTTCCCCCGACCCCCCTACAGTATCCCTTTAAGTGCTACACTTGCACATCCTCTATCACTTTCTCTCTCAAGTTCGGCAGTAATGTGTCATACTAAACAGTTTGTCACATGGACACTGTGTCTGTGATCAGGACAACAGGACAAAGCAACCGGGAGGACTTGCCAGAATTAAAGATGAACTTTAACCAAGGATTGAACTTCATTCCAATCAGTAGCTGATACCCCTTTTCCCATGAGAAATCTTGACCTTTTCTACAATAGATCATCAGGGGGGTCTGTGTGGATGATATTGTGGTGAAACCCCTCCCACAGTGTGATGTCATGACCATGGTCCTGACAGCTTGCTGTCTGTGTACCTCGTTGCATTGTGGGAAATAACAGCTGTTTCCAACTGTCAAGCAAGCAGTATGTCCCTATGTGCATTCATTATGTTATTTTCACTACAGTCTTTGTATCTGCTTCCTTCCCCATAAGTTTAAATATATTTGTGGAAAAAAAAAAGTCAAACTATCTTTTTTCAGGGGGTAGAAATGTCATTTATGTGACCTCAGCGTAGCATTGATTTAGGAGCGTCCTTCAGTGTTGTGTAGTTCCTTTCTCCTCACAAGCATGTACTGCAGTGGCACATAGCCTTATTCACAGGAGGAAGTATGTAAACACATGCTTAGGAGATATTACATAGATCTAGAAGGATATTCTTCTGACCTGTTCCCTACAGAATATGTTCATACTTAAAAGAGGTCCAAACAGCATAGGAGAGATGTATGGACTGCAATTGCAGGATGTAATGATACTACGTCCAGTAGTTTGGGGCTATGGGATATCAGCCGGGTCTCATAGAAAAGAATATTGTTGTATTTCTGAGACTTCATCTGCTGTTAAGACAGCATGAATGGCAATTTTATTTTGTGGACCTACTTGCTACACATGTATGCACATGCTAGATGAAACTCAGCCGAGGCGGTGATAACTCTGGCGAAAATCTAGCATGTGTACATCGGTCCCTGCGACCGATCTGACGAGCAAGCAGCTTGGCAGATCGATTTGGTGGAGCACCAGCCAAGAGCACTGCTCTCCCCACTCACCCCACCCACCACATGACATCACTCGCACACCACTTTGTGGATCCTTCTACCCCCTGCACTGGAACTGAACACGTGGCTAATAGGTCTGTACAGTGTCAGCCATGCGATATCACCCAATGGATAGGAATAAAGAACAGAGACAGCACACTAATGGCTCAGCAATGCAACTGTATTCGAAGCAGACAGGTGCACCTCTGGCTGCTCTTAATACAGTTGCATTGCTGAGCCATTAGTTTGCCTTCACCTTTCTTTATTCCTATCCAGTGTGTTGCAGGAGTGCTGTACCTGCTGGAGCCCGGCACCGGTGAACTGGTCGTGAACCAGAGGCCAGTGCGGTGGAGTGAGTGTGGTCCTGTCTCTCATGTCACCCAATGGACCAAGTCCCAAACTCCGCCAGGCCACATGACTCGTGTGTATGAGGCTTAAAGGAAACCCGAGGTGAAAATAAACTAACGGAATAAACAATTGTATCTATCCTCCTCCTAAAAATGACTTAAGATATTCCACAGTTTTATTTTATATTTAAATACACTTTTTAAGTTTTTACTGTTTTATTGTTTTTGCTCAATGACACATTCATTGAAGTATGCCAGAGCTGAAATCTATAAACTATTGACCATTTTTATATCTTTCCTGCTCTCAGAAGCCATTTTCTTCTAGGAAAGTGTTTTATAGTCATAATTTCTTATCAGTGAGGGTCACACTGTAGTCTGACCCAGGCCTGACCCGGACAGAAACTGCCACTTACATACCTGATGTTTAACTCTTTCAGACAGAGAAAGAAAAGAAGGAACACAGCATAGTTATTTGTGTGCTAGGTGGCAGTGTACAAACCCATATTTATTTCCTCTTAAACAGTGTAAATGACCTGGCAGCCCTGCTGATTCTCTTTCTCTGATTCTTTTATCCATACACCCTGAACAATAATGCAGATCAGATATTTGACTGAAGTTTGACTGGATTTGCTGCATGCTTGTTTTAGATGTCTTGATACACATACGGTACTACTGATGTGTGAAAGTTCAGCAGGGCTGCCTGGCAACTGGTATTGTTTAAAAGGAAATAAACATGGCAGCCCCCATATCCCTCTCAGGTCAGTTATCCTTTTAAAGAGGAGCTGTCAGCCATACTATCTCAGGAAAAAGAAACAAATATATAAGTAAATACTTGCTCTATGTACATAACATATGTATTGCACTGTCCATGTTATGATTCCTGTGAATTTTATAAAGGAAAAGTAGAGAATCCTATTCTAGACAGGTTCCATATTTACTGTGGCTATTTTGAAGCCAGTCGTGATGTAATATCTGCCCTTAGTCTCCTCTGCCTGATTTGCCCGCCCTTCACTATAGAAAGTGCATTGTTTCAGCCTGAGAAATTTTGGCCAATCAGAGAGGAACAGAGGTGTGGGAGGGGAAACAGGAGGGAAAGAGGCTTCAGCCAATCAGGCTGCATTAGCTAAGTCTGAGGGGAAGTATAGAAGCAAAAAAAGACAACCCAGCATGCCCTGCAATTTCTCTTTTGCGTACCACATTTTCTGTGTACCAAATAAGAGTCATGTAAACTGGGGAATGATAATTTATCAACAAGAAAAGTAATAGTGATTTTAACTTTTGGATTGCCTGATTAGCATCCTTATTACTTGTTTACCAGGTAAAAATAAAGAATTGATTTTTGATTTTATGCCCGACAGTTACTCTTTAAGTAATGTGTCATGGCTGATCTTATCTGTGCATAGCCACATATATTGTACAACTATAGATTAAAGGAGAAATACAATTTGTTAATTCAATGTTAAAAGTGTTTTCCAAAACATTGGGATGTTATGTAAAGCAAGAAACATACATTACTAATTTTTAATTTGTTGGCAGCAAAAACGTGGGACAGTGCTCAAAAACGTGGGAAGATTGCAAAAGTCATGTTAAGTGAAACATTAAACCCCTGCAGAAAATTTAAACTGATTGGATTAATTGGCAACAAGTCAGGAACACAACTGGGTTTAAAGACAGTAAACCAGAGAGTCTGAGTCTCTCAGAAAATGGGGAGGGGAACACCACTGTGTGAAATGGCACTTATGGTAAGTAAATAAGGCAACAATTTCAGAAAAGTGTTTATCAATATAAAACTGCTAATAGCTTGTGGATTTCATTAGAGATGGTCAGAGATGCAAATAAATATGAGTTGATGAAAATATGGTAATTGTATGCAAATTGATGCAGCTGCAGCATCTATAATGCCATTATCTTGGCAAATGGTGCGCATGCTAATGGCTTTTTTTTTCTTAAATGTGGATCTGAACTCTTGCATAGGTCACAAGGAAAACAGAGAAATGCACACGATGTGTTTTTAGAGAGAAGAGCCTGTCTAATTCTCCCTCATCTGTAAGTAATCACAAGTGTAATTTGATTTCTCAGCTGCAACAGCACAGAAATTTGTCTCTGCAGACACAATTAATATGTAAATACATGATGTTAACCCTTTGGCCCGGTTCACACTTGCGTTCCAGGTCCGGTTCCGGAATGCACCGTATACTGTACAAACGGACCCGGATGTGAATGGATACATTGTTATTCAATGTATCCATTCACACCCGTCCGTCTGTCAAGATCCGGATCCGGTCTGCGGTCCCGTCCTTTGCCACATGGGGGGTCCAGGCATGGACAGATGGGGGGGGGACGGCAGCGCTGACAGGACAACAGCCCAGGTATGTTTATTATTGTATTGTGGGCTGTTGTCCTGTACTGTGTGCGCTGTCCCCTCCCCCCCTATACCTGTCTGTGCTGCCGCGCCTGTTTAAAGTACAGTATCGGCAATCCGGAAGTGTTACTTTCCGGATGCCGAACTGATACTTTTTTGTCCGCAACCTGACCGGATCCTGAGGGATCCGTACGGCCCCAGTACGGGACCCGAACCCACCCAGACCCGGACGTACGGCCCGGTTTCACACAAAACGCAAGCGTGAACCAGGCCTTTCTCTGCTTCCATGATGCAATGAAGTAGAAACGCTGCAGATTTATTGCAGGTGTTCTGTAAGCTGTAACAAAGAAATGTTTTTTCTTAAAAGGTTACCATGCTGTTGCTTATCTTTTAAAGCAGAAAGGAAGTTCTGAGTCCGGGTCTGCTTTAACAACTCTGTACTTGTGTTTTGCCTCAGTTTCCCTTCCACAAGTGACAGAGCAATCTGTTAATACCTATAACTGAACTTTTCTACCACTTACTAATAAGGAATCCTGACCGGCCTCCTGTCTTCCGCAGTGCCACGAATAGGAGACACATCTGACACTTTACAGCCGTCTTGCTAGCCCAATCATACTGTGTTGAGGTCTGCTCCAGCTCACTGTCTGCTGCTATGAGAGGAAAAGGACGCCACAGTTGTAACATCAGACGTTGGGCAGATATAGAAGCACACACCATACAATGAAAAGACAACGGTCATCTGTATTAAACATTTTATTATGCAATAGCTCTCATTGTGCAAAATTGAACTGTATATGAAAACAAATCAACATTTGGCAAGATTACAAAACATGATTTCTTGTTTCATTGTGAGAGGGTGGTGAAGGCGGCACCCCTCACAAAGTGTATAAGTCCCCCATTCATGGCTAAATAAGTGGACGGAATTCCAGCAGAGAGACTGTCGGATTTCATGGTTCGCTCGGAACATAACAGCTGGGAGACGTGTTGCAGGGAATTCCTGCTCGGCGCACTAAACCGTCGGGCCACTCGTTCCCTACAACTGCTGCTGCATACTGAAAGCACCAGATTGTGCCGGCTTCCATATCCCATAATGCACTGGGAATTGTGGGGGCAAGCCAGACTCTACCCCAACTGCTCCAAGCAGAAGTGTGCATGATTAGGTCATGTTGTCAGATTCCCCTCAGACTAAAGGTGGCCATACATGGTACAATTTTTTCATACAATCTTACCATTTCTATATAATATAAGGGAACTGCATAAATTATCCTTTCAGTATATTCACTTAATTTACCCTTATACTACATAGAAATGGTAAGATTGTATGAAAAAATTGTACCATGTATGGCCACCATAATATTGATGTCGTGGATGGAGTATTGTCTGGAACACCTGCCAACTAATACTATCTCCTGGAACGTCTATGCCTTGTAGTAGACTCTGCGGCTGATTGGCTGAGAATACCAAGATAAAAGAACAGTGGGGTATACTGAAGAAAAAAGTGAACCAGGAAGCTTGGACGGAATATGTAACAAAATGACTGTTTTCAGGTGGTAAAAATTTGAATCCCTCACGTGTGTCAGATCAAAACACAAACTTACTCAAAGATGTGTATAGTCTCTTCTCTGGGGTCATTTCAGATCATAGTCAGGGCTGCTAAGAGGCTTGTGATTTAGTGGTTGTGTGGCTGCGGTTTCATGCAGCATCCACAGATATTTTTTTTTTCTTTTTTAAAGTGGAACAGTAGTCAAAATACAGTAAAGATTGTTATAGTAAACTCCAAGGGTTCAGGAAAGTGGTTAACGATATCAGAAGTTACTATATGACAAATTGTCCTAGACTTGGCACAGTATGCCCTGGTACATTCTCTGCTGCAAAGGATGAACAAATCACTTCCTGTGAGTGGCTCTGATACCTCCACGGGTAGGACTTAGCACTCTCCTCTCCACTCTCCTTAGTTTTCCAGCGAGTTGTCCCTCTGTGATCTGCACTAAAAGTGAAGGTAGCCTGCACTGCTCTCAACATGGATTATCGGGGGGGGGGGGGGGAGGGGGGCAGCGCTAGCACTTTGCTAGCTGCGCGCACAGCTTGATCGCGATCGCCCGCACGCAGCGGCGGAAGAGGGCCCCCCCGCCAGAGCCCTGCGCCGCCCGGACCAATGAGTTCCAGGCAGCGCTATGGGCTGGATCGGAGGCGTCTGACGTCAGGACGTCGGCTGACGTCCATGACGTCATTCTGATCGTCGCCATGGCGACAGGAGAAGCCAAACGGGAACGCGTTATATACGCGTTCCCCTGTTTGCTATTGATGCCGGCGACGATCGCACTAGAGGGACACATGCGCCCTCTAGTGGTGTTTCATGTAGCTACCACTCTGGTAGCTTTACATGAAACAAAAAAAAAAATGGATTTTTGCCTATTTGGCAGAAAAAATTAACCGCCAGGAGGGTTAAACAAAATTAGGCAGGTGCATACATTTGGGCACCACAAAAAAAGAAATGAAATCAATATTTAGTATATCCTCCTTTTGCAGAAATTACAGCCTCTAAATGCTTCCTGTACAGAGGCGCAGCAATAGGGGTTGCAGAGGTTGTGACCACATCGGGGCCCTCCCTCAATCACAGTATTAGCTCTCTATTGGTCCTGTGCTCATAATAATCACTTCTATAGATGCTTTGAATAGTGGTAATCATTAAAAAACTGCTCCTCATCCCCTTCTTGCACCTCTGACACTGTAGTTGCCATTGGCAGGTTTTGGTGTGAGGTATCAGTTGCTATGTATAGAGTGCTTGGGGGGCCCCATTGTAAAACTTGCATCGGGGCCTACAGCTCCTTAGCTACGCCACTGTTCCTGTAGGTTCCAATGAGAGTTTGGATTCTGGTTGAAGGTATTTTGTACCTTTCCTCTTTACAAAACATCTCTAGTTCAGTCAGGTTTGATGGCGTCTGAGCATGGACGGCTCTCTTTAACTCACACCACAGATTTACAATTATATTCAGGTCTGGGGACTGAGATGGCCATTCCAGAACGTTGTACTTATTCCTCTGCATGAATGCCTTAGTAGTGGATTTTGAGCAGTTGGTTATTTCATTTTTAATGAAAAATGAAATAACCAACTGAGGTTTGTAGAACGCAAGCGCAGTCTGACATCTTTATTTGATATATTAATTGCGAGGAAGTTTTGAAATCCTTGATCAGACTACAGCTGCTAACTTGATTGGCGCAACACTTTACCATTTATCCACGGATTTTGAGCAGTGTTTAGGGTCGTTGTCTTGTTGAAAGATTTAGCCCCAGCGCAGCTTCAGCTTTGTCACTGATTGCTGGACATTGGTCTCCAGAATCTGCCGATACTGAGTGGACTCCATGCGTCCCTCAACTTTGACAAGATTCCCAGCCCCTGCACTGGCAACACAACCCCACAGCATGATGGAACCACCACCATATTTTACTGTAGGTAGCAGGTGTTTTTCTTGGAATGCTGTGTTGTTTTTCCTCCATGCAGAACTACCTTTGTTATGCCCAAATAAATCAATTTTAGTTTCATCAGTCCACAGCACCTTATTCCAAAATGAAGCTGGCTTGTCCAAATGTGCTTTAGCATACCTCAAGTGGCTCTGTTTGTGCTGTGGGAGGAGAGAAAGTGAAAGTCTTCTTCTGCATCACTCTCGCATACAGCATCTTCTTGTGTAAAGTGCGCCGAATGGTTGAACCATTGTTCACAGTGACTATCTGCAGCAAGATGATGTTGTAGGTCTTTGGTGCTGGTCTGTGGGTTGACTCTGACTGTTCTCACCATTTGTCGCTTCTGTTTATCCGAGATTTTTCTTGGTCTGCCACTTCGAACCTTAACTTGAACTGAGCTTGTGGTCTTCCATTTCCTCAATATGTTCCTAACTGTGGAAACAGACAGCTGAAATCTCTGAGACAGCTTTCTGTATCCCTACCCCTAAACCATGATGGTGAACAATCTTTGTCTTCAGAGAACATTTAAAAGAGGAGGAAAACGTACAATTGACCCCCTTAAATGCGCTTTCTCATAATTGGATTCACCTGTGTATGTAGGTCAGGGGTCACTGAGCATACCAGGACAATTTGAGTTCCAATAATTAGTTCTAAAGGTTTTAGAATCAATAAAATGACATTTATGAAAATGAAATTTATGCACCTGCCTAATTTTATTTAACCTGCTGGGCGGTCTGGAAGAGCTCAGCTCGTCCAGTACCGCCGGAGCCTGCCGCTCAGGCCCTGCTGGGCTGATTTGGCTTAAATAAAAAGCAGTACACGCAGCCGGCACTTTGCCAGCCACGTCTGCTACCTGATCGCCGCTGCAGCGCGGCGATCCGCAGCATGCAGCGGCGAAAGAGGGTCCCCCCAGCCGCCTGAGCCCAGCGTAGCCGGAACAAAAAGTTCCGGCCAGCGCTAAGGGCTGGATCGGAGGCGGCTGACGTCCATGACGTCACTCCGCTTGTCGCCATGGCGACGAGGTAAGCGAAACACGGAAGGCCGCTCATTGCGGCCTTCCGTGTTACTCCTGGTCGCCGGAGGCGATCAGAAGAACGCATCCGGAGCGCCCTCTAGTGGGCTTTCATGCAGCCAACTTTCAGTTGGCTGCATGAAATAGTTTTTTTTTTATTAAAAAAAAACCCTCCCGCAGCCTCCCTAGCGATCTTAATAGAACGCCAGGGAGGTTAAACAATTATTGTGCACTTTCTATAAATCCAATAAAATTCATTTCACTTCTCAGATATCACTGTGTGTGTCTCCTATATGATATATTTAACTGACATTTTTTATCGTACAACCAACGATTTATACAGGAAAATCATGTCGAATAACAAGGTTGCCCAAACTTTCACATCCCAGTGTACATCTGCTTCGAATTGTCAGCGGACTAAATCCAGTCATCTATTTGGCTGTTAAAATTGACAATTGGATGGCTATCCTTAAAGGGAACCTAAAGCAAAAAGTACAGTAGTGTGAAAAACTATTTGCCCCCTTCCTGATTTCTTATTCTTTTGCATGTTTGTCACACTTAAATGTTTCTGCTCATCAAAAACTGTTAACTATTAGTCAAAGATAACACAATTGAACACAAAATGCAGTTTTAAATGATGGTTTTTATTATTTAGTGAGAAAAAAAACCTCAAAACCTACATGGCCCTGTGTGAAAAAGAAATTGCCCCCTGAACCTAATAACTGATTGGGCCACCCTTAGCAGCAATAACTGCAATCAAGCATTTGCGATAACTTGCAACGAGTCTTTTACAGCGCTCTGGAGGAATTTTGTCCCACTCATCTTTGCAGAATTGTTTAAATTCAGATTTATTTGAGGGTTTTCTAGCATGAACCGCCTTTTTAAGGTCATGCCACAACATCTCAATAGGATTCAGGTCAGGACTTTGACTAGGCCACTCCAAAGTCTTCATTTTGTTTTTCTTCAGCCATTCAGAGGTGGATTTGCTGGTGTGTTTTTGGTCATTGTCCTGCTGCAGCACCCAAGATCGCTTCAGCTTGAGTTGACGAACAGATGGCCGGACATTCTCCTTCAGGATTTTTTGGTAGACAGTAGAATTCATGGTTCCATCTATCACAGCAAGCCTTCCAGGTCCTGAAGCAGCAAAACAAACCCCAGGCCATCACACTACCACCACCATATTTTACTGTTGGTATGATGTTCTTTTGCTGAAATGCTGTGTTACTTCTACGCCAGATGTAACGGGACATGCACCTTCCAAAAAGTTCAACTTTTGTCTCGTCGGTCGACAAGGTACTTTCCCAAAAGTCTTGGCAATGATTGAGATTTTTTTTAGCAAAATTGAGACGAGCCTTAATGTTCTTTTTGCTTAAAAGTGGTTTGCGCCTTGGATATCTGCCATGCAGGCCATTTTTGCCCAGTCTCTTTCTTATGGTGGAGTCGTGAACACTGTCCTTAATTGAGGCAAGTGAGGCCTGCAGTTCTTTAGATGTTGTCCTGGGGTCTTTTGTGGCCTCTCGGATGAGTTTTCTCTGCGCTCTTGGGGTAATTTTGGTCGGCCGGCCACTCCTGGGAAGGTTCATCACTGTTCCATGTTTTTGCCATTTGTGGATAATGGGCTCTCACTGTGGCTCTCTGGAGTCCCAAAGCTTTAGAAATGGCTTTATAACCTTTACCAGACTGATAGATCTCAATTACAGTACCTTTGTTCTCATTTGTTCCTGAATTTCTTTGGATCTTGGCATGATGTCTAGCTTTTGAGGTGCTTTTGGTCTACTTCTCTGTGTCAGATAGCTCCTGATTTCTTGATTGAAACAGGTGTGGCAGTAATCAGACCTGGGGGTGACTACAGAAATTGAACTCAGGTGTGATAAACCACAGTTAAGTTATTTTTTAACAAGGGGGGCAATCACTTTTTCACACAGGGCCATGTAGATTTGAAAGTTTTTTTCTCACTCAATAATAAAAACCATCATTTAAAACTGCATTCTGTGTTCAATTATGTTATCTTTGACTAATAGTTAACGGTTTTTGATGAGCAGAAACATTTAAGTGTGACAAACACGCAAAAGAATAAGAAATCAGGACGGGGGCAAATAGTTTTCCACACCACTGTATATGGAAAACAAAGCAGATTGAGATCCTCAATAGTGCAATATGTCAAACCAATTGTTCAAAAGAGTAAATATACAAGAATATTCTCACAAAGGTGAGATAGCTCTGGTAACCACTTGGCAGGCAGGTGGGGAGATTAGACTCGACCCCACTCGGATTCAAAATGTCGCTCACCATAGATGTAGAACAGGGGGTAACCCCCCCCCACCAAGAGTGGACACTCAGGGTAAACAATTGTTCAAAACCGAAGCGATAAAATAGTTAAAAACTGTTTAAAAAGTGAGGTAGTGGTGAACTTACCACCCCCAAGTAGACACAATCAGTTATTCATTGAAAAATATCTTTATTCAAATAGACTCCAAAGTAATAGCAACACGTTTCACTGGCAACATCCCGCTTCATCAGGCAGTATATGGAGCTTGTAAAGATCCATCCAGGTATGAGCTCTCATCTACAGGGCCTCATAGCAGTTGCTATGGTTGCTATGGCTATTGCTACGCCCCTGCCTACACTCATGTCTCTGATCTGCAAACACACACTGGGTGTTCTCCATGCTGCTTATTTTGGGAAAGAAATATGGCAAATGGACAGGATTATCAAACATGACCAACTAATCTCTCCTTACTCAGATATTGGACTGCATTAATCACTATTTCATAGCACTAACTGGGTCAGGTTCAGTGGAGTCTTATCAGTTTGTCTGAGGGATGTAATGTACATTATATTATATATCAATTCACAGATTGGATAGTGGCTCAGAGAACAAAGTGGCTATCTGTAACATATAATGTAAACTTATGCTGGGTACACACGATACGTTTTTCCGCTCAACTTTCCATCCAATCCTATTTTTTTCCACTCGATTCTCTTATCTTCCGCTCATTTTTCTTATCTTTTTCCATTCACTTCAATGAGAAATCGACCAAAAAAACAATCTGAAAAAATATCGGACATGTCGGAAATTATCTATTGAACCCATCTATCGAGCGGAAAAACGTATGTTGTATTCCCAGCATTAAAGCATACCTGAAGAGGAAATAAAATGATGAGATAACCCACTGTATCTATCGATCTAATCTGAATTAGGACTTTACTGGGATCCTATAGTTATGGTTTGTGTTGAAAAGCTAAAAATCTAAGTTTAAAGTTTGTATTGTCTCAGCTGAATGAAAACCGTTTTTTATGTTTCACAGCTTCAGTCTTAAACTATCTTTTACCTGAACTTAGAAGTGTTTCTCTCCCATGCTAGAGTTTTACAGTCAGTAATTAGTCACTAAGAGTAAAGGTGGCCACACACACCATATAATTAAAAGATCCAATTTTTTACCAATTCGATAATTTCGATCGGTTGTCCCAAAAAAATCAAGATCTTTTCTTTGTTTTCGATCGATAAATCTGATCGAATTTCCTGTTTTTTCCCCCCCAATTTTTGGAGATTGGACAATTTGAGACTAACTTTATCAAGAATTGTATGGTGTGTGATGGATTGTCAATTACTTGATGTACAGTTCCAATCATTTTTTTTCAGAGCCTTTAATTACTTTTTTCATGATTAGGGAACAATTGAACACAGGCATGTGGTACATTGGTCAGATTTTTGAATTGTTACAATCAGTCAGAAAAATGGATTGCTATTCTTGAATTGAACAGATATTTAAAAATTGTATTGTATGTGGTCACCTTTAGGTTATTTTCACACAACATGTGTTTGTTCTGTTCTGTTCCAATGGCGCTTCCACACTGGCACACTTACGTAGCGGTGCGTTGATTTTCAGTGGAATAACTCACAACATGCTGTGCAATACCACCCAATGCATGCAGTGCAAGCATAAAGTCTATGGACTGTATGGATCGCATCTTAGCAGTAAGGTGTGATCCGACTTTATATGTACGCTGCGGTGTGAACCTATTTTCAGGATATGCACTGCAATGCATAGAGTGTGAAAATATTATTTGGCTAAGATCACAGTGGCCATTGCGATGGGTTCCCTGTAGCAGCAAGAAAGAAAGGGCCTGGAGGCGCAGAGCAGCAAAGTCAGGAAGGCCACACATGATAGTGTAGCCTGTCCTGGAACCTACAGGGTTAAGGTTTTGGTGTGGTGGCTGGATAGTGTAATGGTTAAGGGCTCAGCCTCTGACACAGGAGACCTGGGTTCGAATCTCGGCTCTGCTTGTTCAGTAAGCCAGCACCTATTTCAGTAGGAGACCTTTGGCAAGTCTCCCTAACACTGCTACTGCCTATAGAGCGCGTCCTAGTGGCTGCTGCTCTGGCGCTTTGAGTCCGCCAGGAGAAAAGCGCGATATAAATGTTCTGTGTTTGTTTGTTTTTGTTTAAGGTTAGACAGGAAGGGGTAGGTGTTAGTTAGGGAAGTGGTAGGCGATTGGGTACGATATTAGGGAGGAAGAAGGGGGGTGGAGTGTCAGTTGGAGAAGCACGGAGGAAAGCTACACACCTCTTGCTTCCCTCCACACCATGGTCGGCTTAGAGGCCTTTCTGGATAGGGTCCGAGCTGAGGCAGCCGCACGGGGATGGGAATGGGTTCAGGGTCAGATGGCAGCAATGGATCCTGGACCGAGCCCGCAGCGGGTACCCGTGCCCACAGATCAAAGCCGCCGGAGTGGCTCAGCCCCGAGCACACACCCGCCAGGAGATTCAATGGGAGCCCCGTCAGGGACCCTCGGGCGCCCCCAGCCAAGCGCAGCAATGCTACTGCTGGGGGATCTGCCAGGAGGAATCTCGAGCAAGGAGAGAAATCGGCGACCAGCAGCAAGAGGAAGACGCCAGCAGCATCTTAGACACCAACGGCTGCTTCACAGCAGGCCTCCCGCTCGGGAAAACAGAGCGGGGTCAAGCAGCAGTGGTTCCAGACATACGGGCACCGCCCACTCCCAGACCACGGCGGCGGCCCAGGCAGTGCAGGATGACGGCGGGAGTTCGGCCAGGAGGCAGAAGAAGGGAGGGGCCGCGGCGGCAGCTCGATGTAGCAACGTGGGCAACAGGAGCAACAGTGCCCAGCGTTCAGGAGAGACGAGCCACAACTCGAGGGGAAACATAGCCAGCATCATGGGACCTACACTTCCCTCTCCATTAGAGGAGGGCTCTGCAGCAGAGGACGATCCAGTAACGCTTACTCAGTCCCCCCTCCCCTTGAGTCCACCTGCAACAGTTGTCAGGTTGGAAGTAGCTGTGCAGACTGGGGAAAAGACAGGCGAGTCTTCAAAAAAGGGAGAGACGGAGATTATTCGCTTGGCAGACGCTGCCAAGGCTGAGATGTACACGTACTTTGAGGGGCTCCTTGGTTTTCACCTAAAACCTGAAGTTTAGGAGCATATTTGGAAAGGCGAATTTGTAGAGATTTTTTCTTTGCCGCAGCTAGAAAAATTCAATTTGGATAGAGGGAAGCCCGATGAATCAAAGAGAGGAGGAGGAGAGGCGCAGCAATCATTTGATCCCGCGCACGTTCCAAAATTGGTGGCAAGCGTTTGCTATTTTGGCGAGTGTAATCAGGGAAAAACAGCCTGAGCATTGCTCAGCCCTTTTCGGTTACATGAACTCCATTGGGGAGGCTTATCGTTTGTACGGGGGTAATGCATGGCTCAGATACGATGAGCAATTTAGGCAGAGAAAATCCGTACGCCCCGGGTTGAGATGGGATCATAAGGACATCAATTTATGGATGAGCCTCATGATCCCGGCGAAAGGATCGCCGTCCTTTCTCGGGCAGACCAGTGGATCATCATTGTCAGGACAGTCTTCCAATAGAGTTAAGGGGCAGTGTTGGCAGTACAACGACGGTACGTGCAAATTCGGGCAGTCCTGCATGTTTAAACATGAGTGTAACGATCGGTGTAACACAGAGGATCTGATTACCGGTGAACTGCAGTCTCACAAGGAATACAGAATATACCCGATTATTGGTGATCTGCAGTATCACTGATAATCAGATATATCTACTAACCTCTGGACACCAGAGAAACAAGTGAGTGTTAGGTGCAACAGTATACTTTGAGTACTTCTCCAGAAGTATGTTCCTTCCTATGGCCTAGACTCTCCAGGGGGGAGGAGCTAGGCTGAAGGTGGGAAGGACAGAGCGTGAGTGACAACGGAGATGGAGGGTGTCACTAACAGGTCTGGGAACTGCCTCAAACAGTAAGGTCAGTTCTCGAGGTCGGCAAGCCAGGTCGTTAACACACAGACAGATAAGGTACAGATTCAGGAGGCAGATACGGAATCCAATGAACAAACAGGGTTTGGCAACGGAGTATCAGAATAGCACAGTACAGAATCAGGAGGCAAATACAGAGTTCAGGAACGAGCAGAGTTTGGCAACAGGATATCAGAAATTACAAGATCAGAGTTCAGAGGAATAGTCAGGCAGGCCGAAGGTCATAACAAATAATACAATTCAATGTTCCTAATGCTAAGGTGTGAACTCCTTGATGTCAACACCTTTGGAAACTATGCTAGAACACAGATACAGACAAGGTCTGAGTGCTACCACGTAGTGATCGCAACGGCAGACAACCAGAGAATGACCAGCACCCAGTATATATGGTAAAGCGCTCTCCAGCGCCTCCTCTAAGTGCTGGACCAATGGCAGGTGGTAAAAATGTCAGCTGACCCGTCTAGTCAGCTGACCCTTTTCTGGCTGTCATATAAGCTCTGCCTCTCAGCGCGCGCGCGCGTCCTTCTGAACCTATGTGGACTAGCAGTCCCAGCCACATCAGACATGTCTTGTAATGTAACGATTGATTCAGGCGCGGTGACCGCCGCCCCGCTCTCTAAGCGAGTGGCGGTCTCCCCGCGTCCGGCCGCAATGTCAGCTGCTTTGCCCTGCGTACAATCCGCCACCTCCAATGCGGAATCCACCGCTCTGCCCATGTGCCACCATGTTGAGCCCTTGCGGCGGCTTTTCCGCGTTTCCTCACAATGAGTGTTCCTCATGTGGAGGATCCCACCCTGCCTCCTAGTGTTTCAAGAAGAGAGGTAAGTCTGCTGAGGTTACTAACAAAAGGGACTTAAGAACTTGGCGGATCTTTTGGACATCAGGTTTCCAGGATCCTCAGTTTTGTTGGTGCGTGCTGATGGCACCCCTTTGACTCGATTCCAATTTTCAGCTATTTTTCGCAGGTGCCTGAATCATTTAGGTCTCCCACCCACTGAGTATGCCCCCCACTCTTTCCGCATAGGTGCGGCGACAGAGGCGTCGCGTTGGGGCTTGGGTGAGGACGTCATCAAGAGGATAGGCTGGTGGGATTCCATGCGATTCAAAACGTATGTTAGAACCCATCTTAAATAAAAAAAACAAAAAACAAAAAAAACAACAACTTTAGGTTTGGTTTTAGGGGAGATATTGTTAGCTTCTTCCTTGTTTGTTGCAGATGCCCCCACTCTGGTCTGGATAGTTGGGCCCTCTTATATGTCAAGGGGAGCGAGACGAGCGGCAGCTCGTTTTTCACAGACAGGTGCATATCAGGTGGCTGGGATTCCCTGGCATGTTATGGCCCAAGGTGCTTCCAGAAGTTCATAAATATGCAAGATGGGACAAACCTCCTAATGTGTTAGTTTTGCATGTTGGAGGTAACGACCTGGCAGTCAGATCGACCTGGGTCGTTATAAAAGATATCAAATATGATTTCCTAAGGCTCAGGAGAGAATTCCCCTCTATGGTCTTTGTATGGTCAGATATCATAGCTAGAAGCTCTTGGAAACGGGCCAGGTCAGTGTAAAAAATGAACAAGGCCAGGGTGAAGCTCAATAGGGAGGTGGCCAAGTTTGTGGTTAGGAATGGGGGTGTGGCAGTTAGGCATTTGGAGTTGGAGGATGAGGTGCATTTGTTCCTGAGTAGGGATGGAGTGCAGCTGAACGATATAGGCACAGATTTGTGGACGTTGGCACTCGAAGATGGCATTCAGAGAGGTTGTGGGCCTCGATGGCATAAGGTGTCACGCCTGCTAGTGGTGGATGTGTAAGGGCTCCGGAGGTTGGTGGTTTTTCGATGGGGGATTTGCATTGGGGGCAAATCGATCATTGACTTCTTCTTCAGAAAAGTGAGCTTTTGGTGGGCAGAATTCCGGGTATCATCTGTGTTGGGTATACCTCCAGATCCCTTACCTCAGCTCTCTGGTGATAATTATGTTGCACTAATTTTGATTTAAAAAAATGTTGTATTTTGGTTAAAATAAAGACAGGCTGCTATTGCCTTATCAATCCAACGCCAGGTGGTCCGAGTTTTATTGGTTTGTCTTAAGTGTTATGGGTTATGGGAAAATCAGAGGTTACAAGGGGTACAGGCTTACCACTATCAAGCAACACAATGAATTGGGACAGTGGGGCCGCACGTTATCTGTGTGTTGCGTCGGATACAGTGAAGCATACAGTCAATGAAAAATATGCTTCAGTGTTGCCAAACATCAGTTAATTTACTGACTGTCAATAAAAAAAGTTAACAAATCTGGGCTAAAGGTGGCTATACATTTGTAGACTTGGCAGCCAATCGACCATAAGATTCAATAATTATTATGGAATGTGATGAAAATCGGTTCCACCAAGAGCACGATTGACATTTCGACCAATTTCAGGACAAAATTGGTTGGACATGCTGGAAAATCTTGGCCCGACGTGCTCGATCAGGTGTGCAGTAGTAACACTGTACAATAATCACACATGACAAACGTGACAGAAACCCCCGGTCACGCCCCCTCACATGTTTGTATATACCCTCCCCAGTGACAGTGCATTAATATTTTATCTATCCAGTGTCCGCTGCTGTCTCTGCACTCTTCATCCTCATTTGCGCCCCACGTGTTTGCTGGTGTATTGCATGTGGGGTGCGTGTGTGACATCTTAAATTTAAAAACGTACTGTCAGTAAATCTTTGGAGCTTTGTTCGTTAATTTTTTTTCGAAGGTTGACAACTAGAGATGGCTCAAACTGTTCGCCTGACAAATAGATCACAGCGAACAACGCGTGTTTGCATCTATTCGTGAACATATGGCGTGTTCGATTCACCCATATACATTATAATGGAGTCATACATGGACCCCTCGCCCCAGAGTGAGCAGACACATGGCAGCCAATCAGCTATGCCTCCCACCTGGACCCCCCCCCCCTATCAGAAAGCCAGCACAGTAGCCATCTTACACTCTGACTGTGGCTGCTGTGAAGGAGACTAGGGACAGAGCTGTGCTGCAGATAGGGAAGGTGTTAGTTAGGCCTGTTTTCTGTGTCCCCAGTGGAGTTTCTTGCTGCTACAGTACCAATTCACCATCTACATAACCCAAGAGCACTTCTAAAGGCTGTGTTTTGATCTTTTGATATTGATGTTCAGTGTGTCCACACAGTGCACTTTAAGCTGTTGCAGACAGGTGCAGTCAGTGCTTATTGCTACAGTAGTTCACCCTTCAATGGGCTGTTTTTCTTTTTCATGCTATTGCTATATTGTAGTTTCGTGTGTCCAGTGCACATTAGCTGTTGGAGACAGGTCTGCTGGTCCTAGTAGTGCACTGACCATAACCCAATAATCCTTCACCACCACTACTGGCATCTAGTATCCACTACTGCTCCCTGTATAAGGCCTCAGTGCAGAATCAGTGTTTTTTTTGGTCACTTAACTGTCATTTAACTACCTCAACCCGACCATAGGGGCTGGAAAACCACAATTGCCTGCACCCCCGTGAATGTGCATACAAGCAAGGCAGCCACTACACAAAGATTTGCTGCCGAGAGGACTAACATTTATGGCCTGGAGGTGTCAACTAGCAAAAAGAATAATTTGCTCACCTGATGTTATCACTAAAGCTCTTTGCCGTTGTTGGCGGTGCGTTAAATGCTGTGTTTCATCTGTTAGTGTGAACCGAGTCTAAACCTTACACTACCTCATTGCCATGTACGCATAATGGATGCGTTAAAGCACTTAATTCCACAAATGTAGGAATGTAATGTGATTTCTGCCCTTTAGAGATTAAAATCCGGCTCTGCGTCAACTATGTCATTTCTGGTGGGACTTTTGCCATAGACCCCCCTCCGGCATGCCACGGTCCCCTTGAAACAACCGTTCAATCACTTTTGTTGCCAGTAACAGTCCCAATAGGTTTTAAAATTCGCTTGCCCATTGAAGTCTATGGCGGTTTGCAAACTTTTACGGCAAACTTGAATTTGCGAACTGAAAATGTCATGTTTGCGACATCACTATTGGAAACACTAATCGCAAAGCACCGCTGTGAACGTGGCCTAAAGGAACAGTCTGACTGCAGAACAAGGGCTGTTTACTACACTAGATTCTTAAAGGGAACCTGAGGTGAGAGGGATATGGAGGCTGTCATATTTATTTTCTTGTAAACAATGCTAGTTGCCTGGCAGCCTTGTTGATCTTCTGGTATAATTAGTGTCAAAACCCTGGAACAAGCATATGGCTAATCCAGTCAAATTGGAGTCAGCGGAGATCTGCAGCATGCTTGTTTAGGGTCTATGACTAAAAGTATTAGAGACACAGGAGGAGGAGGACTGCCAGGCAACTGGTATTATTTAAAAGGAAATAAAGATAGCATCCTCCATTATCCCTCTCACCACGGGTTCCCTTTAACCATTACAGAAGAAATAAGGAACAAGCTAGATTTATAAAGGAATGGGACTGTACAGACACATGATTATCTCATCATGTCACTTCAGGTACCCTTTACATATAACAGTAGTACAGCTAATTGTAGCATACAGATTAAAATCACCACTCTCAGAGTGGGCTAAGCAGTGTCTTTAACAGCTCTATAAAAAGTATGAAATGTTATATATTTGTATCACCTCACAAATGTGTATTTGTGAAGAACACTCTCTATGTGTAACATAGGCTGCTGTCACGATGGAGATTTCAGAGGCCAGGATCGGGACTGGAAGTACTTCTCAAGGCCTGCTAAATTTAGTGGTGGGAAGTACTGAGCGATCCTCTTCCTAATCCACCACTTGCCCTCAGAGGCGTGGGTGCCCCATATACGAGTGAACTTGTACCGGTAATGCTCTCCTCGGATCCACCTGCAGGGGGGGTAAGAGGAAAACTTGTCAGACAGGTTAAAGGAGTCTTCTAGTATGTTATTGCAAATGGTTTAAAGTGGACCTGAACTCTTGCACAGGACAGGAGGAAAGCAGATAAAAATGCACCCTGTACTTTTTTAGAGAGTTTAGCCTGTCTAATTCCCCCTCATCTATGACTGATCACAACTGTAATTTGATCCCTCAGCTGTGTCAGCTGGCTGCCACGGCAGAGAGGTAATTGGCAAACACTGGATGTTAACCCTATGTCTGCTTCCATGAAGGCAGGAAGTAGATACACTGCAGATTTATTGCAGAATTTTATCAGTTGTAACAAAAATGTTTTTATTTAAAGGGTATTACGCTGTTGCTTATATTTTAGGGCATAGAAACAGTTCTGAGTTCAGGTCCGCTTTAAGCACCATTTGATAGAAATATCATTTGTTTCTGGAAAAGAAAAAAAATCAAGTAAAACTAAAGAAAGCAAATTCATAAAATAATGATGTTGACTGGCATCAATTATAATTATACCTGTAACAAATATGGACGGGGCAGCTGCGGCGAACAGCGCTGCCACCGTCGCCACCTCCGTTCCCCTGCCTGACCAGTTACCCGTGCCTCGGGCGTCTAGCACGCCGAGGACGGGTTTGTCAGTTGCCCATAGGGTTGTGTTGACGCGTGCGCGCGCGCACCGTCACAACCTTTATGCGGCGAGGAGGCGGCTCAGCTGACCTGCGGGTCGGCTGACGTCACGCCATGCGCCCGTCGCCGCTGATTGGCCAGGCGCAGGGGGGCGTGCTTCGAGGTCTCCTCGGGCTCTTAAGCCCGGAGGATTCAGTAGATCTTTGTCTGCTGTTGTGATCACTACGTGTAAGCGCTCAGACCTTAGTTAGATCCGGTGTGCTTTGATCCGGGAAGAAACCGGGGATTTCATACAGCTCTAGGATTTGTGCATTTTATTGTTATTATCTGTTTATGACTCTGGCTCGTTTCTGACTATTCTTACTCTTTAGTGATTCTGTACCTTTGCTCATCTGATCTAGTTGCCTGAATATCATTCCTCTCTCTGCTCTAGTGATTCTGTACTTTAGCCCATCTGATATTGCTGCCAAACTCTGCCTGTTTACCGTTACTTCTCTGCCTTCCGATTTTGTACTGTATCTGCCTGGCTGTTACCGACTCGATTAGTCTGACCTCGCTACTCACCAGTGGGCCCTTGTCACTGGTGAGATGTTCGCTGTACTGACAGTGCCCACCAGCTCCTCTGGTGAGGTATAGTCAAATCTGTCAGTATATACTGTATGCACCAATCACTACACTCATTTACAATAAAGTGTAACTAAGGTCTCGATATTCTTGTGTTGCTGTTGTTGTATTCTTGTTGTATTTGTATTATTTGTATTATTGGTGTATTGTTGTATTTGTATTATTGGTGATTCTGCAGATCATCACATAATCGGATATAGTATCTGCATTATTGGTGATACTGCAGATCGCCAAATAATCAGAACTTTGTTACTGTTGACGCCAATCGTTACAATACCAAATTAAGTTTACAAATCAAAATATTCTTGGTGAGGCGTTACTCCCTGATCCTGTGCAGCTAAACATGCAGACTCCTAAAGCCTCTAAACGCCTGTACCCACAACACATTTTTTATGTCAATTTTTTGCGACAAAGTTTAACTCCTTGGTGTTATGATTCTTTCCAGATTTTAGGGTCTAAAAGCGGTGCAATTTTTTGCACCCTTTCAGACCCTAAAACCTGGAAAAAATCATGCTGCCAGGGAGATCTGCAGCAATTCCAGTAATCACTCACCTCCCTGGCTGCAGCGCTGCAATTTTACCTCCATCTTCTGGGTGGCGCTGCAACTCTAAAGTGAGATTGCCGGCTGTCGTCATGACGACAGCGGGCAATCTCACCTGGAGGAAGCAGAGCCCCGGAGGAGAGGAAGAAGAATGGTGGCTGACGTCGGAATCCCCCGGGAGGTATGTAATAACACCCGCTGCGCGCATTGCTCTGCACACAGCCTCCGGCGACTACCCCGAGCAGAGGTCGGGATTACCGCTCTGAGCTGTGGTTTTCCGCCCCGACGCTAGCTCGGGATTACCGCCAAGGAGGTTACCAAAGCCTTGTTAAACGATGTTGCACAACACAGCCACACATGGTGATCGCCCATCTTTCACTGAATGTCACGGCGGATCAGATTGTGCATAATTGTTTTGATCGCAATAGACTTCCGCATAAAATTACCGTGATCGGGTCACAGCCGTGGTGTGCCATCATTTGTACTCACCACAGAAGATGGATCAGCGTTCCCTGATCCATCTTCTGCAGTCTTCAGGTGGGTACCTGGCTTCAGGCTAGGGTCACAGTGGGCTATGCGGTCCCTGTAAAAGCAGAAATGCAACCCATTGGAACGGTGAAGTAGCGAAACGCATTATTTGTTATCAATGAAAAAAACTATGCTTCACACTGCATCTAGTTGTGCATTGGGATGCTACATGCAGTGTAACCGTACAGTGAAAATCACATAGGTGTGAGGCGACGTCGCACAGCAACACGTCACTGTGAACGTAACCCCAGTTCTCTGTTATAAGAGTTGGGGGCCCCTCTGCTTATTTCCTGTACAGGGCCAGCACTACCTTATGGGGCAACCTAAGCAATTTCCCCAGGGCCCCAAGCCACCTCTCCCCCCCCCCCCCACTGTGTCACCTCTGTCCCCTCAGTAACCCCTCCACCACCTCTGTCCCCCTTTGTGCCGCATCCTATTCTAACGATGATCGTGATATGCTAATTACACAGAACTCGGAACTCACTATATAGTGTAGTGTACCACAGCAAAATGTCATTTTACTGAGTTTAAAGTCCACTTTTTATAAAATTTCTCTCAAACGGCAAGATCTTTTCACATTTTCAGACCATTTGAACTGTTGGGTCATTTGTAAGTCGGGGGGACTACCTGTATACTATAAAGACCTTAAATGCCATTTAGAATTTGTTTAAAAAGTCCTAAAACTTAAAAGAAACGAGCGGACGAGAATGCAAAGAAGCATACGCATGGTCAAGGCAGCACAGGCGCAGTGGCCTGCCGACTCAAAATCGGCAAAAGCGAAACTAAGGACCGGCGCGGGCACAGGACAGCTGCAGGAGGCTGATAGAAGCCCCAGGTAAGTGAATCTCGTTTTTTTAATTTGGCTTTAGATACACTTTAAAGTGAACCTCCGGACTAAAAATCTACTCAGCAGAACTGAAAAGGCTTGGTGTTTCTTTAACAGTTTCACAGCATCAGAACTTTGTTTTTCTTACCAAAGCATAATTTTTAGCTGCATTTTTAGCTAAGCTCCACCCATCAAAGAAAACTGTCCGGGCTTTTTACCCTGATGCTGTGCAAAGCATGATGGGATTTCCTATGTTGTTATATACATTGCCTAGCAACTGGGAGGGGTGATCAGCACACAGGATAGTTGGAACTGTGTCTCATGCTCCCTGTTACCTCCTTTCAACCAAAAAGATGGCTGCCCTCATGAAATCAAACATTTGCCTGTTCTTTTAAAACAGGGTGCGTAAGAGATTATATTACCTATCTATTTTAATTAACATAACTAATGTAACTTAATGACAGTATGTTTGTTTAGGCTGAAGTTCCTCTTTAAGGAGTGGGGTAAGGTAAGGTAAGTTGGAGGTATCTATAATTTCCATAAATTGTAATGAATAATTTTTTTTTCATAAAGGTCGTCATGCTGTGGCTGATATTTTGGAGCATTTGGAGCAGGGAGGAAGTTCAGAGTTTAATTCCACTTTAAGGCGCCCATTGTTGATACAATCTTGATTGTACAAGCTTATTAAATCTGTGTAGTAGATGGGTAAACTGAGTGAATACACTTTGTATGGATAGTATAGGTAGTCCGTCAAATTGCATAGATGTGGCAGGAGTACAGTCAAGATTGTATCATTGATGGTTACCTTAAAAGGTTCTTGAACCCAATAAAATATTTAAAAGAAACATATGATGTACCTGCAAATAAACATTACTTACTTACCTTGCCTTAAGTTCCTTTCAGAAGCTCACCATTTGCTTCTGATAACGACCCCTTTACGTTCTGACTAGATGTAGTTGTACTTGTCCAAGCGGCCTCACTGGCTTTCTGCGCATGCGTTGTCCCCCTTTTCCGGCTCATTTACTTTGGGGTTGTTCATGTCTGCCCTAAAGAGGGTGACATCACACTGACACAGGAGTGCTGAAGTTGTTACGGGGTCAGCACCATTTTCAAAAAGAGACTTTCATCCATCAAGGTGGAGGAACAGAACGTGGGAGAGGAATAAGAGATCATTGAGTAACCTAGATGGGAGGTAAGTATGATGTGTTTATGTTTATTTTAACTTATATTTTTAAGTTTGGATGTCCATTAGTATAAGTAACATCCCTAATAATGTAACCAAAACTTATGATGGGAACAAAGAAGATCATTTGGACGCATGTGGCAGATTAGTAAAATGGGCGCCGCATAGACCGTAATGTTAATTGCAGCTACAGTAGTGCCCAGGGGATAATTTGGCGCCAAATAAATGTAGTAATTAGGTGGTGCGGATATTGGCGGAGGGGTTTTTACCAGCGAGGGCAGCACAAATATCAGCGGAAATTGTGACGGGGTGTGGGTTAGGCATCGATAGAGGGAGAGTTAGGGTGAGTGAGAAAAGGGTTAGGTTAAGCGATATAAAATATCGGTAAAACTTACCGATATGCTGCTAACATATTTGCAATAGTAGAATATTGGTAATTTCACCAATATTCTGCTGTCGGCTGTCGACCGCTAGAGTAGGGGTAGGGAACCTATGGCTCGGGAGCCAGATGTGGCTCTTTTGATGGCTACATCGGGCTCACATACAAATCAGTAGGGGTTGATTCACTAAGCTACACTGCTCAAGCAGCGCAGCTTAGTGTGGCAGCGCAAGTAACATTTCAAAGTAAGCACGCTACTGCTGTAGCATGCACTACTAACTTACTCACACTCCCCTCAAAATGAACAACGGCTGCTCCAATTGTCCCACTCTGTACCCTGTCAGGTCCAGTGACTTTGTAGAACAAGAACCTCACACTTTGATTGGCCCAATAGGCTGCCTGTCACTTGACAGTCAGCCTATCGGGCCAAAGTGCAGGGATCTCGTCCTACAAAGTGAATCAACTCCCAAATCAGCTAGCCAATTGTAGACAAGACAAGACAAATAACATTTATATCGCGCTTTTCTCCTGGCGGACTCAAAGCACCAGAGCTGCAGCCAGAGCCGGGACAAGGTCCTCCAGCACCCAAGGCTTAGACACCAAAGTGCGCCCCTCCATCCCTCCACCCCAGCCGTCACACACTGATTGCTATTAGACTAAGAGGCACCCCAGGGCACCCAACACCTTAATCTCTAGTTATCTGGCTTGTAGTCACTTCCATGTATCTCCTTTTCTTATTTCTTTCTGCTTCAAACACAATTAGGAATGACAGCTGAATGAAATGTGCGCCCCCTCCTACACTGCGCCCTGAGGCTGGAGCCTCTCCAGCCTATGCCTCGGCCCGGCCCTGGCTGCAGCCACTAGAGCGCGCTCTATAGGCAGTAGCAGTGTTAGGGAAACTTGCCTAAGGTCTCCTACTGAATAGGTGCTGGCTTACTGAACAGGCAGAGCTGAGATTCGAACCCTGGTCTCCTGTGTCAGAGGCAGAGCCCTTAACCATTACACCATCCAGCCACTACTAATTGTACAAGCTGTTAGTCTGTATTTCTCCTGTCTGGCTCTCGGGGAAATTGCTGATGTTGCTGAAACCCAAGAGAAGCTGAAGACGTGTCTGATACTTCCGCTGCCCGGCGGATCCAACAGTATACACATCACCATGGCAACAGGGACGTGAGCCCTACTGTCCCAGTTTGAAACATATTGTATGGCTCTCACGGAATTACATTTTAAAATATGTGGCATTTATGGCTCTCTCAGTCAAAAAAGTTCCTGACCCCTGCTCTAGAGGGTGCTAAAAAAATCATATCTGGACACATTGGGTCTCAGCATAGAAGGATTAAGATGAAATGGGGCCTTAAGTAAGATAGCAGTTTTTGCCCACCGCTTGCTCACCGCTGATGGTCACCTGGCTTTTTTATCAAGATTTGGGAGCGGGGTTAGCATCCACCAGGCCCCTAGACTCTCTCCAGGCCCTAGGCAGTTGCCTAGGTTTTTCTTGTGGATGATCCGGCTCTGGGTCCCAATCAAGGTAATGTCCTGAGTTCAGGTTTATCTGAGTTTTCTTAAAATGGTTAATGGTGCATGGAAATAGGTTTCTCTTTTCATTCTTTCATATGGAAATAATGTTGTTATGTAAACAGCAATGGAAACCTCCCTGCTAGGAATAGCCAGGGAGAGTTTTACAAGGTGTGATGTTCAAACAGACATTCACTAGCCAGATGTGTGAGAAGCTCTGAGTGTGCTGTGTAAGTAAACAGAACCGAGAGGGGCTTTTAATCCTCCTATACATGTTCCTCTACACTATTATTCTGTGCTGATTTAGCTGACAACTAATAAACACTTTGGTGTTTGGGAAAATGGGGAACGGGAACAGGAAACACAACTTGATGACTATACCTGCCCCATTACAAAATAAAATAAAAAAAAAAATGCTGTGTTCACTTTTTACATATACATATGCTGCATGCCCACTAAGGTGGATACCGCATTCTATGCTGCCTCAACACCTCCACTGCAGTGCTGGTTGTGAAAAATGAGAATGCAGAATATAATTGCAGGTCCAAATGCAGTCTGTACCAGGTACAAAGAGTACCATCTTGCAATGAACCTAATTCTGGCCTATAGTTATGTGAGCATGCACAGGACATAGCTAAATCTGCAAAGCCAAGCAATTTCCTATCCACTTAAAGAGACACTGAAGCGGAAAAAAATATGATATAATGATTTGTATGTGTAGTACAGCTAAGAAATAAAACATTAGGAGCAGAGACATAACATTAATATTGTTTCCAGTACAGAGAGAGGTAAGAAACTCCAGTTGTTATCTATGCAAAAGAGCCAATGAACTCCACTACTTTCAAAGTCACAGAGAGCTTTGTCTTCTGAAGCTTATTATCTCAACTGTCAGTCACTGTATTGTTTTTTTTTTCCTGCAGAGGACAGTTCAAAAGTTCACTAGTCTGCTCTGTAAAATCATTTACAATGTTGAGTAGTGTGTAAACTGCAAATATTAGAAAATGATGCAATGTTATTAAAAAAAACTATATAACTGAAAATAAAAATATGAGAATACTTTCTTTGCTACTATTGCTCTAGTAATTACCCGTACTACACAACCAATTCATTATATCATCATTTTTTTTTCCTGCTTCAGTGTCTCTTTAATTACAACTGTAATACCAGTTGCCTGGCAGTCTTACTGATCATCTGCATCTAATACTTTTAGCCATAGACCCCTGAACAAGCATGCAGATCAGATGTTTCTGACTGAAATCTGACTAGATTTGTTGCATGCTTGTTTCAGGTGGGAGATTCAAGCACTATTGATACCAGGAAGCTCAGCAGGACAGCCAGGCAACTGTGATTGTTTAAAAGGAAATAAATACGGCAGCCTCTATATCCTTCTCACTTCAGGTGTCCTTTAATGAGGGGTACAAATATAGTTTACTTGAACACCTAAACCAGGAAAAAATAATAATAATTCTGAACACCAGAGTTTTGTTTGTAGACTAAAATATATTTTTACGGCAACTTTCCAGTCCCGTAAAGAAAATAAAAATAAAATACTTTCAGTGGCGCCCCGCAGAGAAGCAGTTAATGTAGCATAGACCATGTTACCCGGTAGCAGCTGTGAGCTGAGAGTTCTTTCATGGCTCTCTCAAAAGCGGCCTGGTGTTATGACATCTTCCAACTGTACGCGTTAAAAATTAGAAGCAATATCGGAGTTGTACGAAAGGAAGGGGGGGCCTAAATCTCACAGACAGCTGTAATTAGTTCCAGAGGGGAACAGCTGTCCCCGGGCGAACAGCTGAGAGATTTTTGGAGGGAAAAACAGGAACTGTGTTTTCTGTCAAAATTAACGACCTGACAAGGCCAGCGAGGGTGGGGAATAAGCCGAAACATGAGTTTTATTATTCCATACGTGCATTTAATATATATTATTGGCTTTTTATCTGGAGACCTCTTTGCGGGGTTTCCCTCCTAATTGTAAATCAAAGTGAGGAGGCTGCTGGAGAAACATAAATTCATTAAAAGTCATAAAAACTTCTCACAGGTCTCAACTCAGGCCTACCTCTCCCTATTAGGAGCAGCATTCAGTCGTCCGAGCGTTCAAGGTCTATGGCAATAACTAGGCCTCTCTCACTTTTTTTTTTTTTTCCACACGTTGAATACAGCATTTGCCCATGGCTCCTTTGTGGGTTAGGTGAGATGTTTCTGAAATAAGAACGCGTGTTCGTATATCACCAATGCTAATAAATCCTGGCAGGTCAAAGAGACGCTTTAATTGGCGCATTAAATGGAGGACTCTATGGGAGCCGGTAAAAAGGTCTCTCTATAGCAGCAGAGGGTGTCTATGTGTTTTTAATATCCTCTCCTCGAAGGATATATGTCGCCATGTTAGCGGCCGGGGACGTGTGGGACGAGGAAGAGATTTCCAGAATAACGCAGGACATGGGAAATATAAATTTATAGAGTGAAAAGAAAACAAAACATTGAGAGAAAATGCTGTAAATGTCTTACAGATGACAGAAAAGGGTTATCTGCCAATGTGAGATGACAAAGCACAATACTGGAATGCGTGCATGAAATAGAGGAGAAAAATGAGCGGCGGGTGAAGCCCATATAGGTCTAAACGATAAATATCACTGTAAATTGGGTGCCAAATGAAAAATACTGTACAGTGGTAATGGCGGTAGTGAAACATTGGTAAACGTTACCAATATTTTACTACAACTAAACTAAACCACACCCTACTCTCACACATAACCCTCCTCCTTCTGATGCCTAACCCTAAAACCCCCCTTCCTGATACCTAACCCTAAAACCATGCTTCCTGACACATAACCCTAAAACCATGCTTCCTGACGCCTAACCCTAAAACCCTGCTTCCTGACACCTAACCCTAACACCCCCCCACCATTCTGATGCCTAACCCTAAAACCCTGCTTCCTAACCATAAAACCCCCCTTCCTGATACCTAACCCTAAAACCATGCTTCCTGACACATAACCCTAAAACAATGGTTCCTGACGCCTAACCCTAAAACCCTGCTTCCTGACACCTAACCCTAACACCCCCCCCCCATTCTGATGCCTAACCCTAAAACCCTGCTTCCTGACACCTAACCATAAAACCCCCCTTCCTGATACCTAACCCTAAAACCCTGCTTCCTGACACCTAACTCTAAACCCCCCCCTGCCTGACACCTAACCCTAACCCCCCCCCTTTTTCTGACACCTAACCCTAAACCCCTCCCCCTTCCTGACGCCTAGCCCTAAAACCCTCCTTCCTGACACCTAGCCTCTAAAACCCTCCTTCCGGATGCCTAACCCTAAAACCTTGCTTCCTGCTGCCTAAACATAACCCTCTCCCCCCTTCCTGATGCTTAACCATAAAACCCCCCTTCCTGACACTTAACCCTAAAACCCCCCTTCCTGACACTTAAAGAGATCCTGTAACAAAAAAAAGTTACCAATATTTGACTACAACTAAACTAAACCACACCCTACTCTCACACATAACCCTCCTCCTTCTGATGCCTAACCCTAAAACCCTGCTTCCTGATGCCTAACCATAAAACCCCTCTTCCTGATACCTAACCCTAAAACCATGCTTCCTGACACCTAACCCTAAAACTCTGCTACCTGACACCTAACCCTAACACCCCCCCCCCCCCATTCTGATGCCGAACCCTAAAACCCTGCTTCCTAACCATAAAACCCCCCTTCCTGATGCCTAACCCTAAAACCATGATTCCTGACACATAACCCTAAAACAATGGTTCATAACGCATAACCCTAAAACCCTGCATCCTGACACCTAACCCTAACACCCCCCCCCCCCATTCTGATGCCTAACCCTAAAACCCTGCTTCCTGCTGCCTAACCATAAACCCCCCTTCCTGATACCTAACCCTAAAAACCCCCTTCCTGACACCTAACCCTAAAATCCCCCTTCCTGACAACTAACCCTAAAAACCCCCTTCCTGACACCTAACCCTAAAACCCCCCTTCCTGACACCTAACCCTAAAAACCCCCTTCCTGACACCTAACCCTAAAATCCCCCTTCCTGACAACTAACCCTAAAAACCCCCTTCCTGACACCTAACCCTAAAACCCCCCTTCCTGACACCTAACCCTAAAAACTCCCTTCCTGACACCTAACCCTAACCCCCCCCCCCTTCCTGACACCTAACCCTAAACCGCTCCCCCCTTCCTGACGCCTAGCCCTAAAACCCTCCTTCCTGACGCCTAGCCTCTAAAACCCCCCTTCCTGATGCCTAACCCTAAAACCTTGCTTCCTGCTGCCTAAACATAACCCTCCCCCCCTTCCTGATGCTTAGCCATAAAACCCCCCTTCCTGACACTTAACCCTAAAACCCCCCTTCCTCACACTTAAAGAGATCCTGTAACAAAAAAAAAGTTCCCGTGGGGGGTACTCACCTCGGTAGGGGAAGCCTCAGGGTCCCAATGAGGCTTCCCCCTCTGCGGTAGCTGCAGGCAATTCAGCACTGGCTTCCCCCGAAGTCTCCGGCAAGCTAGGCTCAACAAGCCTGACAAGCTAAATTTTTTTACCTTCCCTTGCTCCAGCGAGGACGCTGTTGCGGCTCTCAGCACGGAGATAGGCGGAAATAGCCGATCTCCGTCAGGTCCGCTCTACTACGCAGGCGCAGGAAACTTGCGCCTGCGCAGTAGAGCGGCCAGACAGCGATCTGCTATTTCCGCTTATCTCCGAGTGATGAGCCGATACTGTCCCTGCGCTGGAGCCGGGAAGGTAAATATTGACATCTCCGCCATTCAGAGGGCCAGAGCGAGACCGCTGTGGGACACAGGAGGACGGGGGAAGCCTCGATAAGATTCGGAGGCTTCCCCCTACCAAGATAAGTACCCCCCAGGGGAACTTTTTGTTGTTACAGGTTTTCTTTAACCCTAAACCCCCCCCCCCTTCCTGACACCTAATCCTAAAACCTCCCTTCCTGACGCCTAACCGTAACCCCCCCCCCCCCCCCTTCTGATACCTGACCCTAAAACCTCCCTTCCTGATGCCTAATCGTAAAACCCCCCTTCCTGACGACTGACCCTAAAACCCCCTTCCTGACACCTGACCCTAAAACCCCCCTTCCTGATACCTAACCCTAAAACCCCCCTTCCTGACGCCTAGTGAAATTAACTTTATCGGATTTACAGAAAGTGCGCAATAATTGTTTAAACAAAATTAGGCAGGTGCATAAATTTGGGCACCACAAAAAAGACATGAAGTCAATATTTAGTAGATCCTCCTTTTGCGGAAATTATAGCCTCTAAACCAGGGGTGCCTATTAGGTAGATCGCTACCCCACATTTTCCATTCTGTATATACAGGTGTGCTCCTAAAATTGCAGAGGTAGATCATTTTGACTTGCTAATTTATCAAAGTAGATCACAAGCCGAAAAAGTGTGGTTACCTCTGCTCTAAACGCTTCCTGTAGGTTTCAATGACCGTCTGGATTCTGGTTGAAGGTATTTTGGACCATTCCTCTTTACAAAACATCTCTAGTTCATTCAGGTTTTATGGCTTCCAAGCATGGACAGCTCTCTTTAACTCATACCACAGATTTTCAATTATATTCAGGTCTGGGGACTGAGATGGCCATTCCAGAACGTTGTACTTGTTCCTCTGGAAGAATGCCTTAGTGGATTTTGAGCAGTGTTTAGGGTTGTTGTCTTGTTGAAAGATCCAGCCCTGGCGTAGCTTCAGCTTTGTCACTTTTTCCTGGACATTGGTCTCCAGAATCTGCTGATACTAAATGGAATCCATGCGTCCCTCAACTTTGACAAGATTCCCAGACAGTCCCTACACTGGCCACACAGCCCCACAGCATGATGGAACCACCACCATTTTTTACGGTAGGTAGCAGGTGTTTTTCTTGGACTGCTGTGTTAATTTTCCGCCATGCATAACACCCTTGTTATGCCCCAATATCTCAATTTTAGTTTCATCAGTCCACAGCAACTTATTCCAAAATGAAGCTGGCTTGTCCAAATGTGCTTCAGCATACCTCAAGCGGCTCTGTTTGTGCTGTGGGTGGAGAGAAGGCTTTCTCTACATACTGCATCTCCTTGTGTAAAGTGCGCCGATGGTTGAACGATGCACAGTGACTCCATCTGCAGCAAGATGATGTTGTAGGTCTTTGGTGCTGGTCTGCGGATTTGTCGCTTCTGTTTATCCAAGATTTTTCTTGGTCTGTCACTTCAAGCCTTAACTTGAACTGAGCCTGTGGTCTTCCATTTCCTCAGTATGTTCCTAATGTTATGATCATGTCTGCAGCATGTATTGTTGGCTGCAGTTTGACTGAAGACAAGCAGTTTTTGATGTCATTACATGCATTTGCTTGCATAGTTTGGTTTGCACTCAAACTAGTTGCTGACTATCTGCAGTGGCTCTGCAATGCTGGCCAGCTCAGGATTGAATAATTACCATTCACCTGTGTGGGAATCTGCATGTCTGCTCCCATTGGATGACCTCAGTATAAAGATCTGCTTCCTGCAGGGCTCCTTGGGGCTATCATAATGTCAGGCTTGGAGGTGTATTCTCCACGGTCAGCACGTGATGCATAAGCTGACGTGAAGGGGGTACACACACCAGCACAAGGAATCAGGATATCCCCAGTTTAGTGGAGGAAAGGACTGACTCCAATAGGAGATTGTGGCGCACAGAGCCGGTGCAGATCCGAACAGCCACAAACAATACTTTCGTGATAACGTCTCAGCGCGTCTCTGTGGAAACAGACAGCTGAAATCTCTGAGACAGCTTTCTGTATCCTTCCCCTAAACCATGATGGTGAACAATCTTTGTCTTCAGGTCAATTGAGAGTTGTTTTTAAACCCCATGGGCGTCCGCAGAAAAATTTTTTCGGGGGGGGGGGGGGGGGGGGGGGGGGCAAAAAGCGGGGCGCCGCAAATCTGGGTTGGTGTTGTGTGGCGCCAAAAAATGGAGCTACGCGCAAAATGGGTGTGGTCATGAACCAGAATGTGGGTGTGGTCGTGGGTGGAGACAAGTTTACATGAACTAAGCAATGGTGGGACATTAGATTAGGACAGTAGTGGCGAACCTTTTGGAGGTCGAGTGTCCAAACTGCAAAGTCACTTTACTATCACAAAGTGCCAACAGCAATTTAAACTAAATACAAACGTTTTAACTCATACATGAACATTATGGAAAATTAAGTTGAAAATAAACTGTGAAGATAAACAATTTCATCCATCGTACTCCTGAAAAAATTATTCATTTTTTTTAGAACCTCCCAGTTTCATTTTCTGTTTTAAAAAGCGGAAAAAGTAGGTTTAATGCTATTGTCTCATATGATGATGATTCAGCTTTTTCCATAGTCTCGCAGTTAGCAATCATGTGACCCCCAACAAGACAAATTCAGCAATCATGAGGCCCCCCCCCCCCCCATCAAGACAAATTCAGCAATCATGAGGCCCCCAACAAGACAAATTCAGCAATCATGAGGCCCCCAACAAGACAAATTCAGCAATCTTGAGGCCCCCAACAAATCATGAGGCCACCAACAAGACAAAGTCAGTGACCATGAGGCCCGCAACAAGAAATTCAGCAGTCATGAGGCACATAAATAGACAGCTTTTCACATAAATAGGCAGAATGCCCCCTTAATATGTAGACACCTCTCACCTGGCAGCAGTTCCCCAAAATACACTCAATCTGACAGCAGTGGTTCCCCAAAAATAGGTAGCCCCAGGTCTATAGGTGTCCCCAGAATAGGTGGCCAGCGGTATAGATGTCCCCAGAACTGGTAGCCAGGGGTAGAGATGTCCCCAGAACAGGTAGCCAGGGGTATATGTGCCCAGTATATGTAGTCAGGGGTATATGTGCCCAGTATATGTAGGCAGGGGTATATGTGCCCAGTATATGTAGGCAGGGGTATATGTCCCCAGTATATGTAGGCAGGGGTATACAGTGGAGGAAATAATTATTTGACCCCTCACTGATTTTGTAAGTTTGTCCAATGACAAAGAAATGAAAAGTCTCAGAACAGTATAATTTCAATGGTAGGTTTATTTTAACAGTGGCAGATAGCACATCAAAAGGAAAATCGAAAAAATAACCTTAAATAAAAGATAGCAACTGATTTGCATTTCATTGAGTGAAATAAGTTTTTGAACCCTCTAACAATAAAAGACTTAATACTTAGTGGAAAAACCCTTGTTTGCAAGCACAGAGGTCAAACGTTTCTTGTAATTGATGACCAAGTTTGCACACATTTTAGGAGGAATGTTGGTCCACTCCTCTTTGCAGATCATCTCTAAATCCCTAAGGTTTCGAGGCTGTCTCTGTGCAACTCTGAGCTTGAGCTCCCTCCATAGGTTTTCTATTGGATTAAGGTCCGGAGACTGACTAGGCCACTCCATGACCTTAATGTGCTTCTTCTTGAGCCACTCCTTTGTTGCCTTTGCTGTATGTTTTGGGTCATTGTCGTGCTGGAACACCCATCCACGACCCATTTTCAGTTTCCTGGCAGAGGGAAGGAGGTTGTCATTCAGGATTTCACGATACATGGCTCCGTCCATTTTCCCGTTAATGCGACTAAGTTGTCCTGTGCCCTTAGCAGAAAAACACCCCCAAAGCAAAATGTTTCCACCCCCATGCTTGACGGTGGGGACGGTGTTTTGGGGGTCATAGGCAGCATTTTTCTTCCTCCAAACACAGCGAGTTGAGTTAATGCCAAAGAGCTCTATTTTGGTCTCATCAGACCACAGCACCTTCTCCCAGTCACTCACAGAATCATTCAGGTGTTCATTGGCAAACTTCAGACGGGCCTGCACATGTGCCTTCTTGAGCAGGGGGACCTTGCGAGCCCTGCAGGATTTTAATCCATTGCGGTGTAATGTGTTTCCAATGGTTTTCTTGGTGACTGTGGTCTCTGCTAATTTGAGGTCATTCACTAACTCCTCCCGTGTAGTTCTAGGACGCTTTTTCACCTTTCTCAGAACCATTGACACCCCACGAGGTGAGATCTTGCGTGGAGCCCCAGAGCGAGGTCGATTGATGGTCATTTTGTGCTCCTTCCATTTTTGAACAATCGCACCAACAGTTGTCACCTTCTCTCCCAGCTTCTTGCTAATGGTTTTGTAGCCCATTCCAGCCTTGTGCAGGTCTACAATTTTGTCTCTGACATCCTTGGACAGCTCTTTGGTCTTTCCCATCTTGGAGAGTTTGGAGTCTGCTTGATTGATTGATTCTGTGGACAGGTGTCTTTTATACAGGCGACTAGTTAAGACAGGTGTCCTTAATGAGGGTGACTAATTGAGTAGAAGTGTCTAACCACTCTGTGGGAGCCAGAACTCTTAATGGTTGGTAGGGGTTCAAAAACTTATTTCACTCAATGAAATGCAAATCAGTTGCTATCTTTTATTTAAGGTTATTTTTTTGATTTTCCTTTTGATGTGCTATCTGCCACTGTTAAAATAAGCCTACCATTGAAATGATACTGTTCTGAGACTTTTCATTTCTTTGTCATTGGACAAACTTACAAAATCAGTGAGGGGTCAAATAATTATTTCCTCCACTGTATGTCCCAGTATATGTAGGCAGGGGGTATATGTCCCAGTATATGTAGGCAGGGGGTATATGTCCCAGTATATGTAGGCAGAGGGTATATGTCCCAGTATATGTAGCCAGGGGGATATGTCCCAGTATATCAGCGCTTTGAGTCCCCAGGGAGAAAAGCGCTATATAAATATTATTGTTATTGTTGTTGTTATATGTAGCCAGGGGGATATGTCTCAGTATATGTAGCCAGGGGTATATGTCCCCAGAAAAAGTGGCCATGTGTGCCCCAGCAGGAGGGGAGCAGCGCAGAGAAGAGGGAGAGCTATGGGCACTCACCTTAGGGGGCTCTCCCTTCCTCTCTCGCTCTCCCCTCCGGAGTCCGGAATGAAGTGTGCAGCGGCTGGGCAGCGGGCGAAACTTACCTCCTCTCGTCGCACGCGCCGGATGGATTAGCCGCTACTCTGGTCTGATCCAGACCAGAGTGCGGCACCAGAACTTCCGGCGCAGGAGCGAGACGGGGTTAGTTCCGCCCGCTGCCCAGCCGCTGCACACTTCATTCCGGAGGGGACAGCGAGGGAGAGAGCCCCCTAAGGTGAAGGAAGGGGGGGGGGGGAGACGTCCGCCCTTCCCCACTGTGCCCATAGCTCTCTCTCTTCTCTGCGCTGCTCCCCTCCTTCTGGCTGCACGGGCACGTGGCCAGGGGGGGGGGGCAGCGGGCGGCCAGGCTCGGGCAGATGCCCGGTTTTGCCGTATGTGCGGACGCCCTTGTTAAACCCCCATGTTGCTACTCTTCAGAGGAAATTAAAAGAGGTGGGAAACTTACAATTGATCCCCCTTAAATACTCTTTCTCATAATTGGATTCACCTGTGTATGTAGGTCAGGTGTCACTGAGCTTACCAAGCCAATTTCAGGTCCAATAATTAGTTCTAAATGTTTTGGAATCAATAAAATGACAACAATGCCCAAATGTATGCACCTGCCTAATTTTATTTAAACAATTATTGTGCACTTTCTGTAAATCCAATAAACTTCATTTCACTTCTCAAATATCACTGTATGTGCCTCCTATATGATATATTTAACTGACATTTTTTATCGTAGCAACCAACGATTTATACAGGAAAATCATGGCAATTAACAAGGTTTCTCAAACTTTCGCATTCCACTGTACAGTACATTTATATACATATATACATGTTAATACATTATCTCTCATTTTACAGCAGTAACTTTGCTATGTTTTTCCTCTAACTTTAACATAGATTTTCTCAAAAACTATAAGATCTTTTTGAAAAACATTAGTTCCTCTTGTTCTCACTCGCCTCCTTAACTACTTAAAGTGAACCTAAAGCCAAGAAGAAAAAATGAGATTAACTCACCTTTGGCTTCCCTCAGCCCCCTGCAGCCGATCGGTGCTCTCGCAGCCCCGCTCTGATGGTCCAGGACCCGCCGGCGAACACTTACGGTTTGGCCGTCACCGGCCGACAGGCATGGGAACGCGAGTGATTCTTTGCGTTCCCAGCCTGTATATCGCCCCCTATGCTGCTATTGCGGCCTCCTGTTGGTGGGGTCTGATCGCTCCCCTAATGTTTTTTTTATTATAAATATTAATGTTCTCATTAATTTAAACATTAAAATTATACTTTAATAAAAATTAAATTCTATTTAAATAGTATTATTTTTTAATAAAAAAGTGTATTTTTTTTAAAATGTATTTTTCCTCCCTCCCTTGGCCAGCCAATCACTGCGATCAGCGGTGATAGGCTTCCGCCTATCACCGCTGATCGCTTCTGTGTCCCCCAGGAGGCCTGCCTTAGATCCCAGCGCTGTACAGGTATATTAGACGGCGGTTTCGTCGAGACTGCAGGTGGAGCGGAAATGTGCGCGCTCTCCTGCTAGCCCCATAGTAGACCGTTCACGCCAATCGGCATGGAGCGGTCCTGGGGCTGCCACCGCGTTCACGACAATTGGCGTGGAGCGGTCAGCAGTACGTTAACATACCCTGCAAATTTGGTAACTCTAGCCCATACAGCGGCTTTGCTATACTCCACTAAAGTCAGTGGCCATTTGCCTACCGTTTAAATCTATGGAGCCCGCCACAAAGGGCCGGTTTGCAAACATTTGCAGTACATTTGCGTTCAGGAACCGAGTATTTGATGTTCGCTACATCACTATCAGAGACAGATTAAGATAAGTTTTTTACTGCAGGGGGTTGAAATGTTGAAAGGGCCATTAGCTCTGCTTGTTTTATAGTTTCAAATACAAAGTGTGGCTTGTAAATTGCAAATATGATAAAATTATGCAATGTTATAAGAAAAAAGCTATATAGCTGAAAATAAGTTCTATTAATTATCCATACTACACATACAATTCATTACATCAAGTTTTTTTTTTTTCTTTTGCTTCAGGCTAAGTTCACAGTGGGACGTTAGTCGCACGTTAAAACAGCATTTAGCGCAGAATAGCACATTGCAATGAAAAATCAATGCACCATTCACAGTGCACACGTTGCGTTGGTGACTAACGCTGCACGTTAAGTAAAAGTACTGCATGCTGTGCGTTATACACGTTATTAGATGTGTTCGACTGTTTGCACATGCTCAGTAATGACTTGGAAGCATACTTTTCATTTCCTGTATTTTTTACTGTATCTGCTGTATGCGACGGTAACGCTGCGTTGCGATTGGCCGAGCTGGTGGGGGCGTGTTTGGGAGTCCCCTGCCAGCATAAAGACAGCGAGCTACCATTAGCTCGCTGTCTGTTGTTGCGAACACATCGTGCTAGCCCTCAGACATTAGACTAGTATCCGGGTGTTGAAATCAAGGACTTCACACCAGATTAGGAATTGTATATTGTATATTATTTGATTACCTGTGTATGATTCTGGATACCCTCTGACCTTGCTACTGCTAATCGATTCTGTACCTCTGCCTATCTGTCTTAGTTGCTGAACCTTTGCCTGATATTCATTACTCTCTTGCCTGCCGATCTTGTACTGTCTCTGCCCGCCTGTTGCCGATTTTTGCCTGTCTGACCACTCTACTCACCAGTGGGCCCTAGCCACTGGTGAGGTGTGCTTTCTGTTGGTACCCACCAGCTCCTCTGGTGAGCTCTCATTAAACCAACCAGTTACTGTTGCACCAAGCACTTACACCTTGCAATTGTTGTATTATTGGTGATACTGCAGATCGCCACATAATCAGGAATAGCGTCTGTATTATAGGTGATTCTGCAGATCACACATAATCAGACGTCTGAGTTGCAGCACCCGATCGTTACAGGACCACTCACATCCGGGCCTTCGTGACATGGCCCCCTGGAGTGTACACAGCTCGTCTCAATGCAGAACACCGTCCAACCAACAGTCTGCCAGGCCCGTGCCAGGCCGGCTGCTGATCCGATTGTGCTTGTTGGGACCCTGTAATTCAGGTCCATATTGTCTGGTAAGCTTATCCATAAATCTTTTGGTGTGGTGGTGGTGGAATTGGAAGGCCAGCGCTGAAGTTTTATTGTATATTTATGAGCTGGTCAATTAGCTCCCACTAGAGACAGTGCAGGAATGACAGGACAGAGCGAGGAGCTTTCTCTTTACATAAAAACTGAAAACCATTTTTCACTTCAGATTCCCTTTAAATTAGGCATGTGCAAAGTCCGAGCCGGGAGGCCAAATGCAGCCCCCGACCAAGCCTTTTCTGGTGGCCCCCAAAGCTCTCTACAGTTGTTAGTTCCATGCAGTCCACAGGCTGTAGCTGCAGTGCTGCATGCAGGGGCCACCTCACGTTGCCCCTCTGCCTCCCCCTTTGCTCGCCTGAAGGCTTTCAGACACCACTGTAGCAGTAACAGTCACTGATTAGCAGCCGCCACTGTGCTAACTGTGCTAACTGTACACGGTATATGGGTTATTTCCTGTGGAAATGTTTCATTTGATAAAATGTCACAGGCACAATGTGCCTAACGGATATCAGCAAAAATTGTGTGTAATTTCGGTAGTACAGCCCCCTAGCACTCTTGAGAATGTCCCTTGGCCTAAAAAGTTTGGACACCCCTGCTTTAAATAGTAACGTCCACACTTACTATTTTTAGGCGCAATCTGAAAACTCAACTCTTCAGGCAAGCACTCTCTCCTACCTAGAACCCTGCCCACTAACCACCAGTTCTACCACTCCACACACAGCTTGCCCTTACCTACTGTCCTATGCCTTAAACGTTTAGACTGTAAGGCCTTTTGGCTAGGGCTCTCCACCCCTTTTGTCTCACAATCAGTGGCGTAGCTAAGGTGCTGTGGGCCCCGATGCAAGTCTTACAATGGGGATGGGGAACAGCTTGTTAATGATTACCACTATTCAAAATATCTATACAAATGATTATTATGAGCACAGGACCAATAGAGAGGTAATACTGTAGTTGAGGGATGGCCCTTTGGGGCCCCTCTTGCCCAAGGGCCCCCGTTGTGGTCGCAACCTCTGCAACTCCTATTGCTATACCCCTGCTCACAATGCTGTGTAATGGGTGTACATACCTTCCACCCCTGTGTAAAATATGTAGTTAATTTGTTCACTGCTTTAGCTGTTATACCCTCTTGTCTTACATTAACTGTTGTATACTTTGTATTGTTATACCCTGTATGCGATTGTACAGCACCACAGAAGATGCTCACGCTATATAAATCAATAATAATAGTAATGAAGCCGCCCATCCATTATCATCCATTGGCTTGGGTGGCGGGGAGACATGTCTCTACCTATTAAATCATTTGACATCATATGGTGATGAGTGGAGTTCTTCCTTACAAAGTCTGGTTTCTATACTTTAGTGCAGATCCTCAGCGACCCGAGAGCTGACTGCCCTCTTCCAGTCACCTGCTTTAGTGACATAGGCAGGAAGGCAAATTATTAAATTCTTTACTATATGAAGAAACATACATATCTGTATGTATTCTAAATTTTACATCTTTTGTGATGGTGGTCCTTTAAATCTTAATGAATCAGATAAATACATAATAGTACACCGATGGATACGTGATCATTAGGGGACTATACAGCTATTCAATCAATAATAATGAACTCAGACAATACTCCGTCAACAGTGATTTCTTGAGTTAAGCTCTGGGCTCTGTGAAGGTGAGTATGGGGGAAATCAGAGCTCACATTCCTCCCTGGGTTTACCAGCAGAGAGAGAGGTGTAATGGAATACGGTACATGCTAGGACCTGGCACCGCTCCAGACTATGATTATCTGACTTGTTGAGCAGGCCACAGTATTAGGCAATAAAGCCAAATGAACAATAAACTGGAGAGCGCTTTCATAGTTGCGAGCCCTCTGGTAATTAGTTTTATGTTGCAGTAGCTCCACTGATACGGTTTAAGTACTTAACCCCTGCAGTGCCTGGGCACAGCCACGCTAAAAGGCTGCCACAGACTGTCTGGCGAGTAGAGGCTGCAGGTAAAAGGAGTCTTTGTTGTCCGTAGCAACCAAGTTGGTACAACTGTTATTCTGTGACATGGTAAAGAAGAGAGGGAGCATTTTTGTGGCTATGGCTATGATAGAACAAAACAGTGTTTGGTGCTATTCTTTGAAGGATACATGAGGTCACCGTACAAAAAAATAAAAGCTATACTCACCTTGGGCATCTTACAGCCATTAGAAGTATCTCTGTCCAGCGCTGTTGCCAGGAGAGCTCTGAGCATGCACAGTTCAGAAAGGCTTAAACTATGCAAACGCAAGCCGCTTTCAGTCACGGGAAGCATGCACGCGCAGAACACCACGACCTAGCCACGGGTTGGGATCAAACAGCGGCAGCCAGAAGCACGGTGGAACTTCGGCGCTGGACAGAGACCTGGGTTATAGAGAGCAGCCTCTGGATCCTCCAGACCACCGCCGGACACTGGGACTCCCTGGAAATTCCCAGCCGCACTCCCGTCCGTGTATGGGTGTGGTCGTATGCAGTATCAAATAGCCACTCAGGTTTTTCCACCAAGACCGAACAGCTCCGTGCTACTTTGCAGTGCGGCCACACTTATTGAACCGTTTTATTTTATATTTAAATCTACTTTTTACGTTTTTAGTGTCTCATTGTCTCTGGCTGCTCAATGACACCTCCAATGAGGTACCGCAGAGGTAAAATCTATGAACTACTGACCCTTTTATCTCTTTCCTGCTCTCTGGGACCATTTACTGCCAGGAAAGTGTTTTGTGGCTGTAATTCCTAATCAGTGAGGGTTATGCTATAGTCCGACCGAGTCCTGGCCCAGACAGAAACTGTCACTTGGGTACCTGATGTTTAAAAAAGCATAGTTATTTGTGTGCTTGGCACTGTACTGTACATTCATGTCTATCTCATGTCACATGTCACCTTGTGTATCCTTTAAGTCATAAAAAAGTAAGTACTTCTTGTCCACATACAGTACTTGCTCCAGATCAGTAAATGACAAAATGATCAAAAGATCAACATGACACCCAGGAAACGTATGCTGGGAATACACCATGAGATTTTTTGGCAGATAGATGGTTCAATAGATAACTTCCGACAGATCCGATCTGATTTTTGATTGTATTTCTGATCGATTTCTCATAGAAGTGAATGGAAATCGATCAGCAAAACGATCAGACAGTAGATCTGCTGAAAAATCTCATTGTGTATTCCCAGCATAAGATTCTTAGAAGAGGACATCAATGGCAGTTGGCATGTTTTTCTCATGACAGGTTTACTGTGCTTACTTTTAGGCTGCTTGCACACCAAGACGTTACAGGCGCACGTTAGTGCGCCTGTAACGCTCCCCCAACGCACAGCAATGTAACACAAGTGGGCTGTTCACACAGCCCACGTTGCGTTACATGTAACGCTGCACGTCCTGTGCAAAGTGCAGCATGCTACGGCGTTGGAGCGGCTATAGCCGCGTTAGACTGTTTGCACATGCGCAGTGGGGGGCGGAGGAGGCGGGGAGAGCCAGCTACAGTAGCCGCGCACATGGCTACTTAATATTCACTGCACTGGCGGGCGCTGATTGGCCGGCGGGACCACGTGATGCGGAGTGTCTCGCTCCGCATCACGTGGTCCCGCTGGCCAATCAGCGCCACTCTGGGAGATATTATGGGCATCGAGCAGCCTAACGCGGCTCACTCTACCGTCGGCTTTTGCAGCACCATACGTTGTGTTAACGTGCCACCTAACACAACGTCTTGGTGTGCAAGAAGCCTAAAGAATGGCTGGACTTTTAAATTCGTATCTCTTTCTTTTTCTTTTTCCAGTAATCCAGTAATCTACAGGTGTTTTTTCCCCTCCCGAGCAAGACATAATATTGAATTTCCCGTTTTTCTATATAAGTTGATTGGGAGTGACAGAAAGTCTGATAATTTTTTTCAGAAAATTCAGTGATGTAGGATAGATTGCCAATTTCCCCTATCAATTTTTTGTAAGTTTTTGATAATTTTTTTCCCCCTTTCATAACTAGGCAATGTGCATTGCTGCAAAATGTTTGTTTGTTTGTTGTGTGTTCCAAAGTAAGCAGAAACAGCACCTGGACTCCCAGAGTGCACTGAGGCAGAAGGCAGTATGACATCATATCCTGAATAGTGTATTACATTGTACTTTATGTTGCTGCGGTTCCTTTATGAGCTTTGGAAACCCATAAGGATTATGTGAAGTTGGACAAATTGTATCTAGCCCAGGGCTCGCTACATGATAGCCGCTGAGCGGCGCCATCTCCCCACCCACTCCGATCGCCTTCGGCGATCAGAGTAAGCAGGAAATCCCGTTCAGAATGGGATTTCCTGCAGGGCTTCCCCGGTCGCCATGGCGACGGGGCGGGATGACGTCACCGACGTCATGGACGTCACAGGGAATCCCGATCCATCCCTCAGCGCTGCCTGGCACTGATTGGCCAGGCTGCGCAGGAGTCTGGGGCGGGGCGGCGTGGTGGATCGGCGCCGATCGAATGTTACAAGCAGCTAGCAAAGCTGGCAAAGCTAACAAAAAAAAATTATGCAAACCGGCCCAGCGGGGCCTGAGAAATCCTCCTGCGCAGGTTACCCCGAGCTGAGCTCGGGATAACCGGCAAGGAGGTTAAAGAGACTCTGTAACAAATTTTTCAGCCCTATTTCTTCTATCCTATAAGTTCCTATACCTGTTCTAATGTGGTCTGGATTACTGCAGCCTTTTCTAGTTGCACTGTCTCTGTAATATATCTAATCTTTTTTTCTTTGTCAAGGTTTGTCGACCCAGGGAGGAATGGGCTGCCTCTGCTGTGATAGGGAGAAGTTATGCACGCCCCCCCATGCTCTCCTGTGTGCTGTGTGTATGAGTTACAGGCAAGGTCTCTGCTCACAGACAGCCTGTCTGAGGCTCACGGAGCTGTGACCTTGTGAACAGCTGTTAGTGCAGAAAGATCAGTTCAAAGCCCAGACAAGCAGCTAAGGCAACACTGGGAGTAACATTCCAGCAGTCAATTCAGGCTTGAGAGGAGCCACTGCAAACAGGCACCTGCTCTGATGATGTATTTCCTGTTTAGCGGCCATCTTCATTGTTTACAAAAACAATCAATAAAACAGTGATTTTATCACCAAGAAATCAGCGGGGAGTGGCGAAAATGTCCCAAAGGGGGCTAGGAGAAGACAACAAACAGGCTGGAACATTTATTTATGTAATATTTTCACAGTACAGATTCTCTTTAAGTAGACTCACCTGGGCGGAGCCTTGTCGTGGAAAGGGTTAAAGGCCAGAAGTGAGGTTGCAGTCTCATCATTGGCAAGTAGCTTCCCAGCCAGGTGAATTAACCACTCGTTCTGTTCGTAGGTCTGAAATAACAGCCAGGTACAGGAAGAAAAAATTAAATTAAATAAAATGCGTATAAAAAAAAAAAAAAAAAAAAAAAAAGGATTCAAGATAAATTTCTGGAGCTCTACCTTCTGGTGGAAAAAAAACACATTAAAAAAAATCCAGAACTCAGGCAACCGGCATGCCTGAGGAGGATAACGAGGACAGTGCTTTGGGAGGTTTGCAGTGTAGAAAATACATACCGAGCCTCCAGGTGACCATTTTCTACTCTTCCGGCAGGTCCCTTCGGCTTTCCGGTCATCCATGCACGGCTCCTGGGGTGTCATGTGACCCAATGCTGGTCAGGTGACAAGCTGGGGCCGTACAAAGAAGACGTCAGAATGCCGCCAGGAGCTACAGGAAGGTTAGAAGGCGGTGCTAGAGCGTACGTACATCGGGAAAAAAGGGCGCGGGGTGTAAACGATAATATTGTTTTGTATTTAGTGTACAAATAATGTTTTACAAATCTATAACTCATTAAATAACGTTTATGAAATCGGCAATAGTGAAACCGTTAATCTTCTCTGTTTCAAAAGTGAAACTTAAAATAACGTTTGTTAAAAAAACGATAATATATGTTTAATCGTTATAATTGTATATTATTGTGATTAACCTTCATTTATGGTTTCTTCTTATAATAAAATCTGAAAATATTGTTTAGAACGATGATATAAATATAACTACGTTTGTAATAAGTGCTGTAAAACATTAGTAAGTATTACTAAAACGATACCTAACTCTCACACAGAACCCTCCCTGTACCTATCCCTAACCCCTAGACCCCCCTGGTGGTGCCTAAACCTAAAGGTGGCTACACACAATACAATAAAATTATCCGATTTTACAGCAATTCGATAAAAACGATCGTATCTCCCGAAAAAAATCGAAAGCTTTTTTTTTCATTCGACCCAAAAATCCGATCAGATTTCCCGTTTTCTTCGATTTTTATCGATCCGGAATGCCAGATATTTTTCTTCAATCTTTCTAAAGATTGCATGGTGTGTGTTAGATTGTCAATTTATTAATATACACACCCTAGCAATTTTATCAGAGTTTCCAATCAGTTTTATCATAATTGGGGAAAAATTTAACACACGTGTGTGGTACATTGGTCATATTTTTGAAATGTTACAATCAGTCAGAAAAATTTATTGCAATTCTTAAATTGAACAGATATTTAAAAAATGGTATGGTGTGTGGCCACCTTAAAGGAAAGGTTCAGGGAGGATGGGCAAAAAATAAAAATCAAATTCCACTTACCTGGGGCTTCCTCCAGCCCGTGGCAGGCAGGAGGTGCCCTCGCCGCCGCTCCGCAGGCTCCCGGTGGTCTCCGGTGGCGCGCCCGACCTGGCCAGGCCGGCTGCCAGGTCGGGCTCTTCTGCGCTCCAAGGCCCGGAACTTCTGCGTCCCACGCCGGCGCTCTGACGTCATCGGACGTCCTCCGTGCTCTACTGCGCATGCGCAGTAGTTCTGCGCATGCGCAGTAGAGCCCGGAGGACGTCCGATGACGTCAGAGCGCCGGCGTGGGACGCAGAAGTTCCGGGCCTTGGAGCGCAGAAGAGCCCGACCTGGCAGCCGGCCTGGCCAGGTCGGGCGCGCCACCGGAGACCCCCCTGGTGGTGCCTAAACCTAAGACCCCCCCTGGTGGTGCCTAAACCTTAGACTCCCCTGGTGGTGCCTAAACCTAAGACCCCCTTAGTGGTGCCTAAACCTAAGACCCCCCCGGTGGTGCCTAACCCTAACCACCCCCCTTAGTGTTCGCTTTATGTGGATAGTAATGTTTTACAAATAGTGACTGTAAAAAATATATTGCAATTTACGTTACGTACTGATTGCTTTATTTTGTGAATAATAATGTTTTACAAAACAGTAAGGGATACAATTTTAAATAATAGTTTAGTTAAATAGGATTAATATGTTTAGTATTTTTATAAACGATATTTGTCACGGGTGCATTTTCTAAACGTAAATCATCACAAGCAGTTATAAAACATTAGAAAGCTCCGGGCGCCGTTTGTAAAATGTTATTTATCGTGGGAGTGAATGGCGGTGCCCTTTTTGTCCACTAGCTGCCTGCGGCCTTTTTTCCCGTTCCCGGTGCTGGAGGCCCGGTTTCTATTTTCAGCTGCCGGGGCGAGGGGGTGGGTGTGTGTGTGTGTGTGTGTGTGTGGGGGGGGGGGGTGTGGGCAGGGGAATGGGGGAAGGTTTGTGCTTGCAGTATTTGCCCAGTTGCTCAAGCAACCTGCAAGCACATGTATCCGGCATAAGACAATCCCCACATGTGCCAGATCCCAGGGACTTTGCTGTAAATACCATTTCATATTTACCATTTTAAAATACCAATAACTGTATGTTTTAGAACTGAAAAAAAGAGAAAAAAATGCCAGTCCCCCACCTCTATACATAACAATTGATACGGCGCAACAAAACCTGCCAATGGCAATTACAGTGTCGGAGGTGCAAGAAGGGGATGGGGAACAGTTTGTTACTGATTACTACTATTCAAAGCATCTATAGAAGTGATTATTACCACCACAGGACTAGGGCTGCTCAAATCCGGATCCGGGAGTTGTTATCCGGATATCTCCGAGTAAACCTGCGCTGGGTGGGCGGGGGTTTCAATCTTACCTGTCTGACGTCTTCTTCGTCCGTCTCTCGACGCCTCCCATGATGCGCTCCACGCGCATCACGTGATTATAAACACTTCCTCCTTCAACCCGGAAGGAGGAAGTGTTTGTAATCACGTGACCGCCGCACAGGTTTACTGGGAGATATCCGGATAGAACTATCCGGATGTGTCCTGGATCGGATTTGAGCAGCCCTGCACAGGACCAATAAACAACTTATACTGTGGTTTAGGAAGGGCCCCTCTGGCCCAAGGGCCCCGATACGGTTGCTACCTCTGCAACTCCTATTGCTACGCCACTGGTCAAAGCAATTCTTTGGTACCTGGAGTTAGTGATTTCATAAACTGAGGAGTTGGATGATGATTTTTGCACCCACTCCATAACCCTGCAAGGGCTGTGGAGTCGGAGAAATTTTGGGTACCTGGAGTCAGAGTCTTTTTGTACCAACTCCACACCACTGATATATATATATTTCATATGGCACATGCAGGCATCTAAGGGAGGGTGACGATAGTGAGGGCTGCTCTGGATTCAGTCTGGCTGAGCTTGGAGTCCACCTTTAGCTCCTTCTCCATAAAAGAAGTTAATCTAGCTGTAGTAAGTGGACTGGGAGCAGTCTCTTAGCAGACAAAGCAGAAACAGTGCTGTGAGTCTTACAAGCAGCCTCCTCCCCTCTTTTGCGAGAGCCTTGTGCGCTATAAAAGCCAGCTCCACCTGGTGGTACGAGCGGCACAGTGCGCTAACGTGCTCCATCTGGTGAATTACATTTTCTACATCTGCAGGCCGCAAACGTCGGATTAAGTTACACTATTTTTTTTTTTCGCCAAACAAACATCAATTTCCTCTAACTTCCTTCTAGCAGTGAAGTGCTGCTATAGCGGCTCTGTGCTCTTACATCACTGACATTCTTTTTTTCATTTCAGCGTTTTTTTAAAGAACTATATTGTTCATACGTATTATGTTTTCATCATGCGCTATTTACCAGTGTAAACTTTTTACTGAAGTGAACTTGTCATGGTTTGCCCGTGGCGTACCTAGGGCATTTGACACCCGGTGCTGGGTATTAAATTACCACGCGTGTACCATCCACTGTTGATTATTCCTTCCTAATTAGTATTGTTATTAAACTACCACACACCCCTCCACAAAAAAAGGAAAGGAGTGAGTGTGGCGTGCTAAGCGATGCCAGGTATAGGTGCCCCCAGTATAGGTAGCCTGGAATAGTTGCCCCCAGCATAGGTAGCCTGGAATAGTTGCCCCCAGCATAGGTAGCCTGGAATAGCTGCCCCCAGCATAGGTAGCCTGGAATAGTTGCCCCTACAGTATAGGTAGTTCGAAATAGTTGCCCCCAGCATAGGTAGCCTGGAATAGTTGCCCGTAGTATAGGTAGCCAGGAATAGTTGCCCCCAGCATAGGTAGCCTGGAATAGCTGCCCCCAGCATAGGTAGCCTGGAATAGTTGCCCCTACAGTATAGGTAGCTTGAAATAGTTGCCCCCAGCATAGGTAGTCTGGAATAGTTGCCCCCACAGTATAGGAAGCCTGGAATAGTTGCCCCTAGCATAGGTAGTCTGGAATAGTTGCCCCCACAGTATAGGAAGCCTGGAATAGTTGCCCCTAGCATAGGTAGTCTGGAATAGTTGCCCCCACAGTATAGGAAGCCTGGAATAGTTGCCCCCAGCATATGTAGCCTGGAATAGTTGTCCCCAGCATAGGTAGCCTGGAATAGTTGCCCCTACAGTATAGGTAGCTTGAAATAGTTGCCCCCACAGGATAGGTAGCCTGGAATAGTTGCCCCCACAGGATAGGTAGCCTGGAATAGTTGCCCCCACAGGATAGGTAGCCTGGAATAGTTGCCCCCACAGGATAGGTAGCCTGGAATAGTTTCCACAACAGAATAGGTAGCCTGTAATAGTTGTCCCACAGGATAGGTAGCCTGGAACAGTTGCCCTCAGTATATGTAGCCTGGAATAGCTGCCTATAGTATAGGCTGCCAACCTTAGTTCATACCTTCATTCCACCCCAACCAGACTATTGTAATGCTCTCTACATCGGCTTTCCAAAAAAAGGACTTGTATCGCCTACAGTTGATTCAGAATACTGCTGCCAGACTTAACTAACTAACCCCGTCACTGCCACATAACACCAGTCCTGCACTCCTTTCACTGGCTACCTGAATAATAATAAATAAAAGATAAAATGGAGGATCCTATTCAAGATCGGCCTACTGACATTTCAATCACTACATAATCTGGGCCCTGGATACATGAAAGAAATGTTACAGCTGCGTAGCAATCCCTGCAATCTCAGATCCACAGGTTCTAATAATCCAGTCATACCCAGAGTCCACCTGAAAACTTTTGGTCCCAGAGCCTTCTGTCATGCTGCTCCTACGTTATGGAACTCCTTACCTCAGCCGATCAGGACAGCTCCATCTCTGGGCGTGTTTAAATCCAGACTGAAAAACCCACCTGTTCAGTTTGGCATTTGCAGAAATATAATTTTGTTGTGTGAATACTTCATCCTACTACCAACTACTGAATCTGAGAGAGCCTAAGCGCTTTGAGTCCTTTGGGAGAAAAATCGTTATAGAAATGTTATGAGAATAGATGCCCCTGGCATAGGTAGCGTGGAATAGTTGCCCCCAGCATAGGTCACCTGGAATAATTGCCCCCAGCATAGGTCGCCTGGAATATCTGCCCCCAGCATAGGTAGCCTGGAATAGTTGCCCCCAGCATAGGTCACCTGTAATAGTTGCCCCCAGCATAGGTCACCTGGAATAATTGCCCCCAGCATAGGTCGCCTGGAATAGTGGCCCCCAGCATAGGTAGCCTGGAATAGTTGCCCCCAGCATAGGTAGCCTGGAATAGTTGCCCCCAGCATGGGTAGCCTGGAACAGTTGACCCAGCATATGTAGCCTGGAATAGTTGCCCCCAGCATAGGTAGCCTGGAATAGTTGCCCCCAGCATAGGTCACCTGGATTAGTTGCCCCCAGCACAGGTAGCCTGGAATAGTTGCCCCCAGCATGGGTAGCCTGGAATAGTTGCCCCCAGCATAGGTCACCTGGAATAGTTGCCCCCAGCACAGGTAGCCTGGAACAGTTGCCCCCAGCATTGGTAGCCTGGAATAGTTGCCCCCAGCATGGGTAGCCAGGAACAGTTGCCCCAGCATAGGTAGTCTGGAACAGTTGCCAGAGCATAGGTAGCCTGGAACAGCTGCCCCCAGCATAGGTAGCCTGGAATAGTTGCCCCCAGCATAGGTAGCCTGGAATAGTTGCCCCAGCATAGGTAGCCTGGAATAGTTGCCCCCAGCATAGGTAGCCTGGAACAGTTGCCCCCAGCATAGGTAGCCTGGAATAGTTGCCCCCAGCATAGGTAGCCTGGAACAGTTGACCCCAGCATAGGTAGCCTGGAATAGTTGCCCCCAGCATAGGTAGCCTGGAACAGTTGCCCCCAGCATAGGTAGCCTGGAATAGTTGCCCCCAGCATAGGTAGCCTGGAAAAGTTGACCCCAGCATAGGTAGCCTGGAACAGCTGCCCCCCAGCATAGGTAGCCTGGAATAGTTGCCCCCAGCACAAGTAGCCTGGAATAGTTGCCCCCAGCACAGGTAGCCTGGAACAGTTGCCCCAGCATAGGTAGCCTGGAATAGTTAACCCCAGCATAGGTAGCCTGGAATAGTTGCCCCCAGCATAGGTACCCTGGAACAGTTGCCCCCAGCATAGGTAGCCTGGAACAGTTGCCCCCAGCATAGGTAGCCTGGAACAGTTGCCCCCAGCATAGGTAGCCTGGAACAGTTGCCCCCAGCATAGGTAGCCTGGAACAGTTGCCCCCAGCATAGGTAGCCTGGAATAGTTGCCCCAGCATAGGTAGCCTGGAATAGTTGCCCCCAGCATAGGTAGCCTGGAACAGTTGCCCCCAGCATAGGTAGCCTGGAACAGTTGCCCCCAGCATAGGTAGCCTGGAATAGTTGCCCCAGCATAGGTAGCCTGGAATAGTTGCCCCCAGCATAGGTAGCCTGGAACAGTTGCCCCCAGCATAGGTAGCCTGGAATAGTTGCCCCCAGCATAGGTAGTCTGGAACAGTTGCCCCCAGCATAGGTAGCCTGGAATAGTTGCCCCCAGCATAGGTAGCCTGGAACAGTTGACCCCAGCATAGGTAGCCTGGAATAGTTGCCCCCAGCATAGGTAGCCTGGAACAGTTGCCCCAGCATAGGTAACCTGGAATAGTTGCCCCCAGCATAGGTAGCCTGGAACAGCTGCCCCCAGCATAGGTAGCCTGGAATAGTTGCCCCCACCATAGGTAGCCTGGAATAGTTGCCCCCAGCATAGGTAGCCTGGAATAGTTGCCCCCAGCATAGGTAGCCTGGAATAGTTGCCCCCAGCATAGGTAACCTGGAATAGTTGCCCCAGCATAGGTAGCCTGGAATAGTTGCCCCAGCATAGGTAGCCTGGAACAGTTGCCCCCAGCATAGGTAGCCTGGAATAGTTGCCCCCAGCATAGGTAGCCTGGAATAGTTGCCCCCAGCATAGGTAGCCTGGAATAGTTGCCCCAGCATAGGTAGCCTGGAATAGTTGCCCCCAGCATAGGTAGACACATGCAGAGTATAGCGCAGCTGGAAGATGTGTTTATCTTACCTGCTCCACCGCAGAGTCCACCAATGTCTACAGACTTCCTGCGGCATCGTTCAGCTCTCCCCTACTGCCTGGCACTTCTTCCTGCATCACGTGATTACACACATGCAGGAAGCGATGGCAGCATTAGGGGGAGAGCTTAGTGATGACAGGAAGTCTGACATCGTGGACTTCATGGAGCAGGTGAGATAGCGGCGCGGGGCTGCACAGCAGCTACCGGCTGGGACACTAAAGCTGGCCACTAACGGTCCAATTTCTAGCGAAAAATCGTTGGAGCGATCAGAAATTCTGATCGGATTGGTTGTAAATAATCTCCATTGGTGAACACAATCGATTATGAACGAGTGAAAAAAATGTCGCCCAAATGAATTTTCGTCGAACGAAAATTTGGATTTTCTTAGTGGTCGTGATAGATAGAAAGCAATGATTGGTTAGTTGATGGTGTAGTGAACGATTTTTCGTCCGATCTACAATCTGCTCATATTATTCAATATTTGTTGATTATCATACTACATGGAGGTGGTAAAATTGCCTAGTGATTGGTCAATCATAGTTGAAACTGTGTACCAGGCTTAAAGTGAGCCAGAGACGAAGCACCCTCATGTATTTTACCATATAGATCAGTGGGAACATTAGAGAAAACACCTACCCTGCTCTGTTTCATTCTGCACTGCACAGCTTGCTTCTTAACAGACCTGATAAAATCCCCGACTGAGCATTCAGTCTGGCTTTGCTACAATGACTCAGCTATAATGATTCCTGAGCAGAGCCAGCAGGGGGCAGGCTTGGGCTTGAAAAGACATGAGAGAACACAGACTGAGCTATAAATATTCCTGAGCAAAGCCAGACTGAATACTCAGTTGGGATTTTATCAGGGCTGATAAGAAGCAGGCTCAGCAGTGAAGAATGAAATAGAGCAGGGTAGGTGTTTTCTCTAATGTCCCCACTGATATATATGGTAAAATACATGAGGGTGCTTCGTCTCTGGTTCCCTTTAAGGCCCAGGACCCACTGGGAACGATTTTCCAGCGTTTTCCGATCTCCAACCCGTTATACCAGTGGATTCACTCATAGAATTCCTTTTGCAGAGAGATTTCAAAGCACTGCATGCAGCATTTTGGAAGTGATCGCATCAACGGTTTGGGAATAGCGGTCAAAATGACAGACTTCCATGATTTTAGAAGTTGTGGGAGCTTTCGGGTCCATTGCAAAGTGTCGTCTGTGGGTACCAGGCTTAAATCTGTGAGCAGTACTACAGCTCAAGTATCACTATGTCAGGCTTGGCAGCCCTGCTGATCTTTCCGGCATCAGTAGTGTCTGAATCACACACCTGAAACAAGCATGCAGCAAATCCAGTCAGACTTAAATCAGAAACATCTGATCTACATGTTTGTTCACTATGCTTAGAAGTATTAGAGGCAGGGAAGTGAGAGGAATATGGAGGCCGACATATTTATTTCCCTTTAAACAATATACATTACCTGACTGTACGGCTGATCATCAGCCCCCAATACTTTAAGCCATAGACTCTGAACAACCATGCAGTTCAGGGGTTTCTGAGTTAAAGGACAACCGAGGTGACATGATGAGATAGACATGTGTATGTACAGTGCCTAGCACACAAATAACTAGGCTGTGTTCCTTTTTTTCTTTCTCTGCCTGAAAGAGTTAAAAATCAGGTATGTAAGTGACAGTTTCTGTACGGATGGGGACCGAGTCGGACTGAGTCAGACTATAACATAACCCTCACTGATTAGTAATTACAGCCATAAAAAACTTTCCTGTCAGTAAATGGCTTCTCAGAGCAGGAAAGAGATAAAAAGGATCAATAATTCATAAATTTGAGCTCTAGTATACTTCAATGAAGGTGTCATTTAGCAGAGACAATGAAACAGTAAAAGTTTAAAAACTAGATTTAAATATAAAATAAAACTATGGGATGTATAAAAAAAAGGTCATTTTTAGGAGGAGGAGGATGGATACAACTGTTTTTCTCATCAGTTTATGTTCATCTCGGATGTCCTTGAAGTATGAACTGTATTAGCTACATTCTAGTCTCAGATACTACTGCAGCCAAACAGATAAGCAGGACAGCCAGGCAACAGGTATTGTTTAAAAGTAAATAAATATGTCAGCCTTCGTATCCCTCTCACTTATAAATATGTCAGCCTCCATACCCCTCTCACTTCAGGTGTGCTTTAAGTGTTCCTTTGTTTTTGCTATGTGTCTTTTCTGGGTTATAGCTTTCTAATGAATAATTTCATCAAAGTTTCCCCAACGTTTCAACTGTTACCGGGTCTAAACGTCCAGATTTCTGACACTGCGAATGAATGGCTTCTGATTTTCCTAGTGTGATGTCAGATTTACTGCTCTTACAATACAGAATGTGACAGAAGTAGAGTATCTGTAAAGCAGTGGGTGGTTCATTACTATTGTGCCAGAGCTCAGCAATTCTACTCACAGACCAGCGCTATGGCTGACAGTATGCAGCAGCCTGAAAGCCACGCCCCATTCCCAGCCTGAAGCACATGCAAAGCTGTCTGCTGATTGCACACACAGCACCTCCTCCTAGATGCCATCAATTGGATGAAGAACAGGGACACTGGGATCATGTGACCAGATTGATAACTGATCGGTTCAGGTATGTGGTTGCTTTTGTGTTAGGCTGGGTCCACACTAGGCACGGTTGCAGGACGGACCCTGTGGTCCGTGATCCTGGCGGTCTGTGATCCTGGCCAGCTGTATGCAAACGGATCCATGCTGCCCTTTTGCAGCATACGTTTTTGATCCGTTTACGTTTTTTTGAGGGCTAAAAAAAAGATGGAGGAGGTAGAAGGCAGGACGGGGGTAGCAGCGGTCGGCAGGGAGGGTGGGGTCGTTTCTCCCCCTTCCTCACCTGGGTCCCCCGTCCCCGCTCCCCTTCCAGCTAGTTTCAATAATTTAAAATAAATCTAATCAAATATAGCAAGCAGCGGCGAGCGAGGAACTTACTTCCTTGCGTCCCACCGCTGCCGCGTCACTTCCTGTAATGCCGCCCTCTGTTGTTCATTGGATGGCATTACAGGATGCGGCAGCGGTGGGACGCAAGGAAGTAAGTTTCCCGCTCGCCGCCGCTTGCTACATTAGATTCGATTTATTTTAAATTATTGAAACTAGCTGGAGGGGGAGCGGGGATGGGGACCCAGGTGAGGGAGGGGGGCGTCCCCCCTCCCCCCGCCGTCACCCCTGTCCTGCCTGCTATACCCCTCCAGCATGGCGGCCCCCTCTCTCCCCACAGGCTAGGGCTCAGAAAACGGTTTTGCTGTGTCCAAAACTGCCTGTGTAGAAGGGGATCTGTTTTCCTATTGCCTGCCACTACCCCTGCGTGTATCAGGATCCATATGCATTGCAGGAAAATGCAGCAAATCCGGACCTTCCATTAAGGTTTTTTAAAAAAAAGGTCCCCGCAAACGCAGACGGATCCGTTTTTTGTTTGGGTGAAGACGGCTGCTATTTTTAACATTGCTATCCGTGGCTCTGGTTTTCATCAGGTTTAAAGACGGAGCCACGGATACGTTCCCGGACCTAGTGTGAACCAGCCCTTACCGCTGGAATGTGTTGTTGCAGACAGACAGGCATGAAACCATCTGCATATATGATTATATGATACCTGATTTATGAAGGATCAAAAACAGGTGATAACACAGGTGGTCCAGCAAACTTGGACACAACTGAAGCAAGAGGGATATGGAGGCTGCTATATTTATTTTAATTTAAGCAATAGCCGTTGTCTAGCTAGCCTGCTGTTTTTCTGCCTCTAATACTTTTAGCCATAGCCCCTGAACAAGCATGCAGCAGATCAGGTGTTTCTGACACTATTGTCAGATCTGACAAGATTAGCTGCATGCTTGCTTCTGGTGTGATTCACACACTACTGCAGCCAAAAAGACCAGCAGGGCTGGCAGGCCACTGGTATTGCTTAAAAGGAAATTAATATGGCAGCCTCCATATCCCTCTCACTTCCGTTGTCCTTTCAGGTGTGCTTTAAAACTTTCCTTCTGTTTGATGGTAAAAGTTTGCAACTCTCACCCAGGTGATAACAGAACATAGGAGGAGTGCTAAAAGGATTGTAAATGAACAGTAGAGCGGTTGCAATCATGTGCTGCACCTGTAGTGAGAACTTTTTATTTTATTAACCCTACGTTCTTGCTGTAGGTGGGGCATGTGACTGCAATCGCACAAACTCAGAATCACTATTTGTTATCATCCAAGCAAGGCTCGTCACTTTCACATAACCGTGTTTTTTTTTTAAATCCAGTCCTGGTTTTCTGGATCACTCATGCTGTCCAGCCTTACTGAATCCACCCCACAGCCTGTGGCAATGCTGGAAAAGGCACTTATTGCTGGAACAGCGCTGTGCTGAATCAACTGTGTATAAATGCTGAAGATGTAGCTGCTTCCTGGCAGGCAATCACAGGACAGCTCGATGACTTCCAGCACACTCATGCTTCCCGCCTGTCTCTACTGCGCTAAAGGAAAAGGAGAGAGCTGAACAGTTGTCATTTCTACGTCACTTCTACGTACAACTACTGTATATGTATAATGTTATTGTAAAAGGAAAGCTATCAGGATCCTAATATTCAATATTAGTTGTTGTTCTTTAAGGCCTCTTTCACATCAGGACGTTGCGTTTTAAGGGGACGTTAAGGTCGCATAACGCGCCCCTAGCGCAACGCCTGGTGGTGTTGAAGGAGGACGCCAGATTGAGCCGCGGTATGCGGCTCTTGGTGCGCCTTTTTTGTTCTATAGTCTGCGGAGACCACGTGATCGGAACACTCTGCATCACGTGGTCCCGCCAGCCAAAAAGCGGCCGCTCCAGGAAGTAAACTGCAGTGCATTGAATATTATTTAGCCATGTGGCTAAACACAACAGCGGACTCTCCCCTCCTCCATTAATAAAACGAAACCCCCCCATTACTGAGCATGTGCAAACAGTATAACGTGGCTAAAACTGCATATAACGCACAGTATGATGCTGCACTTTCATATAACGTGCAGCATTACAATGTAACGCAACGTAGGCACTGTGAACAGCCCATTGATTTTTCATTACTGTGAGTTGGGATGCGTTACAGGCTGCTCTAACGTGCGCCTGTAACGTCCCACTGTGAAAGCAGCCTTAAGTATACCCAAAGCTTGGGTACAAAGGGGTTGATGCACTATAAGTAACGTGCCCGTCAGCTCGAGTTACTTTGAATGAGCGCACGCTACGCGCGGTCCTGGCAGTGTAGCGTGCGCTCTTCAGTTACGGTCCATCCTTCTAAATGCAGCTCCATAGTGACGTAAAGCGACAGCGATGATAATCTTATTATCTTTGTATTGGTGTTATGTTGGTAATGAACACATCATGTCATGAAAAAAAGTAATTAAAGGCTCGAAAAAAAAAAAAAATAAATGATTGGAACTGTACATCAAGTAATTGACAATCCATGACACACCATAAAGTTCTTGATAAAGTTGGTCTAGTATTGTCCAATCTCCCTAGATTTTTAGCTTTTCAACACAAAACATAACTATAGGATCCCAGTAAAGTCTTAATTCAGATTAGATCGATAGATACAGTCGGGTATCTAATCATTTTATTTCCTCTTCAGCTATGATTTAAGTTTACATTATATGTAACAGATAGACACTTTGTTCTCTAAGTAACTATCCAATCTGTGAACTGATATACTTTATATGTGCATTGTATAGTAGTTATCCTTAAATGGTTTCCTTACTCTAAATACACCTCTCAGACACTGCAGCTGTCTTTGATAGGTTTTTGGGGCTCCATATCAATAGAGTGTTTGGGGCCCCATGTAAAACTCGCACCGGGGCCCTGAACTCCTTAGTTACACCACTGGTTCACCAGCAGTTTCCTTCAGTAGAGACCATTCCCAGAGGGAGCTACAGGGGACAATGAAGTAACTACACAGAATGTGCTTTTGTCTCTTTGTACTCCTGGGTAATATCATTTTTCCTAGCACAGTCCCTAGTATCTGGCAGCGGCAGAGATCACCTGATACATGTGCTTGCCGGTTACACGATCAACCGGACCAAGCACAAACCTCCCTCTAGAAATACTCACCAAGCCTCCAGCAATGTCTTGTAGCCTCCCTGCAGCTCCTAGTGGGCTCCTGGTGGCTTTACGGCATCCTCCATGCATGTAAGCTAGAGGCCTGCATCGGGTTGGGTTACCTGAAATGCAGGTCGGGTTCCATTTTGAATTGAATCGGGTTGCGGGTAGTGGGTCTGCAGGTGCGGGTCGGGTGCCGGTAGAAGGGCTGCGGGTCGGGTCTGAAAAATTAGACCCAGGCAGGCCTCTAGCATAAGCCACATTAGGTCAGGTGATACGCCAGCTTCAAACAGCATTAACGTGAAAAAGAGATTAAAATAAACTAATGAGATAAACCATTGGATCTGTCCTCTACTCCTAAAAATGACTCTTTTAGAGATCTCAAGGCTTTATTTTATGTACAGTATAAACAGTTACAAAGCAGATTTCATGTTTCACAGTCTCTGCTCAATTGTAGTGTGTCAAAAGTCCCAGAGTCAAAATACATGAACTATTGACCTTTTTATCTTTTCCTCTCACAGTAAAAAGTCCAGGTATCTGCTCAGGAAAGGGGTTTCTAGCTGTAATTTGTTATCAGTGAGCCCACTGAGTCCTGACTGGAGAAAAACTGTCAGTTCCATAGCCAATTTTAAAATCTTTCAGGCAGGGAAAAAAGAAAAGGAGCACAGCATAGGTGTCTGTATGCTTACCACTGTATATGAACATGTCTATTTCATCATGTCACATGTCATCTCTGGTACACTTTAACAAACCTTTATGGTGAGGATAACTCCATGAAAGCATATTTGAAGTTTGCAAAAAGGGATACTCAAACTTATGGTGGCCACTAATGATCCAATCTTTTTCATCCAATTTTACCAAATCTACCGTATATACTCGCATATAAGCCGACCCGCATATAAGCCGACCCCCCAACTTTTCCCTGAAAAACCAGGGAAAAATGATTGACCCCCATATAAGCCGGGGGGTAGGAAATGCTGGATTGGTGCAGCCCCCCAGTGTGTCCCAGTATAGCTAGTATAATGCCCCGGAGCAGTGCTTTTCAGCGCTGCTAGATTTGGGCGCAGCCAGCGTCGCCATAGACTGTAATGGGAATCAGTCTATAGCGGCGCTCAGTGAGTAACGTCGGCTCCGTCAGAAGACGGAGCCGAAGTTGCTTAAGAAACACAATAATTCGGTCTCCAGCAACCGCTGGAAGCCGAATTATTTAATTCCCCCACTATCCATGGCGGCCTGGAGGGGGAATAGTAATTAAAACAGCCCGGACTTGTGCAGAAGCAGGATCAGCCATATACCGCTGTATCCTGCACCCAAGTCTACCAGTGCCAATTTCAAATGTACTCTAATGCCCAGTATGGGTAGGTAGTGCCTCAGTATAGCTAGTATAGTGCCTCAGTATAGCTAGTAAAGTGCCCAGTATAGCCAGTAAAGTGCCCAGTATAGACAGTATAGTGCCCAGTATAGGTAGGTAGTGTCCAGTACAGCTAGTATAGTGTCCAGTATAGCTAGTAAAGTGCCCAGTTTAGCTAGTATACAGGGCCGGTCCCCCATGAGGCGGGGTGAAGCGGGTTCCTCAGGCGGCAGGAAGTGGAGGGGCGGCACCAGATGAAGTGGCTGTGATAGCGAGGGGAGCCAAAGCCGCGGGGAGGGCAGCCCGACCTCTCCCTCCCTCTCCCCGGGCCCCCCTCCATGCTCCCCCCTCGTACTGCAGGCAGCAGAGTTAGCGCGCAGGGAAGCGCTGCTGTACACAGTTGTTACTCACCTCCCTGGATCCGATCGCAGCTCCCGCCCTGCTGGTCTCCTCTCTGCCTAGCCGCTGATACACACGCGGCTGCTTCCTGTGTAAACAGGACGCAGCGTGTGTAATGTATCAGCGGCTACATTGCAGAGAGGAGACCAGCAGGGCGGGAGCGGCGATCGGATCCAGGGAGGTGAGTAACAGCTGTGTACAGCAGCGCTTCCCTGCGCGCTAACTCTGCTGCCTGCTGTCCGAGGGGGGAGCATGGAGAGCGGCCCAGGGAGAGGGAGGGAGAGGTCGGGTTGCCCTCCCCGCGGCTCCGGCTCCCCCCTCCGCCATTATGAGGGGGCACCTGCCTACTTAACCTATACTGGGCAAGCTACCTATCTATCCTATACTGGGGGGCACCTACCTAATCTAACCTGTTTTGGGGGCAGCTACCTATCTATCCTATACTGGGGGCACCTACCTAATCTAACCTGTACTGGGGGCAGCTACCTATCTATCCTATACTGGAGGGCACCTACCTAATCTAACCTATACTGGGGGCCAGCTACCTATCTATCCTATACTGGGGGGCAGCTACCTATCTAACCTATACTGGGGGCAGCTACCTATCTATCCTATACTGGGGGGCACCTACCTAATCTAACCTGTACTGGGGGCAGCTACCTATCTATCCTATACTGGGGGGCACCTACCTAATCTAACCTGTACTGGGGGGCAGCTACCTATCTAACCTATACTGGGGGGGGCAGCTACCTATCTAACCTATACTGGGGCAGCTACCTATCTAACCTATGCTGGGGGCAGCTACCTATCTAATCTATACTGGGGGCACCTACCTAATCTAACCTGTACTGGGGGCACCTACCTAATCTAACCTATACTGAAGGGCAGCGACCTAATCTAACCTATACTGGGGGGAAGCTACCTATCTAACCTGTATTGGGGGCACCTACCTACCTAGCTAGCCTATACAGGTGGCAACTATACTGGCTACCTATACTGGGGGCACCTACCTAACTAACCTATACTGGGGGTACCTACCTATCTAACCTATGCTGGGGGCAACTATACTGGCTACCTATATTGGAGGCACCTACCTAGCTAACCTGTACTGGGGGCACCTACTTATCTAACTTATACGGGGGGGGGGGGGGTGCCTGCCTATCTAACATACTGGGGGCAACTATACTGGCTACCTATACTGGAGGCAACTACCTGGCTAACCTATACTGGGGGCAACTTTACTGGCTCACCCATGCCTGGCCACCTATACTCGGGGGGGGGGACCTATAGCTGGCTACCTATACCAGGGGGGGGGGGGGCGCAATTTTTACACCCTCGCCCTGGGTGCATTTTAGCCTAGAAACTGCACTGTTGCCGCCGGCCTCAGAGTCCGACGACTCCGAGCTTTGCGGCCTCTCCTGTCTCCTCCAAGGCTGCACGCTGGTGACGCTGCCTAGTGCCTAAGCCTGCTGATTTGATGACGGCGGCTGCCGCCCGCTCTGCTGCCCTGGCTGCGGCTGATTGTCACGGTCAGTCACTGAGCAGCGAGCGCCGCCGACGTGACCGTGACGATGATGATGATGAGGCTGGCTGGCTGCCGCCGGCCGCCGCTCACTGGCCCAGCGCGAGATCCCTCAGATCCGAGATGGAGCATGCCCGCCGCAGACCGCAGCCGTCTGTCCCCTGCCAGTGCAGGATGCATGCTGGATGCGGATGCCCGCCCTTCGCTGCCGCCAGACCCGGAGGGAGACCCAATCCCCGGTGAGTCAGTCACTCACTTTGCTGCGTCACTCAGGCTTTCCTTCACGGACACGGTCGGTTGTGTGGGGGATGTAATGTTATGTAGAAATATTGAAGGGGGGGGGGGGGGGGGGGGCGCCTTTACGATCTTTGCCTCAGGCAGCAGAAAGTCCAGGACCGGCCCTGCTAGTATAGTGCCCAGTATAGCTAGTATAGTGCCCAGTATAGCCAGTATAGTGCCCAGGATAGGTAGTATAGTGTCCAGTATAGCTAGTATAGTGCCCAGTATAGCTAGTAAAGTGCCCAGTATAGCTAGTAAAGTGCCCAGTTTAGCTATTATAGTGCCCAGTTTAGCTAGTATAGTGCCCAGTATAGCCAGTATAGTGCCCAGTATAGGTAGGTAGTGTCCAGTATAGCTAGTATAGTGCCCAGTATAGCTAGTAAAGTGCCCAGTTTAGCTAGTATAGTGCCCAGTATAACTAGTATAGTACCCCAGTATGGCTAGTATAGTGCCCCAGTATGGCCAGTATAGTGCCCCAGTATGGCTAGTAAAGTGCCCAGTTTAGCCAGTATAGTGCCTAGTATAGGTAGGTAGTGTCCAGTATAGCTAGAATAGTGTCCAGTATAGCTAGTATAGTGCCCAGTATAACTAGTGTAGTACCCCAGTATGGCTAGTATAGTGCCCCAGTATGGCTAGTAAAGTGCCCAGTTTAGCCAGTATAGTGCCCAGTATAGGTAGGTAGTGTCCAGTATAGCTAGTATAGTGCCCAGTATAGTTAGTAAAGTGCCCAGTTTAGCTAGTATAGTGCCCAGTATAGCCAGTATAGTGCCCAGTATAGGTAGGTAGTGTCCAGTATAGCTAGTATAGTGCCCAGTATAGCAAGTAAAGTGCCCGGTATAGCTAGTAAAGTGCCCAGTATAGCTAGTATAGTGCCCAGTATAGGTAGGTAGTGGCCAGTATAGCGCTCCCCGCTCCCCCCGCTGGTATTACCTGAAGGCAGCGGCTTCCTCTAATCCGCGTTCCCCTCTCATGTTGCATGTAAGTGTATCACAGCAGCGCGCCCGGTGCTGCTACGACGATGCAGGGGGCAGGAAAGAGCGCGGCTCCCTGTAGCGGCGATCTGTATCGCCGTTACCAGGTGAACCAATCTTTCCTGCCCTCTGCATCGTCACAGTAGCAGCGCCGGGCGCGCTGCTGTGATGAGCGGGGAGGGGGGAGCAGGGCGCGGACCACCGACCACCAGGAAAGACTCGCATACAAGCCGACCCCCAAGTTTTGACCCCCTTTTAGGGGGTCAAAAATTCGGCTTGTATGCGAGTATATACGGTATGTAGTATAAGGGTAAACTGAGTGAATACATTGAACGGATAATTAAGGCAGTCCCTTATATTACATACAAATGGTAAGATTGGATGAAAAAGATTGGATCATTAGTGGTCACCATAGGGGGATAGATTATGTAGTTTGAGGAAACCAAGATTGAATGGGCTCAGTTCTAAGTGTCAGGGTGACGGCCAAATTTTTTTTTTCCTTTCAAAAAATACCAGTTGCCTGGCAATCCTGAGGCAGTCCTCTTTGGCTGCAGTAGTGTCTGAATCGCACAGCTGAAGCAAGCATGCAGCTAATCCAGTCAGACTTCAGTGAGAAACTCCTGATGTGCATGCTTGTTCAGGGTCTATGGCTAAAAGTATTAGAGGCAGAGGATCACAGGACAGCCAGGCAACCTGCATTGTTCAAAAGGAAATAGATATGTCAGCCTCCATATCCCTCTCACTTTGTGTGTGCTTTAAAAGACACCTGAATGAGAGGGATATGGAGGCTGCCATATTTATTTCCTTTTAACCAATACCAGTTGCCTGGCATCCTACTGAATTCTTTGGCTGGAGTAGTGTCTGTATTACACAACTGAAACAAGCATGCAGCTAATCTTGTCTGATTTTTGTCAGAAATATCTGCTCTGCATGCTTGATTAGGGGCTCTGGCTAAAGGGGCCCATACACGCAGCCGATTTTCTGGCCGATCGATCGCAAATCGGTTGGCCAATCGACCGATGGATTTCCATCGAACTGGCAGGGTGCAAAATGTAGGTCAATCTGATGAGATTGCTTATCATTTTGCATTGGCCCTAATGGAAATCTGATGGCAAAAAAATGCCATCAGATCGAATTTCAATAGATTTCAAACTGAAATCTAATGGAATTCTATCCTAGTAAAAAATGTTCTAAAAACACATCAGATAGATAAGAAATCCATCTGATGATCTATCTGCTGCTAATCTGACGAGTGTATGGCCACCTTAAAGAGACTCTGTAACATCAAAAAGATCCCCTGGGGGGTACTCACCTCGGGTGGGGGAAGCCTCCGGATCCTAATGAGGCTTCTCACGCCGTCCTCTGTCCCACGGGGGTCTCGCTGCAGCCCTCCGAACAGCCGGCGACAGACCCGACTGTCAGTTCAATATTTACCTTTTCAGGCTCCAGTGGGGGCGCTGTGGCTGCTCTCGGCTCCGAACTACACGGAAATACCCGATCTCAGTCGGGTCCGCTCTACTGCGCAGGCGCCGGAAACATGCGCCTGCGCAGTAGAGCAGACCCAACGGCGATCGGGTATTTCCGCCTACTTCGGAGCCGGCAGCCGTCAGAGCGCCTGCGCAGGAGCCAGGAAGGTAAATATTGACGTCATCTTTCTCGGAGGGCTGCAGCAAGACCCCTGAGGGACGGAGGACGGCGTGGGAAGCCTCATTAGGATCCGGAGGCTTCCCCCACCCGAGGTGAGTACCCCCCCCAGGGGATCTTTTGATGTTACAGATCCTCTTTAAGACTATGATATGTAGAGAATCAACAGGTCAGACATTGAATTTGCATTGTTTAAAAGTAAATAAATAGCAGCCTTCATGTTCCTCTCCCTTTAAGTGATCTTACCATTCCCCTGAAACATACCAAACAGCGAAGGCTTTGGTATATTTCCTGTATAGACATTTTCTGTGAAGCCTTCTGGTGGGTTAGCTACACTAAAAGCAAAAAAATTGCCACCAACATGACAGCTGACAGTTTGCATCTATGGAAGAGCTGGGCAGGAAGTACGCAGTGCGTTGGAAAACACAGCTCCCCGTTATAACCAATTACATTTTACACAGCTTCCGTCCCATTAAACTCTCCAAACCTTTTTATATTTTCATCCACAAATGTTATTTATAATTCTTTTTATGGAAAATCATGTCATTTATGTATGGATGGTATTTAAAGTGGCGTACGGCAGATCCTATCCAAGTGGCAATGAGCTGGCAGCCATGGCAGCTTTGCCCACTCCGGATGCGTGAGTCAGAGCAGGCTTGCTGAGCCCACTCCCAGTAGGCACAGGGAAGTGAGAGCCAGTTCTTTGTTTGGGCAGACGTGTTTATGGCAGGAACGGATTCCCTTGCTGATAAACGGAGACGAGGCTGCAGGCGGGAGGACAGCGAGGGATATGTGTCAGGGAGAAGCCGGCCGCGATGACATTTGCTCCACAGCTAGTTTATGATGTGAGTTCAGCTTCCAGTGCTGCGGCCTGGCAGGCAATAAGGCCACCTTTTGCCTGGATGACTATGTCGCCTAATGTTTCTTATGGGCAAATGGGCCAACAAAGGCCGAGTGACATCACAGGACGACATAGGCAACGCCCATCTCTGAATCATGCAACCACAGATCAAAGGAGAACTAAGACGAGAGTTATATCTCAAAGATAACATCTCAATCCACCTCAAATGAATGCTGCTGATTTTGGTGGATGCTAGGAGAACCTTTAAAGTGGACCTGCACTCTTGCACAAGACAGAAGGAAAACATAGAGAAATGCACCCTGTGTGTATTTAGAGAATTTAGCCTGTCTAATTTATCCTCATCCGTAACTAATCACAACTTGTAATTTGATCCCTCAGCTGTGTCAGCTGGCTGGCACAGCTGAGAGCTAATTGGTAAACACAGGATTTTAAAGTCTGCTTCCATGAAAGCAGGAAGTAGACACAATGCAGATTTACTGTAGGATTTGTATCAGCTGTAACGGAACAGCGTGCAGTCCTGGGGGCGGAGTTTGCAGGAGATCTCACTTGAATGACGGAGCTCCGCTCCACCATCAGTCTCCCAATGGCGATCGCTGCTAGGAGACTGTTAGACGGCAAAACCGCCGTCTATTTACTCGGTACAGCACTGTGATCTATGGCAGCGCTGTTCCCCTAGGACACATGAAAGCGATCGGCTCTCATAGGCTGAAGCCTATGACAGCCAATCACCGCTATTGGCTGGCTGGGGGAGGGAGGGTGTTTGGGGGAAAAAAATATTAAAAATAAATAAGGAAATATATTTGTAAAATACAAAAAAAATTATATAAATAAATAAACATCCTGGAAGGGATCAGACCCCACCAACAGAAATCTCTGTTGGTGGGGAGAAAATTGGGGGAATCACTTGTGTGCTGTGTTGCGCGGCCCTGCAGCGAGGCCTTAAAGCTGCAGTGGCCTATTTCCTGAAAAATTGCCTGGTCTTTAGGGGGGTTTAACACTGCGGTCCTCAAGTGGTTAAACAATGCCAGTAGCCTGGCTGTCCTGCTAATTCTCTACCAATACTTAAAGAAAACCTGAACTGAACATTAAAAGTCAAAATAAACATACACAAGTCATACTTACATCCTGTGTAGTCTACTCCTCAATCTATTGTTCCTCTCCTGTGTCCTGTTTGTCCACTGTGATCAATGGAATTCTCCGTCCTCCATTTTGAAAATGGCTATTACCCCATAACAGCTTCCTGGTCAGCACACTGTTAAACTGTAACATCGCCCACTTGAGCAATAGGGAAACATGGACACATCAGTTCTCCTCTCAGCTGTAACTGACAGCAACTGATATATAACTGACAGCAACTGATATATTTCAGTTCTGACAAAATGTTGTCAGAACTGGAAGGGATTATTGTCAGAAGAAAATGGTGAGCTTCTGAGAGGAACTGATGGCGAGGTAACCATGTAATGTTCATTTGAAGTTACCTTATGTGTTTATTTTAAATAATTTTACTCAGTACAGGTTCTCTTTAAGCCATACGTTTTGTACGCATGCTAGATGAAACTCCATTCTGGCTGAGACCTTTGCTCTCCCCACTCACGTCGACTGCCAGGTGACATCACAACTGTGCCGCTCCATTTACCATCATTCACGCAAATGCCACAAACAATCGTGCAATTTCCTGTCATTTCGTTTTTTAAAAGGCGCTACAAGTAGCGTCCAGGATCCGGTAACCACAGCGGTTCCGCCTCCCCCTGCGGAAGTCAAAACACAATGCAAAAATCAAAAGCATTTGAAGCAAGACAACAGCAGCTGGTTCAGAAGTCCATCTGAACCAGGCCTAAATGTTCTCTCTTAAACAATTTTCCGTCCTCATCATCCCGAGTCAGATAAATCCTCTCATACCTTTTGTCTTAATATTAGAGATAAATGCAAACTTCAACTGAAAATACACTTGAAAAAAGAAATAATGATATGTGTAGTAGTAATATTAAATACAACTTTCCAGGAGTCTCACATTGTTATTTTCTATTTATGGGCTTCAGTTGAAAGTGTGAATTGTAAACAGCAGCCATGTTAGTGTGACATCAAATCTGGTTCATTCTGCTTCCACACATAGAAGCGATACCCTTTTAAACTTTTTAGCACGATCATGTTCTCAGGAGTGTATGTTTATCCAGATAAAAGTGTTTTGGCCTCTAATTACTTTTCAGATACTCCACTGCACTTTGACTCCATCATTTGCACAGATAAAAAACTAGTTATCCCTTGCAATGTAAAAGAGAGAGGGAGAGAGACGGATAAGTTGTGAGCAGTGATGGTGCTATATATACCCATGTTTATCTCAGCATGTCACTTTCACTTCATGTACGCTATAAACTACAAAAATTTAGACAAGAACTAGAAACAGCTCAATTCAAAAGCAGCTTCAGCTGAATTTGACAGAGATCATGAAATGGTGATACTGAGTGGGAGGAAAATGTCATTTTAAATCTGTTTTTCATTCATCGCACATATGTGTTCCAGCCCGAGCAGTCAGTGCAAGATTGGCTCTGGTGGTCCTTGTAAAGTCTGGGAAGGGTGCATTATCACCATAGGCTTCTATGGGAAACACATCCTCTCCAGGAGAATAGTGTAGATCGAGACTGCAATGGATCCCATGTGGGCCATAAATGCAAACGTATATGAAGGTCCAGATTTACATCACAGGAGCCTATAGGCACAGATGTCCTGGCACCCTAGACTTCCTCCCTCCATGAACCTACAAACACCCACCGAACCGCACCGCAAGTGTGTCCCAGCGGTCACTTCTCCCTAACTTACCTTGCCTGTCATAGGTGCCCCTTATTCTCAGTATTTAGTAGCTAGAGCTGCCCACAAGTATTAGGTGGCTAGAGGTGCCCCTGACTGAAGGTAAATCTAGTCAGTGGAATGCTAGAGCGGGGTGAGTAACCTCTCATTTACACTCCACAATGGACTTTCCATAGGCAAGACCGGGGGGAGGAGCTTGGGGAGGGGAGAGATCCGCCTTTCCATCAACAGGCGCCTGTAGGCACGTGCCTACAGTGCCTTATGGTAAATCCGGCCCTGCGTATATGTGTAAACAGATCCTATTAATAACATGGGATCTGTTGACATGTTGCTTGCCAATCCGTAAAGGACAAAAAATTTCGTTTTTTGGGCTCCAGTGTGAACCGAGCCTAAATGGTTAATGGTTGTCCCTGGGGTCCCCGTTAGCAATGGCGTAACTACATTTCATGGGGCCCCCCTGCAAAACTTTGATGTGGTTCCCCAATGTTCACACCCCTCCCCTTGCCTTCTTGCACTTCACAGCCTTGGGGCCCATCTGACAAGGGCCATAAAACAAGTGTGGCCATCATGATCTTCACACCCATAACAAGTGTAGCCACAAAAACACCTGATCTGGAGTATAGTCCCCTGTATCGGAGTAAGGGAAGGCTAGCAGTTGGGGGGCCTCACAGCTCTGGGCCCACCTGCGATCGCAGGGACTGCTGCCCTCTAGTTATGTTACTGCCTGTTAGCAAAGAAAGGTTGGATGGTTTGGCAATGTTGGCCTCGTATCTCCCTCACCTGGTAAAGTACTGGCTTTTGTATCTCTGTAGAGTCCAGCTAATGACGTGCCGGGGGTGTGGTATCCCACATCTACTACCAGGAAGTGTAGCCGCAATGATAGGGCTGCAGGGATCAGTTAGGAGCCATTTCACTTACTAACAGCGGGAGATGGGAGGACTTCATCTAACTTGACTCAAATGTTAGTGTAGGAAAAGGCGTCTGTCTCATCTCTCAAACCAGCGCAGGGACGTTCAGCCACACGGCGGTGCCGCCCACTCAAAAGATCCAAATAGCAGTAGAGGTATTCATACTCCACAACTCGCCTACAGCTTGGAAAATATTCTTCTTTATTTATACCACCGAGACATCCCGCAAATAAAGCATGTTTTCCAAGCTGAAGGCGGTGGGAGAGGTGGATTACCTCTACTGTTATTGGTGGCTGGATTGTTAGTATGTGCGGGTCTGAATTTTATTGTGTGTGTGTAATTTGGGGAAGGGGTAAAATACCTAGTCCTTGTGTGCAGCACTTGCACTTTCTTTGTCACCCCTCAGTATTGTGTTATGTATTATGTCACCACTAGGGGGTTACGTGTCCTACCACTACAGAGGTTTCAGAGACCGCATTAGACCTCTAGCTGCCTATTTTTGTGGTGTATACTTCTTTACCCACCTTTTTAATTGGTGTGGTACTCAGGGTTAGCAATATTGTGCCTCTGTAGCTAAGAGGTGACGACTTACTATATATGTGTGTGTGTGTGTGTGTGTGTAATTTGTAAACACAGAGGGCCTGATTTACTAAACCGTGATAACTCATATCACGGCCGTTTTCGTGTGTATTTTCGCGATTTTCGTGCGATCCTCAAACGCAAATTTGCACGCGAAAACGGTCGTGATATGGGTTATCACGGTTTACTCAATCAAGCCCAGTATGTTAAAGGAAACATCTGAGGAAAAAAAAAAGAAAACAAGATCTACTTACGTGGGGCTTCCTCCAGCCCCTGGCAGCGATATGTCCCTTGCCGCAGCTCCGGTGTCCCTTCCATTGCAGATGCCGACTTCACCAGGTTGGCATCTCTTGCGGCTGCACGGCCGCGCTCCAGTGACCGAGAGCGTTCTGCGCCTGGCCACGTGAGCTCGATGGCGAGCGCTACTGACACGCTGTAACGATCGGTGTCAGCTCGCAGAGAGAATCTGATTATTGGTGACCTGCAGTATCACCAAGAATACAGATCTATACATGATTATGGATGATCTGCAGAATCACCAATAATACAGATATAGTGCTAACCTCTGGACACCTCTAAATATGTATATAGTGAGTGTTTGGTGTAACAGTATGACTTTGAGTAACCCACCTGAAGAGCAGGTGGCCCTAGGCAGTACAGGAAGTACTGCTATAGAGAGTACAGAAACCTTCCAGCAGCCTGAGGCTCTCCAAGGGGTGGAGTCAGGCTGAAGGTGAGTGACACCTGGAGGTGGATGTCACTGACTGATCTGGAGACTATCTCTTTAGTGGAGAGAGATAGCTCTCGAGGTCGGGCAAGCCAGGTCGGCAACACACGGACAGACAAAGTACAAAGACAGAAGGCTGATTCGGTATCCAGGGCAGGCAGGGTTTGGCAACGGAATATCAGATATGCGTGGTACCGAATCAGAAAGCAGAGGGATAGTCAGGAAAGCAACAGGTCATAACAAATATCAAACAATGCCCAGTCTTGGGTGTGAGGTCCGTGGTCTCTACACCTTGGAACTAGTCTGATGTATAACAGAAGGATAACCCAAGTTCCCTAGTCTTGGGTGTGAGGTCCGTGGTCTCTACACCCTGGAACTAGTCTGATGTATAACAGAATGATAACACAAGTTCCCTAGTCTTGGGTGTGAGGTCCGTGGTCTCTACACCCTGGAACTAGTCTGATGTATAACAGAATAATAACACAAGTTCCCTAGTCTTGGGTGTGAGGTCCGTGGTCTCTACACCCTGGAACTAGTCTGATGTATAACAGAATAATAACACAAGTTCCCTAGTCTTGGGTGTGAGGTCCGTGGTCTCTACACCCTGGAACTAGTCTGAAGTATAACAGAATAATAACACAAGTAATCTGGCTCAGTGTGAATTCCCAGGTCCTCCTGGTTCAAACACACTGTAGGATCTGACTAAGGTCTGAGTGCTTCCACGTAGTGATCGCAATGGCAGACAACCAGCAACTGACAAGCAAGCTGTATATATAGTTGCAGGACTCTGCCGCCCCGCCCGAGCCACTCAGCCAATCAGGAGTCCAGCAGGAATCAGCTGATCGTCCTGATCAGCTGACACATCTCTTGCTGGCATATAGGTCCTGACTTCTGGCGCGCGCGTGTGTAGCTCTCCATCCAGGTGCACTAGAGATCCCAGCCGACCCAGACATGCGTTGCTGCGCGGAAACCGTCGCGCTGGACGCGGAATCAGCCGCCTTGCCGCCAGTACACGCGGTGGCTTCTCCGCGTTTTCTCACACACGCACTCGTTCATTCCAGTGCTGGCTTCCTCTTTATCTTATCTTTTTAGCACGACCGTAGCATGCCGAGTAGAGAGAAGCGCTTGTGCATGGCTTCTTTTCCTCTGTGCACAAGCGCTGCACTCTACTGGGCATGTGGGGACTTTACTTGCACATGACCAGTGCAGGTGCACTCGTTCACAGCTGCCCTCCCATCCAGTGGAAGTGAACCCAGTGCTGGATCTGTGGGCAAGGGAAGGATCAGGGTACCTCCTGACTAACCAGAAGCTTCCCCACTAATGAGCTATCCTACTTGTATACTTTGTTTCCCAATCAGGACTGCTGTAAAGTGGCCTGATTCACAGATGGAGGAAATGTGAGGAGGTTTGGCATGGAATAAGAAATATTATCTTAGCACACACCCTGCCTTGTGCAGTGCTCACATACTCCACTCATTAATCTAGTGTGAGCTTCCTCTGCAGAATCAGCGTGTCTCTGCACCCTGGGTGCCGGCTGCCCGCTGTCCCGCAGTCTGTAAACGCTGGTCACACTGTTGTTACTGGAGGAATCGCTGCTCCTCTCCACACTAAATCAGGACATGCTTCCACTCTGCAGGCTGGGCCTGTGTTTCACTTTCTAGAGTCCCACATTGACTTAACCCCATCTCCAAACACAGAGGTCACCGCATACACCAGACGGTTCATTACTGCCTGACACAGATGTATGAAAGCTGCCTTACTCAGCTAGTCTACTGCTGTAAGAAAGGGATACCATACCAAAGAGCCATTGCTGAAAAGTCAGTTGTTTATGTGGTCACTTGTACTAATTGTAATAGTAAATACATTGGTTGCACTACTCGCCCTCTACTGCAGAGGATTTCAAAACACTTTAAAAGGAACCTGAGATGGGCGTTTATGGAAAAACACATACATACCTGGGGCTTCCTCCAGCCCCCTCTGATCGGATCGCTTCCAAGCCATCCTCTTCCGACTCCCCGTTCTTCCGCAATTGGCCAAAGAAAGTCTTCTGGTCCAGGGCCAACTGCGCATGTGTAGTCTGGCCATTTGCGCTTCTGCCATGTTCATGCCGCCTGGAGCGTTTCCATGCCATCGCAATACTACTGTGCAGGCGCAGAACGCTCCTGGAGACAGAAGCGAGAAGGTGGAGCAACACCTGGCCGAACTGCGCCTTCCCCGACTGGAGGATTTTTTGGGGCCAGTTGTGGGCGAAGGAAGTGGTGATTGAGGACAACGAGGGAGAGATCAGACCGGAGGGAGCTGGAGGAAGCCCCAGGTATGTATACATTTTTAAAGGAGCCCAATTTCAGGTACACTTTAATGGTGCCTCATGGAAAACTGACAGTATCATGAATATTGCTAGACATTTTAGAGAGGAGCATGGTGGTGACATGAGCGGTTTTACGTTTCATGGGGAACGCCTGTGCTGCAGTTAAGGCATAAAATGTTTTTTCGGTACTTAGGTATTATACCGTCCAGCACATTTGGAAGCCTCCTGTTAATAATATATTTACTTATCTTGCAAGATTGAACCATCTTTAGAAAGCTGAACATCTTAACTTTCATTTGTACCAGGTCCCAAGTCGGTATGACACACGGTTTCTGAATAAGTGGGTGCTGAAGGAGGGGTGCCCCCTATACTTGGCTGTCGCTATTACTATTAGAAACCTCCGATCTTTATATTGGGCGGCTGGAGGCTTGACTTGGAACCTGGTGCAAATGAAAGCCAATACGTTCAGCTTCCTAAAAATGGTTCAATCTTGCAAGAGAAGTAAATATATCTTTAACCACTTCCCGACCGCCTAACGCACAGAGGCGGCCGGGAAGTGGACGCCGCAAGGACCGCCGTATAGACAAATGGCGGCGGTCCTTGTAGGGGCATGGGCGGAGCGATCGCGTCATCCGTGACGCGATCCTCCGCCTCCGCCTGGCGCCGCTCACCCGCCGCAACATCCCGCCGGCCATACGGAAGCGCCGGCGGGATGTTAACCCGACGATCGCCGCATACAAAGTGTATAATACACTTTGTAATGTTTACAAAGTGTATTATACAGGCTGCCTCCTGCCCTGGTGGTCCCAGTGTCCGAGGGACCACCAGGGCAGGCTGCAGCCACCCTAGTCTGCACCAAGCACACTGATTCCCCCCCCCCCCCTGCCCCAGATCGCCCACAGCACCCATCAGACCCCCCCCTGCCCACCCCCCAGACCCCTGTTTGCACCCAATCACCCCCCTAATCACCCATCAATCACTCCCTGTCACTATCTGTCAACGCAATTTTTTTTTTATCCCCCCCTGCCCCCTGCTTCCTCCTGATCACCCCCCCACCCCTCAGATTCTCCCCAGACCCCCCCTCAGACCCCCCCCCCCCATGTACTGTATGCATCTATCCCCCCTGATCACCTGTCAATCACCTGTCAATCACCCGTCAATCACCCGCCAATCACCCCCTGTCACTGCCACCCATCAATCAGCCCCTAACCTGCCCCTTGCGGGCAATCTGATCACCCCCCCACACCAATAGATCGCCCGCAGATCCGACATCAGATCACCTCCCAAATCCATTGTTTACATCTATTCTCTCCTCTAAACACCCACTAATTACCCATCAATCACCCATCAATCACCCCCTATCACCACCTGTCACTTTTACCTATCAGATCAGACCCTAATCTGCCCCTTGCGGGCACCCAATCACCCGCCCACACGCTCAGATTGCCCTCTGACCCCCCCCTTATCAATTCACCAGTGCATTAATTACATCTGTTCTTCCCTGTAATAACCCACTGATCACCTGTCAATCACCTGCCAATCACCTATCACCCATCAATCACCCCCTGTCACCCCCTGTCACTGCCACCCATCAATCAGCCCCTAACCTGCCCCTTGCGGGCAATCTGATCACCCACCCACACCATTAGATCGCCCGCAAACCCGCCGTCAGATTACCTCCCAAATGTATTGTTTACATCTGTTATCTTCTCTAAACACCCACTAATTACCCATCAATCACCCATCAATCACCCCCTATCACCACCTGTCACTGTTACCTATCAGATCAGACCCTAATCTGCCCCTTGCAGGCACCCAATCACCCGCCCACACGCTCAGATTGCCCTCAGACCCCCCCCCCCCCCCTTATCAATTCGCCAGTGCATTAATTACATCTGTCCTTCCCTGTAATAACCCACTGATCACCTGTCAATCACCTGCCAATCACCTATCACCCATCAATCACCCCCTGTCACTGCCACCCAACAATCAGCCCCTAACCTGCCCCTTGTGGGCAATCTGATCACCCACCCACACCAATAGATCGCCCGCAGATCCGACATCAGATCACCACCCAAGCGCAGCGTTTACATCTATTCTCTCCTCTAAACACCCACTAATTACCCATCAATCACCCCCTATCACCACCTGTCACCGTTACCCATCAGATCAGACCCTAATCTGCCCCTTGCGGGCACCCAATCACCCGCCTACACGCACAGATTGCCCTCAGACCCCCCCCTTATCAATTCGCCAGGGCATTATTTACATCTGTCCTTCCCTGTAATAACCCACTGATCACCTGTCAATCACCCATCAATCACCCCCTGTCACTGCCACCCATCAATCACCCCCTGTCACTGCCACCCATCAATCAGCCCCTAACCTGCCCCTTGCGGGCAAACTGATCACCCACCCACACCAATAGATCGCCCGCAGATCCGACATCAGATCACCACCCAAGCGCAGTGTTTCCATCTATTCTCTCCTCTAAACACCCACTAATTACCCATCAATCACCCCCTATCACCACCTGTCACCCATCAGATCAGACCCTAATCTGCCCCTTGCGGGCACCCAATCACCCGCCTACACGCTCAGATTGCCCCCAGACCCCCCCTTATCAATTCGCCAGTGCAATATTTACATACGTTCTCCCCTGTAATAACCCACTGATTACCTGTCAATCACCTATCAATCACCCATCAATCACCCCGTCACTGCCACCCATCAATCACCCCCTGTCACTGCCACCCATCAATCACCCGCTGTCACTGCCACCCATCAATCAGCCCCTAACCTGCCCCTTGCGGGCAATCTGATCACCCACCCACACCAATAGATCGCCCGCAGATCCGACGTCCGATCACCTCCCAAGTGCAGTGTTTACATTTGTTCTCTACCCTAAACACCCACTAATTACCCATCAATCACCCCCTGTCACTGCTACCTATCAGATTAGACCCCTATCTGCCCCTAGGGCACTCAATCACCCGCCCACACCCTCAGAATGCCCTCAGACCCCAGCCCTGATCACCTCGCCAGTGCATTGCTTGCATCTATTCCCCCCTCTAATCACACCTTGAGACACCCATCAATCACCTCCTGTCACCCCCTAGCACACCTACCCATCAGATCAGGCCCTAATTTGCCCCGTGTGGGCTCCTGATCACTCGGCCCAACCCTCAGACCCCCTTCCGATCACCTCCCCAGTGCATTGATTGCATCTATTTTCCCCTCTAACCACCCCCTGAGACACCCATCAATCACCTCCTGTCACCCCCCTAGCACTCCTATCCATCAGATCAGGCCCAATACAACCTGTCATCTAAAAGGCCACCCTGCTTATGACCGGTTCCACAAAATTCGCCCCCTCATAGACCACCTGTCATCAAAATTTGCAGATGCTTATACACCTGAACAGTCATTTTGAGACATTTGGTTTCCAGACTACTCACGGTTTTGGGCCCGTAAAATGCCAGGGCGGTATAGGAACCCCACAAGTGACCCCATTTTAGAAAAAAAGACACCCCAAGGTATTCTGTTAGGTGTATGACGAGTTCATAGAAGATTTTATTTTTTGTCAAAAGTTAGCGGAAATTGATTTTTATTGGGTTTTTTTCACAAAGTGTCATTTTTCACTAACTTGTGACAAAAAATAAAATCTTCTATGAACTCGCCATACACCTAACGGAATACCTTGGGGTGTCTTCTTTCTAAAATGGGGTCACTTGTGGGGTTCCTATACTGCCCTGGCATTTTAGGGGCCCTAAACCGCGAGGAGTAGTCTAGAAAACAAATGCCTCAAAATGACCTGTGAATAGGACGTTGGGCCCCTTAGCGCACCTAGGCTGCAAAAAAGTGTCACACATGTGGTACCGCCGTACTCAGGAAAAGTAGTATAATGTGTTTTGGGGTGTATTTTTACACATACCCATGCTGGGTGGGAGACATTTCTATGTAAATGGACAATTGTGTGTAAAAAAATCAAACAAGTGTCATTTACAGAGATATTTCTCCCACTTAGCATGGGTATGTGTAAAAATACACCCCAAAACGCATTATACTACTTCTCCTGAGTACGGCGGTACCACATGTGTGGCACTTTTTTACACCCTAAGTACGCTAAGGGGCCCAAAGTCCAATGAGTACCTTTAGGATTTCACAGGTCATTTTGCGACATTTGGTTTCAAGACTACTCCTCACGGTTTAGGGCCCCTAAAATGCCAGGGCAGTATAGGAACCCCACAAATGACCCCATTCTAGAAAGAAGACACCCAAAGGTATTCCGTACGGAGTATGGTGAGTTCATAGAAGATTTTATTTTTTGTCACAAGTTAGCGGAAAATGACACTTTGTGAAAAAAACAATTAAAATCAATTTCCGCTAACTTGTGACAAAAAAATAAAAACTTCTATGAACTCACCATACTCCTAACGGAATACCTTGGGGTGTCTTCTTTCTAAAATGGGGTCATTAGTGGGGTTTCTATACTGCCCTGGCATTTTAGGGGCCCTAAACCGTGAGGAGTAGTCTTGAAACAAAAATGACCTGTGAAATCCTAAAGGTACTCATTGGACTTTGGGCCCCTTAGTGCAGTTAGGGTGCAAAAAAGTGCCACACATGTGGTATCGCCGTACTCGGGAGAAGTAGTATAATGAGTTTTGGGGTGTATTTTTACACATACCCATGCTGGGTGGGAGAAATACCTCTGTAAATGACAATCTTTTGATTTTTTTACACACAATTGTCCATTTACAGAGGTATTTCTCCCACCCAGCATGGGTATGTGTAAAAATACACCCCAAAACACATTGTACTACTTCTCCCGAGTACGGCGATACCACATGTGTGGCACTTTTTTGCACCCTAACTGCGCTAAAGGGTCCAAAGTCCAATGAGTACCTTTAGGATTTCACAGGTCATTTTGAGAAATTTCGTTTCAAGACTACTCCTCACGGTTTAGGGCCCCTAAAATGCCAGGGCAGTATAGGAACCCCACAAATGACCCCATTTTAGAAAGAAGACACCCCAAGGTATTCCGTTAGTAGTATAGCGAGTTCATAGAAGATTTTATTTTTTGTCACAAGTTAGCGGAAATTGATTTTAATTGTGTTTTTTCACAAAGTGTCATTTTCCGCTAACTTGTGACAAAAAAATAAAATCTTCTATGAACTCACCATACTCCTAACGGAATACCTTGGGGTGTCTTCTTTCTAAAATGGGGTCATTTGTGGGGTTCCTATACTGCCCTGGCATTTTAGGGGCCCTAAACCGTGAGGAGTAGTCTTGAAACGAAATTTCTCAAAATGACCTGTGAAATCCTAAAGGTACTCATTGGACTTTGGGCCCTTTAGTTCAGTTAGGGTGCAAAAAAGTGCCACACATGTGGTATCGCCGTACTCAGGAGAAGTAGTATAATGTGTTTTGGGGTGTATTTTTACACATACCCATGCTGAGTGGGAGAAAGATCTCTGTAAATGGACAATTGTGTGTAAAAAAAATTAAAAAATTGTCATTTACAGAGATATTTCTTCCACCCAGCATGGGTATGTGTAAAAATACACCCCAAAACACATTATACTACTTCTCCTGAGTATGGCAATACCACATGTGTGGCACTTTTTTGCAGCCTAACTGCGCTAAGGGGTCCAAAGTTCAATGAGCACCTTTAGGCTTTACAGGGGTGCTTACAATTTAGCACCCCCCAAAATGTCAGGACAGTAAACACACCCCACAAATGACCCATTTTGGAAAGTAGACCCTTCAAGGTATTCAGAGAGGGGCATGGTGAGTCCGTGGCAGATTTCATTTTTTTTTTGTCGCAAGTTAGAAGAAATGGAAACTTTTTTTTTTTTTTTTTTTGGTCACAAAGTGTCATTTTCCGCTTAAATAATATCTTCTATGAACTCATTATGCCTCTCCGTGAATACTTTGGGATGTCTTCTTTCCAAAATGGGGTCATTTGGGGGGTATTTATACTATCCTTGAATTCTAGCCCCTCATGAAACATGACAGGTGGTCAGAAAAGTCAGAGATGCTTGAAAATGGGAAAATTCACTTTTTGCACCATAGTTTGTAAACGCTATAACTTTTACCCAAACCAATAAATATACACTGAATGGGTTTTTTTTGATCCAAAACATGTTTGTCCACATTTTTCGCGCTGCATGTATACAGAAATTTTACTTTATTTGAAAACTGTCAGCACAGAAAGTTAAAAAAATCATTTTTTTGCCAAAATTCATGTCTTTTTTGATGAATATAATAAAAAGTAAAAATCGCAGGAGCAATCAAATAGCACCAAAAGAAAGCTTTATTAGTGACAAGAAAAGGAGCCAAAATTCATTTAGGTGGTAGGTTGTATGAGCGAGCAATAAACCGTAAAAGCTGCAGTGGTCTGAATGGAAAAAAAGTGGCCGGTCCTTAAGGGGTAGAAAGCCCTAGGTCCTCAAGTGGTTAACAGGAGGCTCCTAAAATGTGCTGGACGGTATAATACGTAAGTACCCGGTTTTTCATTAGTAAGTATTTTACTCTATTTTGGCGCCTCTGTTTCACCAAATTCAATCACTATGGTTGTCCACCCTTGGTGGTGGGGTGCACCCTATTAAACCTCCTACTACAGAGAGCTACGTTGTAACCTGGGTGGGTACAGGTTCATGATCCCCACCTGCCTACACAGTGGTTGCTTTAGTGGTAACATTTGTGAGTATTATTGTTCTGCTTTCCCTGACCATAACATACTGCACTATTTGGGCTCTCGGTTTTCTCTCCCTTTATCTTTGTTTTTCTGTTTTAAGAAGGCAAAATTATATTACGTAACAGACTTAATGTTATGCAAAGAAAAACAAAAAATAAATACAAAAAATTGTCTGTTTCTCCACTGAGTGGACAGAGATGGTGGCAGCCAAGAGAAAGGAACTCACTCAGCAAATGTGTTTTTGAGGAAAGTCTCCCCCAGCTGCCCCATCTCTGCCCACTTGGAGAGCACAGAGACATCATTTTGTTTTATTGATGACTCATTGTATTATGTACGGCATGTACTGATTCTCTCCAGTCTTCACATTAGGCACAGTTAATCAGCTGGGCATGTCCACTCCGTTTGTACAAATTACTAAATTAAGTGTTTGGTGCAAATTTTCTTACTGGCAGATGCTTGAGGGCTGCTCTCTTACTACACAAGGATAAAAAGCAAGGGCCTAACTACAAATCATGGAGCCCCCAGTATTCACAATCTCTCCCTTATCCCCCCCCCTCCCCCGGTGACCCTCACACTCTCGGGCCCATCTCACAAGGGTTATAACACAGGGACTGCTCCCATCTAGTTACGCCCCCGATAAGAAGAATAAGAGGCAATAGCTACCTGGAAGGCCGCGAACCACATCAGCCAGTCCAAGCGGTAGTGATAGGGGCTGATCACGCAGGGGCGCCGGGTTAGGTTGCCCGGTTTGCATTTGAACTCATACTCCTCCCACACAGCCTTTGGGTCGTTGGGATCCAAGCTGGAGGTTCCCTGGAGGATAACTTCAGTCCGTTCCTTGGTGATGCTGCAAGGATACAAAAAAAAAGGTACAGTGAACTAGGGTAACACAGGCGCAACCAACTAGGATTTGTCCTATTATTCCACATATAAACAACACTGCCATGTTTACTGCAGTGCTTTACAGAGAACATCCAACTCATCCAATCATTCTACATCCTCTAAAGCAGTGTAGCTACGAGAGGGCACCTCTCCTTGCTACACTGGGGCAGCTATACTGGGGTAACTACTGGCTACACTAGGCTTACTGTACTTGCTATACTGGGCTTACTGTACTTGCTATACTGGGCTAACTATACTTGCTATACTGGGCTAACTGTACTTGCTATACTGGGCTAACTGTACTTGCTATACTGTGGTAACTGTACTTGCTATACTGGGCTAACTGTACTAGCTATACTGGGGTAACTATACTAACTATATTGGGGTAACTATACTACCTAAATAACTATACTGGGGAAACTATAGTCCTTATACAGGGGCAACTGTGTTAGCTACCTATACTGGGGGCAACTATACCTAGATACCTACTTACCTATATACTACACTCAAAATCGGGGAAAAAAGGGGGGGCTGCCGCCGCCGCCACTAACCACGCCCAGCCAACCACATCCCAAACCCCCCCCCAGGGGGGTCCCGGGCTCAAAGAGGTTGGGGACCCCTGCCCTAAAGCACCACTAAAGCATAGCAAAACAATCATAACATTTATAATACATGTGTATGCATACATATAAAATGGACATTTGTCCTAGAAAAAAATTCACTAAGAATTACTTTTTTCCTGTGCTGCTGTCACTTAACCACTTCCCCTCCCACCCGGCCAAGTAAGGCCCAGTTCACATTAGCGTTCGCTGTCCGGATTCGCCTGATCGGATCCGGACCGTATACTGTACAAACGGAACGGACGTTCCGCATAGCAATGCAAAGTCTATGTGGCCGTTCACACGCATCCGTTCCGTACGGAACAGAGCCGGATCGGATCCGGACTCCGGACACTTTTCCAACATGCTCTATTTTTGGGTCCGGATCATCCGGCCGACGCACCCGGACCGGAGCCTGACTGCACCATCCGTGCATAGAAACCAATGGGAAACGGAAAGCACAGAACACACCGGCTATAAAAACCTGACGTTCTACCCCACTTACTATGCGTTTTCTAGCGGTCATTTTGGATGGGGACACATGGGCCCAGCATTTCTGACCGGTCCAGTCATCCGGTCCGTTCTTTACAGAAACGCAAGTGTGAACGGGGCCGTTACTACATCCCTGCAAATTCCCTCTTCTCCTTGCAGGGACGTAGCTACTACGTCCCTTATCATTGCGTATTCCCGCACTCGTTATCGCCGACGATCATTAGACAGGAGATGAATGAATGGGAACGCACGGCCGTGCTCCCTGCCCCGCGGTGCTCCCGCCCCCCCCTGGCCCCGTCCTCCTCCTGTCGGCTACACATGCGCAGTAGCCAAAATACACGGACAGGAGGATGACGCAGGGACAGTTAGGTTTTATCATATAGGATATTTGATAGAAAAATGCTCTTTCACGTAAATCAACCTACAATTTTACAAATCTTATTTTAACAATTTTTTCTAAATCTTTACATCTGATCATGTTGGCTTGAATCAGTTTGGCAACACTGATTGAAGCTGGTTAGCTGAACTGGAAAAAAAACAAACTTATCTGTCTGCCAACCTATCTATGACCACTTTAAAAAGGTAATGGAAACGGAAATCAATAGGCATGGTCCTGATGCAGGATTACGCCAACCTGTAGAGAGGTACGAAAGCTGCCATATTTATTTTCTTTTAGGCCTCTTTCACACCAAGACGTTGCGTTTTAGGGGACGTTGTCGCATAACGTGCCCCTTATGCAATGCAGGGTGGTGTTGAAGTTGACTTCAGATTGAGCTGTGTTATGCAGCTCTTAGTGCGCCGTTTTCATTCTATACTGGGAAGTCCGGATCTTTTCAATGATTCGAATCGGATCATTGAAAAGATCTGGATCTTTGAACCAAATCTTTGAATCATTTTGCTAGGGAAGCAGGAAGCAGGGGGTGCAGCAGAGTGAGAGGTGCAGGAGAATGAGGGCACATTGAGGGTGCTAATAGGGAAGGGAGAGATGCAGCAGGAAGATTGTGCTTGTGCACAGAAGCTTCAGTTCCTGTTTCTTCCAGACATCCACTGTGAACCGAATCCTTCACTGTGATGATCCGGATGATTCGTCTCACAAAAAAGATCCGGATCAAAGATCAGAATCCTTCATGATCTGGACAACACTACAGTGCAGTGAATATTAATTAGCCATGTGGCTAGACACAATAGTAGACTCTCCCCTCCTCCTCTCCTGCACTGAATATCACAGCATAGGGCTGGCGGAGGACACAGAGCTACGTCAGCTAAATATAATCACAATCTCAATAGCAAATACAATGAAAATGGCGCATGTGTCAAAAAAAAACAAAAACAAAGCAGACATTACTGAGCATGTGCAAGCAGTGTAACACAGCAAAGTACCAGTATAACGCACAGTATGATGCTGCACTTTCATTAAACATGCAGTGTTACACTGTAACGCAACGTGGGCACTGTGTACAGCCCATTGATTTTACATTACTGTGAGTTGGGCTGCGTTACAGGCTGCTCTAACGCGTCCCACTGTGAAAGCAGCCTTAAACAATACCAGTTCTCTGACTGACTGCTGATCCTCTGTCCCTAACAGTTTTTAGCCATAGACCCTGAACAAGGATGCAGATCAGATGCGTCTGACTGAAGTGTGACTGGATTGGCCTCATGTTTGCTTCAGGTTTTGTAATTCAGTCACTACTGCAGCCAAAGAGATCAGCATGACTACCAGGCAAATTTAAAAGAAAATAAATATGGCAGCCTCCATATCCCTCTTGCATCAAGGTTCCCTTTAATGCAAATGTATGCAGTCTGAAAATGGACCAATCAAATTCCACCTTGTCAGGATTTGATTGGTCTATTTTCAAGCTGCAGACAACCTCATTCAGAATTTGTATAACCCCCCCCCCCCCCCCCCCCATCATCTATTTGCAGTGACCATCCCTAGCAACCAATAAGCACATTTTTTGTGAGGTTAAGCTAGAGCCCTGTACAATCATTCTATCCCTCATTTCCTTTCCCCAGGACTACCAGGGCTAATCTTACAACCATGAAGGCTCATGAAAGTCACAGAAACAGGAAGTGAGAGGAAAATGTTCCCACTAAAAACCACACAAAGCAGCTAAGATGCAAAATAAAGGCTTTCAGCTCCTTCTCATACTATCCAAAACGAAAATATACTTTCTTTCCCTGGACCAGAGTTGTAAAATGCTGCATCTTTCTCGAAAACATGGAAGAAACATGGACTTCCGTTTTGACCCCGGAATTCTAAAGGGAGACAATTGTGCAGTACGTAGGTGGTCCTGTAGCAGATTATGAGGGCAGGTCAGGACTTATTACAGAGCACAAACATTATCAGAAGCCAAAGTAATCACAGGAGCATCCCACGTCTTGTTTATGGACATGGCTTCTATCATTACGTAATACCTTTAGAATGGACATGCAGCAACACAGGTCTGGCAGAGAGACACGTTTAAGACACAACTGGGCCTGATGATTCAGTTATCGGGTCAAAACTTCTACATAAAAGAGGCACCTCTATCACATGATGGGTGTGGTGAGCTTTCTGACAACTACTAAAGACTTCTTTTTCTTTTTTTTGGAACTTTTTTACAATAGTGTTTGATTCTTTATACATTTTTATAAAATTGTTCACCAAGGAGGTTTATTTCTAATTCAGGTATTTATAAAACTACACCTGTCTTCTCCTGCAGTACCTGGACACCCCAGGGCTACTTGTTTCCCTACCAAGTTTGAAAGTTAGAAGACCACCACCTCTACTCTGCAGTGAGGCCTTCTCACAATTAGAATCAGCTTTATTTGCCACGTATGACAGCTGTTGTACCTGGAATTATTTGTGGTACACTCAGCATTGGTCATACTGCAAATACAGAGAAAAATGAACATTGAAGACAGGCATATAAAGGCATAGGATTCAGTAATACAAGGATACCAGAGAGGGGGGTGAGGGAGGATTTGCTAGGGGGGGGGGGGGGGGGGGGGGCTTGAGTTCAGGATCAGGAGGACTGCTTGGGGGGAAAAAGGAGTTCCTGTGCCTGGAGGTTTTGGTGGGGATGGTTCTGTAGCGGCAACCTGTAGGGATAAAGATTGAAGGAATGACTGCCGGGATGGAAGGGGTCCTGCTTTATCCTGTTGCCAGGAGCTAGTGTGACCATGCCTGCCTGCCTCCATATTTTCTGTATATAACACTCAGCTGAAAGGAAGGCAGCCTGACAGTCCAAGCCAAACCCCCCTCCATACATCACTGAAGCAAGCACAGGAGGCACTACATCGCTGTCCACTGATGCCTTCAGTATGAGGGGGATGATTAAAGTTAGTGACCAGATTTTTCTTGGCTCAACCTGGGACAGATAGGGGGGGGGGGGATTCGGGGGACTAGCGCGGTGTGCCAAAAAATAGGCTTGTCCATGACCACGGTGTCCATTACATGGTATGGGCGGAGCAAACTGTAATGTAACTCTGAGGCAGTGGGCCAGAGTTTCCTCCCAAAACACATATAGGCAAAGTGGCCCTAAAGGTAATTAAGGCAATGTTCACCAAACACATAAGGAAGCAGTGTTCCCACAATGATGTGGTGAAATGGGAGATTTGCATCATGGATGTCAGTCCATGGCATGACTATGTACTCTGTAAACTGCTGCAGAAGATGCAAGTACTACATAAATACATAATAATGATTTGGCAGGACATTACACTTTGGCTATGGCCGGGATTAGATTGTGAGCTCTGCCAAGGACATGACTACATTCTCTGTAAAGTGCTGCCTTAAAGGGTCACTTAAGGCTAAAAAAATGAGTTTACTCACGTGGGGCTTCTACCAGCCCCCTGCAGCCATCCTGTGCCCATGCAGTCTCGCTCGGATCCTCCTGTCCCCACCTGCAGCTACTTACGTTTTCAGCGACAGGCCCAACAGGCCTGGGAACGCGAGTGATTCTTTGCATTCCTGGCCGCAATAACAGTATAGAGGGCGCTGTCGGAAGTAGCTGCCGGCGGGGACAGGAGGATCCGAGCGAGACTGCGAGGGCACAGGACGGCTGCAGAGGGCTGGTAGAAGCCCCAGGTGAGTAAAACTTTTCAGCCTTACGTGTCCCTTTAAGATGCCAGTGCTATATAAATACATAATAATAATGTAGGACATTAGATTATGTCTATGGTGGGATTACATTGTGCACAGAATCTGCAGAAGCTGCTGATGCTACAGTATTAGCATGCCATTTAATAATCATGAGACCCCAAAATGCCAAATGCTGCAACAATAACCAAAAAGTAACAAATGCCATCTCTATGACCATCAAATAACTGCAGCAGCCGTTACCTTTGACACATCAATTGCAATAACCATTACCTCTGACAAATGAAATGCAACTACCATTACCTCAAGACAACAAGAGGAGGAAAATATGTACAGCAAAGTTATTGGGGGGGGGGGGGGTGTTTGCCAGCCATGAAATGCTCATTGAGCCTCCAGTGACCTCCTGTAGCTATTAGCGGCTTTCCGAAACACCAGGAGCCTTACACGGAAGACACTGAGAGCCACAAGGAGCCCGCTAGGAGCTACAGGACGTCGCTGGAGGCTCAGTTAGTTTTTTATGCTGGGGGGGGGGGGGGGGGGGGGGGGCCTTGAGCTTTTCCTGGCTAGATGCTCAAGCAACCAGCGTCCGGCAAGCACATGTATCCAGCATCAGGCAATCCTCAGAAGTGATACTATGGGCTTTGCTTTACTTGCTTTACTTGCTAGCTCTATCTATTATATGGGTTAATTTGCACCTGTCCCTAAAAGCTGCCCTGGCTGGTGAAGTGAGTTGCAAAGGGGTTAAGCCCCCCACACGGCCTGCCTTGTGCTAGATTTAGCAATGGAACAGTCTTGTGCTAGACCTGCAGCTTGTTTCCTCAGTTTTAATAGATTGTGGGGGCAGGCAGGCAGGTCTCATATATATGCTGACTGAGTTATGACTGTGGCTGCCAGCCCAGCGGTAACAAACACTTTGTAAATCAGGGACACCAAATTAGTAATAAAAGTTTGTTCCTACTGTGTGATTTCAGATATGTCAGCTTCCACATACTCCCAGATTCATTATAAGACGAGGGCTCTCTCTTTTTATGGCTTTACACAAGCTGAAATTACACGTGCGCGCTGGGCTGGCGTCGTGCTGGTCCTTTTAGTAGCTGAAATGAGAAGCAGGGACCGGAGAGGAAAGGCTGGAGATGGGGGGGCTCTGATGGCAGCAGGGAGCTGCCATTGCTGCTTGGCAGTCAGGCCTGATCTGCTATACTTAACCTCTTCTTGTCATGCTGTAAGTGGGGGGAATGGCAAGATTGATGTAAATGAAAATATGTGCAGTATAATGCAGAGAGACATGCTAGATCTGTTTGTTATCCAAGATACTGTAAATTGGAAAATAGGCCGCAGGTTTTGGCCATCTCCACCAGGACTTGGAAGCATAGGAATTCCTTTTTCCCCTCTGCCGTTAATCTCTTGAACTCTCTTCAGGCCCTCTCACCTCGGGCACTGTGTTTATACTTGCACCATGTTGTTACTCCTGTTGTCATTTCTATTTATGCTTGCTTTATTATCTATATTTCTTATTCTTTCTCAATTGTATGTGTCAAACCAAATTCAGGACATGACCCAGTCATGCTTGGCAATTAAAATAGTCCACACCTCAACAGTGAGACATGCACGCTTGTGTGAAGCAGCTGAAATCGCCAGTTTGTGGATTAGGCATTATTGTCAGCATGCAAGATCACAAAGTGACAGATCACTATGACAAGTGAGTGCATTGCTTTAGCACTTTTTGCACGAGTCTGAAGCAGCTCACTTCTGCACAATCATCCCTCTCCCCCTCCCCACTGAACAGTACGTGCTACTTGTCTATACAGCGTCCTCAGCATTCACCTTACAATTGTTAACAACAACACATGGTGAACCAGAACTCATTGGAGTGTGTGAGGGGCTACAATGGTCCTAAAAGCCCCCTTACTAAAATGCTAAGAAAAACAAAAGTTTGCTATCTTAAAACAGAAAGAATTTGCGATAATTCAGGTTGGAGTGAGCTTGAGATGTCTCCCAGAGCATCACTGCTGAATATATGCAAATTAACCATTGTTACCCTTAGAAGCTAAACACACCTCCAGAACCGCTGGAATGCAATGATGTGTCAGCTTGTTAATTTGTACAGAGCCATAATAATCCAACATTAATCCATGCCATGCACTGATGAGGATCAAACAATCCGAAACAGTCTGTATGCATGTTGGATTATTATGGCTCTGTACAAATTAACAAGCTGACACACCATTGCATTCCATCGGTTCTGGAGGTGTGTTTAGCTTCTAAGGGTAACAATGGTTCATTTGCATATATTCAGCAGTGATGCCCTGGGGGACATCTCAAGCTCACTCCAACCTGAATTATCGCAAATTCTTTCTGTTTTAAGAAAGCAAACTTTTGCTTTTCTTAACAACAACACAGATTGACTGTGTGATCGGGGCCTTACGGCTGTAGCTCAGCGCTTAATTCAGGGTACAACTACTGTCTGTAAAGTTCCTCTGCAGAGGAATTAGTTTAAAAGAAATGCATCTTCTGTGTAGTCCCCATATGCTAAAATAGAGGCTCCTCTAGATTCCTTTGTGCCTTACCACTAGCTCTGTGACATTCATAACCCCACAAGTACGGTAAGTATACGATGCATCTATTTGATCACTCTATGGTACGTCTGTGTCTGCAGACAAATCTAAAGTAATATTGTCAAAATCTCTGAGGGCCCGTTTCCAGTAGTGAGATTCCTGCATCGAACCCACAGAGTTTCCCGCAGGGAAACGCTGCCATAGGAAACAATGGCGCTGCCGGACGAATCGCTTGCGCTAGCTAATCGGCTGACATAGCCATCCGTTTCCGAGTGAGAGGCTGCGAATGCCATAGCCGTGCATGGCTCAGCTGATGGGATTTGCCTGAAGACCCTCAGACCAGGAAGTGCTGCCGTGCGTCTCGCAGCCGTGCGCGGCACAAGCGGAAAACAAGCCATGATGATTAACAGATCTGAACTACGGGGATTGCCTTTTTTTTATCAGCAAAAGTGGAATTTCACCACAAAGCCATACGGCAGGCAAATGTTTTCCTAAGGCCCCGTTCACATCACAAATGCGGATGGCCACGCATGCGAACGCACGCCATCCGCGTTTGTGTGCGTTGCGTGGCTGATCCCATCACTGAGAAGTGAATGGGACAGCCACGCGTTTTTACAAAAAATGCGTGCAGCATGCGTTCCCGGACCGCACAAGTCCGGACCGCATGCAGTGTGAACATCGGACATTGCACTCTATGCACTGTCCGATGTCGTGCGTGTCTGCCTCCTGCACGCGTTTCCAAAACGCGGCTGGAAACGCGTGCAGTCTGAACGGGGCCTTAATGTTTGTGTTAAGGGAGTTGTCTCTGTCAGCATAGAAGCTCCTCGATAAACTGATATCAATATAAATGCAGTGCATGGTCAGGAGCCCAGACACTGGCCATTTCCTGCATCACAGTGCTATAGGCTACAATCCTCTCAGACAGATTCAGTCTGTGCCTGCCCCTTGTAATCGAACCAGCAGCTCTGCACACACAGCCCCATGTGCAATTAACTTTTACTCCTGAGTTATCTCCTTGGAGATTATTTTCATGTTCTCTAATGTTTAAGAATTTTACAATTGAAAAAGTACCCAAAAGTTGGTCGAAAGAGGACTATCACAATTATTTTGTGTATTTTCTTGCTTGCTGGTGGTTTAAAAGGCATTATATTGCAAGGTTTAAAAATATCACCTAGGAGAAAACTCAGGAGAAAACGTTAATTGCATATAGGCTACAGTCTGTTTGTGGTCTTATGATCAAAATTCTAAGCCCTGATTTTCAGCTGTGCATGTCTTACTATTCACAAGAAAATAACATCTGATCTCTCTGAGTACTACGCTATTAGACTATATTTTTCCCATTTGAGGAGATATGCTTTAAAGAGGAGCTGTTAGGTATAAGGTCTCAGAGAAAAAAAAATACATACATCAGTAGCTAAAGATTGGCTGTACTTACATTACATATGCATTTCACTGTCCACGTTTGGATTTCACAGAATTGTTATATAGTATTTGCAGAGAATGATGCTCCTGACAGCTCATGGCAGGTTCCATGTTTGTCTGTCTCCTATGAAGCCAAATGTGTTGTCATGTCCTGCCTGCTTCCTGATGATTCCGCTCAGAAAAAATACAACACTACTGTGCAGTGAATATTAATTAGCCATGTGGCTAGGAACAATAGCGGACTCATGCAGTATACTCTGCCCAGAGATTTTTCAGTGCTGGCTGTTGTAACATGAGACTGTAACTTCTCACTAGCAGCCGAGGGGAGGACCCAAGCAGCCCCAGAATGCTTTGCAGTATGGTATGTGGCCTGTCATCCTTTTAAGAGCTTGTGTCTAACATCCTTGCTGTTCAGCACACATCAAAAGTAAGAGAGATTTTTAACTTCAGTATTGCCTTTTTGACTTCCTTCTGAACGGTTTAACACAGGAGAATAGAGGTTTAAATTAGCTTTTGCAGCCTGACAGTTACTCTTTAAAGAAAACCTGTAACAACAAAAAGTTCCCCTAAGGGGTACTCCCCTCGGTAGGTGAGAGCCTCCGGATCCTATCGAGGCTTCCCCCGTCTTTCTGTGTCCCACGGCGGTCTCGCTCTGGCCCTCCGAAGGGCGGGAATGTAAATATTTACCTTCCCGACTTCAGCGCAGGCGCAGTATCGGCTCTCCGCTCGGAGATAGGTGGAAATAGCCGATCGCTCTACTGCGCAGGCGCAAGTCTCCTACACCTGCGTAGTAGAGTGGACCCGACGGAGATCGGCTATTTTCGCCTATCTCCGTGCTGAGAGCCGCAACATCGCCGCCCGCCACCAGGGAAGGTAAATATAGCAAGCCTTGTCAGGCTTGTCCAGCCAGGATTGCGGGACGCTTCGGGGGAGCCAGCGCTAGATTGCCTGCAGCTACAGGGGAGGGGGAAGCCTCATTGGGACCCTGAGGCTTCCCCCTCCTGAGGTGAGTACCCCCAGGGGAACTTTTTTTTTTGTTACAGGTTCTCTTTAATGTTAGAATTAGGCATTGGTGAGAGGTCAGGAATGGTGTATTAAGGGGCCCATACAGCTAGTGATGTATGGACAGATTGATCAAGAGACAGATCTCTCTCTGATCAAATCTGATCGGAGAGAGATCTGTTTTCTACACACACACCGCAGTCTAATTCCTGATCAATTTCAGCATGAAATCTATCAGGAATCGGCCTTGTGACGCCGCTGACACCGATTTCGCCATAATCACCTGCTCCAGCTGTGGTGACTCCCGGTCTCGTCTGCTGCTTCTCCTGAGTGCCGCCATCACATGCAGCCACCACGTGGTGGCGTGTATAACACGTGGCACGTGTGTTATGTCACACACACGCACCTGGCAGATCTCGGGAAAATCAGCGGACTAGACTGGGAGTCACTGCAAATAGAGCAGGTGAGATTACAACGCATGGGCATTGGGGTTGGCACAATAACATTTGGGGGCACAGTGGCCGGGGATGCATCGCAATTGTTGGGATATCGGACGCCGTTACTGCTGCCCACCTGATCGTCCACGTCAGCTCAAGATTTCCCAGCATGCTCGAAAGTTTGACCGATTGTGGCCCAAAATCAGCTGAATAGTTTACCGGGTTTGCTTGTTGCAGCACCAATTTTCATGATTTGATAAAAATATGAAAACGGAAGTTCGATTGGACCACAACATCGCTAGATCTACAGTATGGCCAGCTTTAGGCATTTGGAATGGAAAAGATTAATGTTAGGGTTGATAAGTAAACAAAAATGACAAACATTTCCAAAATTTCAGGGTGGAGATCCAGTACAGTTTATCTTAAAGATAATCATTGGTGACAGGTGCTCTTCATGCTGCAGCCTTGCTCTTTCATACAGTCACATGACTCTTCTTGCTAAAGGCTGGAATAGCACAATTCACATAAGCATCACACAGCAGATAGAGCAAGCTTGCAGCAGTGCCAGTCTGCACTAGGTACCCTATATACATTGCAATATGTGCATTTTCTGGGTGGTAATGCTCTGGAGGGATGGACGAGGCTCCAGACAGGCAGCATTACACATTATATTTACTGCATTCCCCATCGCTGAAGGTAGAGATGATTTTATGGTGACGGATTTTTGCCAGAAGCTGTTACTGTTGGCTGCAGGCTCCGTTTGGAAGAGATGTGTCCCTCTTGGGCCGCATACGCATTTGGCCCATATCGTCCGCAAAAAAAAAAAAATCCCTTAACATGTGTTTACCTTTAGCGCTGGCCAGGAACATGAAATCCAAAATCAGGAGAGAGAAAAATAGAGACAGGGAAGGAAAATATAGGAAAAAGTCTGCACTTTCCATCGCTGCAGAAGAACTCTGGGCAATGCTGGTTTTGGTGGCAGAGTTCTCGCAAGGAATCAATGCATACGCTAACGGCAGGCGGTGAACTAAAGGGATAGGGAATCTAAGCAGGCTGTTCAGCGGATACCTGTACGCATTGAAACTAGTGTGCGTAAGTAACGTAACTGTATAACTGTAGTTCACCAAATCAGAAACAATGTAATTGTACAATGTGTGTATATTTACAATCCTATATGATAATTTATCTGTCCCTGCATCCTCCAGTGTCTGTGCGTCTATTGCGCCTTTCACCCATACGTGGCACGTAGACCTACTTCAGGCAGCGGTCGTAGATGGGAAAGCTTGGCTGTGCAGATGTGTGGGTCGTGGCCTTCGTGCGCATTGCCGGGGGAGGGATCGCAACCGTGTGTGTGAGGTTGCGGGCAGGCACATGGCATGCACCCGTTGGCCAAGCTGGGCGGGCCTGTTTTTTTACTAGTATATATGGTATACAGTATAATATATTACTTTTTTAATTAACATATTTCTTATGTGGACATGATCATACTATGCACATTACTGGCAGTTTTAACATTATATAAAACTAAATGAGGGTTGGTTTACACCAGGGGTCTCAAACTCGCGGCCCACGGGCCATTTGCGGCCCTCGATACAATATTTTGTGGCCCTCGCCAGCAAAAGCTTCCTTATAGTTCGCTTCAGTGCTCCCAAGTAATCCGCCGCATCCCCGCCGCTAAACGAGGGCTGCAGAGCCCCCAAATCGCCCGGGGGGCAATCCGCCGGCATTTCCTGGAAGTGGCAGAGCTTTCAGCTTCAGCTCTGCCCCTCCTGACGTCAAACGCCGCACGGATTGCTGCCTCTCCCCGCCCCTCTCTGTGAAGGAAGAGTGAGAGGGGCGGGCAGAGGCAGCGATGCGCCGCGATTGTGAAATTCCTTATGCGGCCCAGCCTCATCCTGCCTTTGCCTCCTGCGGCCCCCAGGTAAATTGAGTTTGAGACCCCTGGTTTACACGGTATCTAAGGGCAGCATTGCCTCGTTTGACCAATGTCAATTGCTTTTATGCTACTGTTTACTGGTGTTTCGTTGTCATATTATGAGCCCCACTAAGGAGGCATGGAACCGCTTGATAGTAGCCGTTTCGGAAGAGACGACAGGATTTACAGTGGCGTTTACACGAACAACAGGAAAAAAATCGGTACCTGTGTTTAAGCCATTAACATTTGAATGGAACGGCAATTGATCCTTTCATCACCCACCGGAAATGACATGGCAATGCCATACAGAAGCTTGTGTTACTAAGGACTGCTAAGGCCTGAAGGCCTGTGTAAATCAATACGTTTGCTTATATCTGCTGCAAAAAAAAAAAGGTTTATATGAAATTAGACAGGGGCGTTGCTAGGATCCTAGGACATCCGGGCACTGTTGGGCATTCCAGCTGGAAAATGGGTGTGGTCATGCACCAGAATGTGGGCGTGGTCATGGGTGGAGCCAGATTGACATGAACTTAACAGCGGTCTAAGTAGGCCTGCCCAGCAAAGTGTTGGCTGAACACATGTCTGGCTGTTCCCCCATAGAATTCGCTGACTGACCCCCCCCCCCCCATGCTCCCACAGGCCTCCCATTAAGGCACCACAACTCCCAGCATGCCCCCATACAAGAATCACAGCTCCCTGCATGCCTCCATAAAGGCACCATAGCGCCCAGCATGGCACCCAGTATGCCTAAATAGAGACACCACAGCACCCTGCATACCCCT